>NC_090405.1:3650598-3954814 GCF_036365525.1 Heterodontus francisci | reverse complement strand
TGTGTGTCTGTGTTACTGGTTATCAGTGTCTGTCTTTGTTACTTGGTGTAAGTGTGTGTCTGTGTTACTGGGTATCAGTGCATGTCTTTGTTACTTGGTGTCAGTGTATGTCTGTGTTACTTGGTGTAAGTGTGTGTCTGTGTTACTGGGTATCAGTGTATGTCTTTGTGACTTGGTGTCAGTGTATGTCTTTGTTACTGGGTGTCAGTGTGTGTCTTTGTGACTTGGTGTCAGTGTATGTCTTTGTTACTTGGTGTAAGTGTGTGTCTGTGTTACTGGGTATCAGAGTATGTCGTTGTTACTTGGTGCCAGTGTATGTCAAAATACTTGATGTAAGTGTATGTCTTTGTTACTTGGTGTAATTGTCTGTCTTTGTTACTTGGTGTAAGTGTATGTCTTTGTTACTTGGTGTCAGTGTCTGTCTTTGTTACTTGGTGTCATTGTATGTCTGTGTTACTTGGTGTAAGTGTGTGTCTTTGTTACTTGGTGTAAGTGTATGTCTTTGTTACTTGGTGTCGGTGTTTGTCTTTGTTATTTGTGTCAGTGTATGTCTGTGTTACTTGGTGTAAGTGTGTGTCTTTGTTAATTGGTGTAAGTGAATGTCTTTGTGACTTGATATCAGTGTATGTCTTTGTTACTGGGTGTCAGAGTGTGTCTGTGTTACTGGGTATCAGTGTATGTCTTTGTGACTTGGTATCAGTGTATGTCTTTGTTACTGGGTGTCAGTGTGTTTCTGTGTTACTGGGTATCAGTGTATGTCTTTGTGACTTGGTATCAGTGTATGTCTTTGTTAATGGGTGTCAGTGTGTGTCTGTGTTCCTGGGTATCAGTGTATGTCTTTGTGACTTGGTGTCAGTGTATGTCTTTGTTACTGGGTGTCAGTGTGTGTCTTTGTGACTTGGTGTCAGTGCATGTCTTTGTTACTTGGTGTCAGTGTGTGTCTGTGATACTGGGTGTCAGTGTATGTCTTTGTTACTGGGTGTCAGTGTATGCCTTTGTTACTTTGTGCAAGTGTGTCTCTGTGTTACTGGGTATCAGTGTCTGTCTTTGTTACTTGGTGTAAGTGTGTGTCTGTGTTACTGGGTATCAGTGTATGTCTTTGTTACTTGATGTAAGTTTGTGTCTGTGATAATGGGTATCAGTGTATGTCTTTGTGACTTGGTGTCAGTGTATGTCTTTGTTACTGGGTGTCAGTGTGTGTCTTTGTGACTTGGTGTCAGTGTATGTCTGTGTTACTGGGGGTCAGTGTGTGTCTGTGTTACTGGGCGTCAGTGTGTGTTTCTAACTGGGTGTCAGTGTGTGTCTGTGTTACTGGGTATCAGTGCATGTCTTTGTTACTTGGTGTCAGTGTATGTCTGTGTTACTTGGTGTCAGTGTATGTCTGTGTTACTTGGTGTCAGTGTATGTCTTTGTTACTTGGTGTAAGTGTGTGTCTGTGTTACTTGGTGTAAGTGTGTGTCTGTGTTCCTGGGTATCATTGTATGTCTTTGTTACTTGCTGTTAGTGTATGTCTGTGTTACTTGGTGTCAGTGTATGTCTGTGTTACTTGGTGTTATTGTGTGTCTGTGCATCAGTGTATGTCTTTGTTACTTGGTGTCAGTGTGTGTCTTTGTGACTTGGTGTCAGTGTTTGTCTGTGTTACTGGGGGTCAGTGTGTGTCTGTGTTACTGGGGGTCAGTGTGTTTTTCTAACTGTGTGTCAGTGTGTGTCTGTGTTACTGGGTATCATTGTATGTCTTTGTTACTTGGTGTCAGTGTATGTCTGTCTTACATGGTGTAAGTGTATGTCTTTGTTACATGGTGTAAGTGTGTGTCTGTGTTACTTTGTGTAAGTGTGTGTCTGTGTTCCTGGGTATCATTGTATGTCTTAGTTACTTGGTGTCAGTGTATGTCTGTGTTACTTGGTGTAAGTGTGTGTCTGTGTTACTGGGTATCAGTGTATGTCTTTGTTACTTGGTGTCAGTGTATGTCTGTGTTACTTGGTGTAAGTCTGTGCCTGTGTTGCTGGTTGTCAGTGTGTGTCTGTGTTAATTGGTGTAAGTGTGTGTCTTTGTTACTTAGTGTCCGTGTGTGCTTGTGTTACTGGGTGTCAGTGCATGTCTTTGTTACTTGGTGCCAGTGTATATCTGTGTTACTTGGCGTAAGTGTGTTTCTTTGTTACTTGGTGTAATTGTATGTCTTTGTGACTTGATGTCAGTGTATGTCTGTGTTACTTGGTGTATGTGTATGTCTTTGTTACTTGGTGTAAGTGTGTGTCTGTGTTACTTGGTGTAAGTGTGTGTCTGTGTTCCTGGGTATCAGTGTATGTCTTTGTTACATGGTGTCAGTGTATGTCTGTGTTACTTGGTGTAAGTGTGTGTCTGTGTTACTGGGTATCAGTGTATTTCTTTGTTACTTGGTGTCAGTGCATGTCTGTGTTACTTGGTGTAAGTGTGTGTCTGTGTTACTGTGTACCAGTGTGTGTCTGTGTTACTTGGTGTAAGTGTGTGTCTGTGTTCCTGGGTATCCGTGTATGTCTTTGTTACTTGGTGTCAGTGTCTGTCTTTGTTACTTGGTGCAAGTGTGTGTCTGTGTTACATGGTGAAAGTGTGTGTCTGTGTTCCTGGGTATCATTGTATGTCTTTGTTACTTGGTGTAAGTGTATGTCTGTGTTACTTGGTGTCAGTGTATTTCTGTGTTACTTGGTGTTATTGTGTGTCTGTGCATCAGTGTATGTCTTTGTTACTTGGTGTCAGTGTGTGTCTTTGTGACTTGGTGTCAGTGTTTGTCTGTGTTCCTGGGGGTCAGAGTGTGTCTGTGTTACTGGGGGTCAGTGTGTTTTTCTAACTGTGTGTCAGTGTGTGTCTGTGTTACTGGGTAGCATTGTATGTTTTTGTTACTTGGTGTCAGTGTATGTCTGTGTTACATGGTGTAAGTGTATGTCTTTGTTACATGGTGTAAGTGTGTGTCTGTGTTACTTTGTGTAAGTGTGTGTCTGTGTTCCTGGGTATCATTGTATGTCTTAGTTACTTGGTGTCAGTGTATGTCTGTGTTACTTGGTGTAAGTGTGTGTCTGTGTTACTGGGTATCAGTGTATGTCTTTGTTACTTGGTGTCAGTGTATGTCTGTGTTACTTGGTGTAAGTCTGTGTCTGTGTTGCTGGTTGTCAGTGTGTGTCTGTGTTACTTGGTGTAAGTGTGTGTCTTTGTTACTTGGTGTCCGTGTGTGCTTGTGTTACTGGGTGTCAGTGCATGTCTTTGTTACTTGGTGCCAGTGTATATCTGTGTTACTTGGTGTAAGTGTGTTTCTTTGTTACTTGGTGTAAGTGTATGTCTTTGTTACATGGTGTAAGTGTGTGTCTGTGTTACTTGGTGTAAGTGTGTGTCTTTGTTACTTGGTGTCCGTGTGTGTCGTTGTTACTGGGTGTCAGTGTATGTCTTTGTTACTGGGTGTCAGTGTATGTCTTTGTTACTTGGTGTAAGTGTGTGCCTGTGTTACTGGTTATCAGTGTCTGTCTTTGTTACTTGGTGCAAGTGTGTGTCTGTGTTAATGGGTATCAGTGCATGACTTTGTTACTTAGTGTCAGTGTATGTCTGTGTTACTTGGTGTAAGTGTGTGTCTGTGTTACTGGGCATCAGTGTATGTCTTTGTGACTTGGTGTCAGTGTATGTCTTTGTTACTGGTTGTCAGTGTGTGTCTTTGTGAAATGGTGTCAGTGTATGTCTTTGTTACTTGGTGTAAGTGTGTGTCTGTGTTACTGGGTATCAGAGTATGTCGTTGTTACTTGGTGCCAGTGTATGTCAAAATACTTGATGTAAGTGTATGTCTTTGTTACTTGGTGTAATTGTCTGCCTTTGTTACTTGGTGTAAGTGTATGTCTTTTTTACTTGGTGTCAGTGTCTGTCTTTGTTACTTGGTGTCATTGTATGTCTGTGTTACTTGGTGTAAGTGTGTGTCTTTGTTACTTGGTGTAAGTGTATGTCTTTGTTACTTGGTGTCGGTGTTTGTCTTTGTTACTTGGTGTCAGTGTATGTCTGTGTTGCTTGGTGTAAGTGTGTGTCTTTGTTAATTGGTGTAAGTGAATGTCTTTGTGACTTGATATCAGTGTATGTCTTTGTTACTGGGTGTCAGTGTGTGTCTGTGTTACTGGGTATCAGTGTATGTCTTTGTGACTTGGTATCAGTGTATGTCTTTGTTACTGGGTGTCAGTGTGTTTCTGTGTTACTGGGTATCAGTGTATGTCTTTGTGACTTGGTATCAGTGTATGTCTTTGTTACTGGGTGTCAGAGTGTGTCTGTGTTCCTGGGTATCAGTGTATGTCTTTGTGACTTGGTGTCAGTGTATGTCTTTGTTACTGGGTGTCAGAGTGTGTCTTTGTCACTTGGTGTCAGTGTATGTCTTTGTTACTTGGTGTCAGTGTGTGTCTGTGTTACTGGGTGTCAATGTATGTATTTGTTACTGGGTGTCAGTGTATGCCTTTGTTACTTGGTGCAAGTGTGTGTCTGTGTTACTGGGTGTCAGTGTGTGTCTGTGTTACTTGGTGCAAGTGTGTGTCTGTGTTCCTGGGTATCAGTGTATGTCTTTGTTACTTGGTGTCAGTGTCTGTCTTTGTTACTTGGTGTAAGTGTGAGTCTTTGTTACTTTGTTTAATGTATGTCTTGTTACTTGGTGTCAGTGTATGTCTGTGTTACTTGGTGTAAGAGTATGTCTTTGTTACTTGTTGTAAGTGTGTGCTGTGTTACTTGGTGAAAGTGTGTGTCTGTGTTCCTGGGTATCATTGTATGTCTTTGCTACTTGGTGTCAGTGTATGTCTGTGTTACTTGGTGTAAGTGTGTGTCTGTGTTACTGGGTATCAGTGTATGTCTTTGTTACTTGTTGTCAGTGCATGTCTGTGTTGCTTGGTGTAAGTGTGTGTCTGTGTTACTGGGTGTCAGTGTGTGTCTGTGATACTTGGTGTAAGTGTGTGTCTGTGTTACTGGGTGTCAATGTGTGTCTGTGTTACTGGGTGTCAGTGTATGTCTTTGTTACTTGGTGTCTGTGTATGTCTGTGTTAGTTGGTGTAAGTGTGTGTCTGTGTTGCTGGGTATCAGTGTATGTCTTTGTTACTTGGTATCAGTGTCTGTCTGTGTTACTTGGTGTAAGTGTGTGTCTGTGTTACTGGGTGTCAGTGTGTGTCTGTGTTACTGGGTGTCAGTGTGTGTCTTTGTTACTTAGTGTCCGTGTGTGTCTGTGTTACTGGGTGTCAGTGTATGTCTTTGTTACTGGGTGTCAGTGTATGCCTTTGTTACTTGGTGTAAGTGTGTGTCTGTGTTACTGGTTATCAGTGTCTGTCTTTGTTACTTGGTGCAAGTGTGTGTCTGTGTTACTGGGTATCAGTGCATGTCTTTGTTACTTGGTGTCAGTGTATGTCTGTGTTACTTGGTGTAAGTGTGTGTCTGTGTTACTGGGCATAAGTGTATGTCTTTGTGACTTGGTGTCAGTTTATGTCTTTGTTACTGGGTGTCAGTGTGTGTCTTTGTGACTTGGTGTCAGTGTATGTCTTTGTTACTTGGTGTAAGTGTGTGTCTGTGTTACTGGGTATCAGAGTATGTCGTTGTTACTTGGTGCCAGTGTATGTCAAAATACTTGATGTAAGTGTATGTCTTTGTTACTTGGTGTAATTGTCTGCCTTTGTTACTTGGTATAAGTGTATGGCTTTTTTACTTGGTGTCAGTGTCTGTCTTTGTTACTTGGTGTGATTGTATGTCTGTGTTACTTGGTGTAAGTGTGTGTCTTTGTTACTTGGTGCAAGTGTATGTCTTTGTTACTTGGTGTCGGTGTTTGTCTTTGTTACTTGGTGTCAGTGTATGTCTGTGTTACTTGGTGTAAGTGTGTGTCTTTGTTAATTGGTGTAAGTGAATGTCTTTGTGACTTGATATCAGTGCATGTCTTTGTTACTGGGTGTCAGTGTGTGTATGTGTTACTGGGTATCAGTGTATGTCTTTGTGACTTGGTATCAGTGTATGTCTTTGTTACTGGGTGTCAGTGTGTTTCTGTGTTACTGGGTATCAGTGTATGTCTTTGTGACTTGGTATCAGTGTATGTCTTTGTTACTGGGTGTCAGTGTGTGTCTGTGTTCCTGGGTATCAGTGTATGTCTTTGTGACTTGGTGTCAGTGTATGTCTTTGTTACTGGGTGTCAGTGTGTGTCTTTGTCACTTGGTGTCAGTGTATGTCTTTGTTACTTGGTGTCAGTGTGTGTCTGTGTTACTGGGTGTCAGTGTATGTCTTTGTTACTGGGTGTCAGTGTATGCCTTTGTTACTTGGTGTAAGTGTGTGTCTGTGTTACTGGGTATCAGTGTATGTCTTTGTTACTTGATGTAAGTGTGTGTCTGTGATAATGGGTATCAGTGTATGTCTTTGTTACTTGGTGTCAGAGTATGTCTGTGTTACTTGGTATAAGTGTGTGTCTGTGTATCAGTGCATGTCTTTGTGACTTGGTGTCAGTGTATGTCTTTGTTACTTGGTGTCAGTGTGTGTCTTTGTGACTTGGTGTCAGTGTATGTCTGTGTTACTGGGGGTCAGTGTGTGTCTGTGTTATTGGGGGTCAGTGTGTGTTTCGAACTGGGTGTCAGTGTGTGTCTGTGTTACTGGGTATCAGTGCAAGTCTTTGTTACTTGGTGTCAGTGTATGTCTGTGTTACTTGGTGTAAGTGTATGTCTTTGTTACTTGGTGTAATTGTGTGTCTGTGTTTCTTGGTGTAAGTGTGTGTCTGTGTTCCTGGGTATCATTGTATGTCTTTGTTACTTGGTGTAAGTGTATGTCTGTGTTACTTGGTGTAAGTGTGTGTCTGTGTTACTTGGTATCAGTGTATGTCTGTGTTACTTGGTGTAAGTGTGTGTCTGTGTTACTGGGTGTAAGTGTGTGTCTGTGTTACTTGGTGTAAGTGTGTGTCTTTGTTACTTGGTGTCCGTGTGTGTCTGTGTTACTGGGTGACAGTGCATGTCTTTGTTACTTGGTGCCAGTGTATATCTGTGTTACTTGGTGCAAGTGTGTGTCTTTGTTACTTGGTGTAATTGTATGTCTTTGTTACTTGGTGTCAGTGTATGTCTGTGTTACTTGGTGTTTGTCTATGTCTTTGTTACTTGGTGTAAGTGTGTGTCTGTGTTACTTGGTGCAAGTGTGTGTCTGTGTTACTGGGTATCAGTGCATGTCTTTGTTACTTGGTGTCAGTGTATGTCTGTGTTACTTGGTGTAAATGTGTGTCTGTGTTACTGGGCATCAGTGTATGTCTTTGTGACTTGGTGTCAGTGTATGTCTTTGTTACTGGGTGTCTGTGTGTGTCTTTGTGACTTGGTGTCAGTGTATGTCTTTGTTACTTGGTGCAAGTGTGTGTCTGTGTTACTGGGTATCAGAGTATGTCGTTGTTACTTGGTGCCAGTGTATGTCAAAATACTTGATGTAAGTGTATGTCTTTGTTACTTGGTGTAATTGTCTGCCTTTGTTACTTGGTGTAAGTGTATGGCTTTTTTACTTGGTGTCAGTGTCTGTCTTTGTTACTTGGTGTCATTGTATGTCTGTGTTACTTGGTGTAAGTGTGTGTCTTTGTTACTTGGTGTAAGTGTCTGTCTTTGTTACTTGGTGTCGGTGTTTGTCTTTGTTACTTGGTGTCAGTGTATGTCTGTGTTACTTGGTGTAAGTGTGTGTCTTTGTTAATTGGTGTAAGTGAATGTCTTTGTGACTTGATATCAGTGTATGTCTTTGTTACTGGGTGTCAGTGTGTGTCTGTGTTACTGGGTATCAGTGTATGTCTTTGTGACTTGGTATCAGTGTATGTCTTTGTTACTGGGTGTCAGTGTGTTTCTGTGTTACTGGGTATCAGTGTATGTCTTTGTGACGTGGTATCAGTGTATGTCTTTGTTACTGGGTGTCAGTGTGTGTCTGTGTTCCTGGGTATCAGTGTATGTCTTTGTGACTTGGTGTCAGTGTATGTCTTTGTTACTGGGTGTCAGTGTGTGTCTTTGTCACTTGGTGTAAGTGTATGTCTTTGTTACTTGGTGTCAGTGTGTGTCTGTGTTACTGGGTGTCAGTGTATGTCTTTGTTACTGGGTGTCAGTGTATGCCTTTGTTACTTGGTCTAAGTGTGTGTCTGTGTTACTGGGTATCAGTGTATGTCTTTGTTTCTTGATGGAAGTGTGTGTCTGTGATAATGGGTATCAGTGTATGACTTTGTTACTTGGTGTCAGAGTATGTCTGTGTTACTTGGTATAAGTGTGTGTCTGTGTATCAGTGCATGTCTTTGTGACTTGGTGTCAGTGTATGTCTGTGTTACTGGGGGTCAGTGTGTGTCTGTGTTACTGGGGGTCAGTGTGTGTTTCTAACTGGCTGTCAGTGTGTGTCTGTGTTACTGGGTATCAGTGCAAGTCTTTGTTACTTGGTGTCAGTGTATGTCTGTGTTACTTGGTGTAAGTGTATGTCTTTGTTACTTGGTGTAATTGTGTGTCTGTGTTTCTTGGTGTAAGTGTGTGTCTGTGTTCCTGGGTATCATTGTATGTCTTTGTTACTTGGTGTAAGTGTATGTCTGTGTTACTTGGTGTAAGTGTGTGTCTGTGTTACTGGGTATCAGTGTATGTCTTTGTTACTTGGTGTCAGTGTATGTCTGTGTTACTTGGTGTAAGTGTGTGTCTGTGTTACTGGGTGTCAGTGTGTGTCTGTGTTACTTGGTGTAAGTGTGTGTCTTTGTTACTTGGTGTCCGTGTGTGTCTGTGTTACTGGGTGACAGTGCATGTCTTTGTTACTTGGTGCCAGTGTATATCTGTGTTACTTGGTGCAAGTGTGTGTCTTTGTTACTTGGTGTAATTGTATGTCTTTGTTCCTTGGTGTCAGTGTATGTCTGTGTTACTTGGTGTATGTCTATGTCTTTGTTACTTGGTGTAAGTGTGTGTCTGTGTTACTTGGTGCAAGTGTGGACTGTGTTACTGGGTATCAGTGTATGTCTTTGTTACTTGGTGTCACTGTATGTCTGTGTTACTTGGTGTCAGTGTATGTCTGTGTTACTTGGTGTAAGTGTGTGTCTGTTTTACTGGGTGTCAGTGTGTGTCTGTTTTACTGGGTGTCAGTGTGTGTCTGTGTTACCTGGTGTAAGTGTGTGTCGTTGTTACTTGCTGTCCGTGTGTGTCTGTGTTACTGGGTATCAGTGTCTGTCTTTGTTACTTGGTGTAGGTGTGTGTCTGTGTTACTTGGTGTAAGTGTGTGTCTTTGTTACTTGGTGTCCGTGTGTGTCTGTGTTACTGGGTGTCAGTGCATATCTTTGTTACTTGTTGCCAGTGTATATCTGTGTTACTTGGGGTAAGTGTGTGTCTGTGTTACTGGGTATCAGTGTATGTCTTTGTTACTTAGTGTCAGTGTATGTCCGTGTTACTTTGTGTAAGTGTGTGTCTGTGTTTCTGGGTGACAGTGAGTGTCTGTGTTTCTTGGTGTAAGTGTGTGTCTTTCTTAATTGGTGTAAGTGAATGTCTTTGTGACTTGATATCAGTGTATGTCTTTGTTACTGGGTGTCAGTGTGTGTCTGTGTTACTGGGTATCAGTGTATGTCTTTGTGACTTGGAATCAGTGTATGTCTTTGTTACTGGGTGTCAGTGTGTTTCCGTGTTACTTGGGGATCAGTGTATGTCTTTGCTGCTGGGTGTCAGTGTGTGTCTGTGTTCCTGGGTATCAGTGTATGTCTTTGTGACTTGGTGTCAGTGTATGTCTTTGTCACTTGGTGTCAGTGTATGTCTTTGTTACTTGGTGTCAGTGTGTGTCTGTGTTACTGGGTGTCAGTGTATGACTTTGTTACTGGGTGTCAGTGTATGCCTTTGTTACTTGGTGCAAGTGTGTGTCTGTGTTACTGGGTATCAGTGTCTGTCTTTGTTACTTGGTGTAAGTGTGTGTCTGTGTTACTGGGTATCAGTGTATGTCTTTGTTACTTGATGTAAGTGTGTGTCTGTAATAATGGGTATCAGTGTATGTCTTTGTTACTTGGTGTCAGAGTATGTCTGTGTTACTTGGTGTAAGTGTGTGTTTCTGTATATCAGTGCATTTCTTTGAGACTTGGTGTCAGTGTATGTCTTTGTTACTGGGTGTCAGTGTGTGTCTTTGTGACTTGGTGTCAGTGTATGTCTGTTTTACTGGGGGTCAGTGTGTGTTTCTAACTGGGTGTCAGTGTGTGTCTGTGTTACTGGGTATCAGTGCAAGTCTTTGTTACTTGGTGTCAGTGAATGTCTGTGTTACTTGGTGTAAGTGTATGTCTTTGTTACTTGGTGTAATTGTGTGTCTGTGTTACTTGGTGTAAATGTCTGTCTGTGTTCCTGGGTATCATTGTATGTCTTTGTTACTTGGTGTAAGTGTATGTCTGTGTTACTTGGTGTAAGTGTGTGTCTGTGTTACTGGGTATCAGTGTATGTCTTTGTTACTTGGTGTCAGTGTATGTCTGTGTTACTTGGTGTAAGTGTGTGTCTGTGTTACTGGATGTCAGTGTGTGTCTGTGTTACTTGGTGTAAGTGTGTGTCTTTGTTACTTGGTGTCCGTGTGTGTCTGTGTTACTGGGTGTCAGTGCATGTCTTTGTTACTTGGTGCCAGTGTATATCTGTGTTACTTGATGCAAGTGTGTGTCTTTGTTACTTGGTGTAATTGTATGTCTTTGTTACTTGGTGTCAGTGCATGTCTGTGTTACTTGGTGTATGTGTATGTCTTTGTTACTTGGTGTAAGTGTGTGTCTGTGTTACTTGGTGTAAGTGTGTGTCTGTGTTACTGGGTATCAGTGTATGTCTTTGTTACTTGGTGTCACTGTATGTCTGTGTTACTTGGTGTCAGTGTGTGTCTGTGTTACTTGGTGTAAGTGTGTGTCGTTGTTACTTGGTGTTCGTGTGTGTCTGTGTTCCTGGGTATCATTGTATGTCGTTGTTACTTGGTGTCAGTGTATGTCTGTGTTACTTTGTGTAAATGTGTGTCTGTGTTACTGGGTGTCAGTGTGTGCTGTGTTACTTGGTGAAAGTGTGTGTCTGTGTTCCTGGGTATCATTGTATGTCTTTGTTACTTGGTGTCAGTGTATGTGTGTGTTACTTGGTGTAAGTGTGTGTCTGTGTTACTGGGTATCAGTGTATGTCTTTGTTACTTGGTGTCAGTGCATGTCTGTGTTGCTTGGTGTAAGTGTGTGTCTGTGTTACTGGGTGTCAGTGTGAGTCTGTGTTACTTGGTGTCAGTGTGCGTCTTTGTTACTTGGTGCAATTGTATGTCTTTGTTACTTGGTGTCAGTGTATGTCTGTGTTACTTGGTGTAAGTGTGTGTCTGTGTTACTGGGTATCAGTGTATGTCTTTGTTACTTGGTGTCTGTGTATGTCTGTGTTAGTTGGTGTAAGTGTGTGTCTGTGTTACTGGGTATCAGTGTATGTCTTTGTTACTTGGTATCTGTGTATGTCTGTGTTACATGGTGTAAGTGTGTGTCTGTGTTACTGGGTGTCAGTGTGTGTCTTTGTGACTTGGTGTCAGTGTATGTCTTTGTTACTTGGTGTAAGTGTGTGTCTGTGTTACTGGGTATCAGAGTATGTCGTTGTTACTTGGTGCCAGTGTATGTCAAAATACTTGATGTAAGTGTATGTCTTTGTTACATGGTGTAATTGTCTGCCTTTGTTACTTGGTGTAAGTGTATGTCTTTTTTACTTGGTGTCAGTGTCTGTCTTTGTTACTTGGTGTCATTGTATGTCTGTGTTACTTGGTGTAAGTGTGTGTCTTTGTTACTTGGTGTAAGTGTATGTCTTTGTTACTTGGAGTCGGTGTTTGTCTTTGTTACTTGGTGTCAGTGTATGTCTGTGTTGCTTGGTGTAAGTGTGTGTCTTTGTTAATTGGTGTCATTGTATGTCTGTGTTACTTGGTGTAAGTGTGTGTCTTTGTGACTTGATATCAGTGTATGTCTTTGTTACTGGGTGTCAGTGTGTGTCTGTGTTACTGGGTATCAGTGTATGTCTTTGTGACTTGGTATCAGTGTATGTCTTTGTTACTGGGTGTCAGTGTGTGTCTGTGTTCCTAGGTATCAGTGTATGTCTTTGTGACTTGGTGTCAGTGTATGTCTTTGTTACTGGGTGTCAGAGTGTGTCTTTGTCACTTGGTGTCAGTGTATGTCTTTGTTACTTGGTGTCAGTGTGTGTCTGTGTTACTGGGTGTCAGTGTATGTCTTTGTTACTGGGTGTCAGTGTATGCATTTGTTACTTGGTGCAAGTGTGTGTCTGTGTTACTGGGTATCAGTGTATGTCTTTGTGACTTGGTGTCAGTGTATGTCTTTGTTACTGGGTGTCAGAGTGTGTCTTTGTCACTTGGTGTCAGTGTATGTCTTTGTTACTTGGTGTCAGTGTGTGTCTGTGTTACTGGGTGTCAGTGTATGTCTTTGTTACTGGGTGTCAGTGTATGCATTTGTTACTTGGTGCAAGTGTGTGTCTGTGTTACTGGGTGTCTGTGTGTGTCTGTGTTACTTGGTGCAAGTGTGTGTCTGTGTTCCTGGGTATCAGTGTATGTCTTTGTCACTTGGTGTCAGTGTCTGTCTTTGTTACTTGGTGTAAGTGTGAGTCTTTGTTACCTGGTGTAAGAGTATGTCTTTGTTACTTGTTGTAAGTGTGTGCTGTGTTACTTGGTGAAAGTGTGTGTCTGTGTTCCTGGGTATCAGTGTATGTCTTTGTGACTTGGTGTCAGTGTATGTCTTTGTTACTGGGTGTCAGAGTGTGTCTTTGTCACTTGGTGTCAGTGTATGTCTCTGTTACTTGGTGTCTGTGTATGTCTGTGTTAGTTGGTGTAAGTGTGTGTCTGTGTTACTGGGTATCAGTGTATGTCTTTGTTACTTGGTATCAGTGTATGTCTGTGTTACTTGGTGTAAGTGTGTGTCTGTGTTACTGGGTGTCAGTGTGTGTCTGTGTTACTTGGTGTAAGTGTGTGTCTTTGTTACTTGGTGTCCGTGTGTGTCTTTGTTACTGGGTGTCAGTGTATGTCTTTGTTACTGGGTGTCAGTGTATGTCAAAATACTTGATGTAAGTGTATGTCTTTGTTACATGGTGTAATTGTCTGCCTTTGTTACTTGGTGTAAGTGTATGTCTTTTTTACTTGGTGTCAGTGTGTGTCTGTGTTACTGGTTATCAGTGTCTGTCTTTGTTACTTGGTGCAAGTGTGTGTCTGTGTTACTGGGTATCAGTGCATGTCTTTGTTCCTTGGTGTCAGTGTATGTCTGTGTTACTTGGTGTAAGTGTGTGTCTGTGTTACTGGGCATCAGTGTATGTCCTTGTGACTTGGTGTCAGTGTATGTCTTTGTTACTGGGTGTCAGTGTGTGTCTTTGTGACTTGGTGTAAGTGTATGTCTTTGTTACTGGGCATCAGTGTATGTCCTTGTGACTTGGTGTCAGTGTATGTCTGTGTTACTGGGTATCAGAGTATGTCGTTGTTACTTGGTGCCAGTGTATGTCAAAATACTTGATGTAAGTGTATGTCTTTGTTACATGGTGTAATTGTCTGCCTTTGTTACTTGGTGTAAGTGTACGTCTTTTTTACTTGGTGTCAGTGTCTGTCTTTGTTACTTGGTGTCATTGTATGTCTGTGTTACTTGGTGTAAGTGTGTGTCTTTGTTACTTGGTGTAAGTGTATGTCTTTGTTACTTGGGGTCGGTGTTTGTCTTTGTTACTTGGTGTCAGTGTATGTCTGTGTTGCTTGGTGTAAGTGTGCGTCTTTGTTAATTGGTGTCATTGCATGTCTGTGTTACTTGGTGGAAGTGTGTGTCTTTGTGACTTGATATCAGTGTATGTCTTTGTTACTGGGTGTCAGTGTGTGTCTGTGTTACTGGGTATCAGTGTATGTCTTTGTGACTTGGTATCAGTGTATGTCTTTGTTACTGGGTGTCAGTGTGTTTCTGTGTTACTGGGTATCTGTGCATGTCTTTGTGACTTGGTATCAGTGTATGTCTTTGTTACTGGGTGTCAGTGTGTGTCTGTGTTCCTGGGTATCAGTGTATGTCTTTGTGACTTGGTGTCAGTGTATGTCTTTGTTACTGGGTGTCAGAGTGTGTCTTTGTCACTTGGTGTCAGTGTATGTCTTTGTTACTTGGTGTCAGTGTGTGTCTGTGTTACTGGGTGTCAGTGTATGTCTTTGTTACTGGGTGTCAGTGTATGCATTTGTTACTTGGTGCAAGTGTGTGTCTGTGTTACTGGGTGTCAGTGTGTGTCTGTGTTACTTGGTGCAAGTGTGTGTCTGTGTTCCTGGGTATCAGTGTATGTCTTTGTTACTTGGTGTCAGTGTCTGTCTTTGTTACTTGTTGTAAGTGTGTGCTGTGTTACTTGGTGGAAGTGTGTGTCTGTGTTCCTGGGTATCATTGTATGTCTTTGCTACTTGGTGTCAGTGTATGTCTGTGTTACTTGGTGTAAGTGTGTGTCTGTGTTACTGGGTATCAGTGTATGTCTTTGTTACTTGGTGTCAGTGCATGTCTGTGTTGCTTGGTGTAAGTGTGTGTCTGTGTTGCTGGGTGTCAGTGTATGTCTTTGTTACTTGGTGTCAGTGCATGTCTGTGTTGCTTGGTGTAAGTGTGTGTCTGTGTTACTGGGTGTCAGTGTGTGTCTGTGATACTTGGTGTAAGTGTGTGTCTGTGTTACTGGGTGTCAGTGTTTGTCTGTGTTACTTGGTGTAAGTGTGCGTCTTTGTTACTTGGTGCAATTGTATGCCTGTGTTACTGGGTATCTGTGTATGTCTTTGTTACTTGGTGTCTGTGTATGTCTGTGTTAGTTGGTGTAAGTGTGTCTCTGTGTTACTGGGTATCAGTGTATGTCTTTGTTACTTGGTATCAGTGTATGTCTGTGTTACTTGGTGTAAGTGTGTGTCTGTGTTACTGGGTGTCAGTGTGTGTCTGTGTTACTTGGTGTAAGTGTGTGTCTGTGTTACTGGGTGTCAGTGTGTGTCTGTGTTACTTGGTGTAAGTGTGAGGCTTTGTTACTTGGTGTAAGAGTATGTCTTTGTTACTTGTTGTAAGTGTGTGCTGTGTTACTTGGTGGAAGTGTGTGTCTTTGTTCCTGGGTATCATTGTATGTCTTTGCTACTTGGTGTCAGTGTATGTCTGTGTTACTTGGTGTAAGTGTGTGTCTGTGTTACTGGGTATCAGTGTATGTCTTTGTTACTTGGTGTCAGTGCATGTCTGTGTTGCTTGGTGTAAGTGTGTGTCTGTGTTACTGGGTGTCAGTGTGTGTCTGTGATACTTGGTGTAAGTGTGTGTCTGTGTTACTGGGTGTCAGTGTTTGTCTGTGTTACTTGGTGTAAGTGTGCGTCTTTGTTACTTGGTGCAATTGTATGTCTGTGTTACTGGGTATCTGTGTATGTCTTTGTTACTTGGTGTCTGTGAATGTCTGTGTTAGTTGGTGTAAGTGTGTCTCTGTTACTGGGTATCAGTGTATGTCTTTGTTACTTGGTATCAGTGTATGTCTGTGTTACTTGGTGTAAGTGTGTGTCTGTGTTACTGGGTGTCAGTGTCTGTCTGTGTTACTTGGTGTAAGTGTGTGTCTTTGTTACTTAGTGTCCGTGTGTGTCTGTGTTACTGGGTGTCAGTGTATGTCTTTGTTACTGGGTGTCAGTGTATGTCTTTGTTACTTGGTCTAAGTGTGTGTCTGTGTTACTGGTTATCAGTGTCTGTCTTTGTTACTTGGTGCAAGTGTGTGTCTGTGTTACTGGGTATCAGTGCATGTCTTTGTTACTTGGAGTCAGTGTATGTCTGTGTTACTTGGTGTAAGTGTGTGTCTGTGTTACTGGGCATCAGTGTATGTCTTTGTGACTTGGTGTCAGTGTATGTCTTTGTTACTGGGTGTCAGTGTGTGTCTTTGTGACTTGGTGTCAGTGTATGTCTTTGTTACTTGGTGTAAGTGTGTGTCTGTGTTACTGGGTATCAGAGTATGTCGTTGTTACTTGGTGCCAGTGTATGTCAAAATACTTGATGTAAGTGTCTGTCTTTGTTACTTGGTGTCATTGTATGTCTGTGTTACTTGGTGTAAGTGTGTGTCTTTGTTACTTGGTGTAAGTGTATGTCTTTGTTGCTTGGTGTCGGTGTTTGTCTTTGTTACTTGGTGTCAGTGTATGTCTGTGTTACTTGGTGTAAGTGTGTGTCTTTGTTAATTGGTGTAAGTGAATGTCTTTGTGACTTGATATCAGTGTATGTCTTTGTTACTGGGTGTCAGTGTGTGTCTGTGTTACTGGGTATCAGTGTATGTCTTTGTGACTTGGTATCAGTGTATGTCTTTGTTACTGGGTGTCAGTGTGTGTCTTTGTCACTTGGTGTCAGTGTATGTCTTTGTTACTTGGTGTAAGTGTGTGTCTGTGTTACTGGGTATCAGTGTATGTTTTTGTTACTTGATGTAAGTGTGTGTCTGTGATAATGGGTATCAGTGTATGTCTTTGTTACGTGGTGTCAGAGTATGTCTGTGTTACTTGGTATAAGTGTGTGTCTGTGTATCAGTGCATGCCTTTGTGACTTGGTGTCAGTGTATGTCTTTGTTACTTGGTGTCAGTGTATGTCTGTGTTACTGGGGGTCAGTGTGTGTCTGTGTTACTGGGGGTCAGTGTGTGTTTCTAACTGGGTGTCAGTGTGTGTCTGTGTTACTCGGTATCAGTGCAAGTCTTTGTTACTTGGTGTCAGTGTATGTCTGTGTTACTTGGTGTCGGTGTTTGTCTTTGTTACTTGGTGTCAGTGTATGTCTGTGTTGCTTGGTGTGAGTGTGTGTCTGTGTTCCTGGGTATCATTGTATGTCTTTGTTACTTGGTGTAAGTGTATGTCTGTGTTACTTGGTGTAAGTGTGTGTCTGTGTTACTGGGTATCAGTGTATGTCTTTGTTACTTGGTGTCAGTGTGTGTCTGTGTTACTTGGTGTAAGTGTGTGTCTTTGTTACTTGGTGTCCGTGTGTGTCTGTGTTACTGGGTGACAGTGCATGTCTTTGTTACTTGGTGCCAGTGTATATCTGTGTTACTTGGTGCAAGTGTGTGTCTTTGTTACTTGGTGTAATTGTATGTCTTTGTTACTTGGTGTCAGTGTATGTCTGTGTTACTTGGTGTATGTCTATGTCTTCGTAACTTGGTGTAAGTGTGTGTCTGTGTTACTTGGTGTAAGTGTGTGTCTGTGTTACTGGGTATCAGTGTATGTCTTTGTTACTTGGTGTCACTGTATGTCTGTGATACTTGGTGTCAGTGTATGTCTGTGTTACTTGGTGCAAGTGTGTGTCTGTTTTACTGGGTGTCAGTGTGTGTCTGTGTTCCCTGGTGTAAGTGTGTGTCGTTGTTACTTGGTGTCCGTGTGCGTCTGTGTTACTGGGTATCAGTGTCTGTCTGTGTTACTTGGTGTAAGTGTGTGTCTTTGTTACTTGGTGTCCGTGTGTATCTGTGTTACTGGGTGTCAGTGCATATCTTTGTTAATTGGTGCCAGTGTATATCTGTTTTACTTGGGGTAAGTGTGTGTCTGTGTTACTGGGTATCAGTGTATGTCTTTGTTACTTAGTGTCAGTGTATGTCCGTGTTACTTTGTGTAAGTGTGTGTCTGTGTTTCTGGGTGACAGTGAGTGTCTGTGTTTCTTGGTGTAAGTGTGTGTCTTTGGTAATTGGTGTAAGTGAATGTCTTTGTGACTTGATATCAGTGTATGTCTTTGTTACTGGGTGTCAGTGTGTGTCTGTGTTACTGGGTATCAGTGCATGTCTTTGTGACTTGGTATCAGTGTATGTCTTTGTTACTGGGTTTCAGTGTGTTTCTGTGTTACTTGGGGATCAGTGTATGTCTTTGTGACTTGGTATCAGTGTATGTCTTTGTGACTTGGTGTCAGTGTATGTCTTTGTCACTTGGTGTCAGTGTATGTCTTTGTTACTTGGTGTCAGTGTGTGTCTGTGTTTCTGGGTGCCAGTGTATGTCTTTGTTACTGGGTGTCAGTGTATGCCTTTGTTACTTGGTGCAAGTGTGTGTCTGTGTTACTGGGTATCAGTGTCTGTCTTTGTTACTTGATGTAAGTGTGTGTCTCTGATAATGGGTATCAGTGTATGTCTTTGTTACTTGGTGTCAGAGTACGTCTGTGTTACTTGGTGTAAGTGTGTGTCTGTGTATCAGTGCATGTCTTTGTGACTTGGTGTCAGTGTATGTCTTTGTTACTGGGTGTCAGTGTGTGTCTTTGTGACTTGGTGTCAGTGTGTGTCTGTGTTCCTGGGTATCAGTTTATGTCTTTGTGACTTTGTTTCAGTGTATGTCTTTGTTACTGGGTGTCAGTGTGTGTCTTTGTTACTTGGTGCAAGTGTGTGTCTGTGTTACTTGGTGTCAGTGTATGTCTGTGTTACTTGGTGTAAGTGTGTGTCTGTGTTACTGGGTGTCAGTGTGTGTCTGTGTTACTTGGTGTAAGTGTGTGTCTTTGTTACTTGGTGTCCATGTGTGTCTGTGTTACTGGGTGTCAGTGCATGTCTTTGTTACTTGGTGTCAGTGTATATTTGTGTTACTTGGTGTCAGTGTGTGTCTTTGTTACTTGGTGTAATTGTATTTCTTTCTTACTTGGTGTCAGTGTGTGTCTGTGTTACTTGGTGTAAGTGTGTGTCTGTGTTCCTGGGTATCAGTGTATGTCTTTGTTGCTTGGTGTCAGTGTATGTCTGTGTTACTTGGTGTAAGTGTGTGTCTGTGTTACTGGGTATTTGTGTATGTCTTTGTTACTTGGAGTCAGTGTATGTCTGTGTTACTTGGTGTAAGTGTGTGTCTGTGTTACTGGGTGTCAGTGTGTGTCTGTGTTACTTGGTGTAAGTGTTTGTATGTGTGACTGGGTGTCAGTGTGTGTCTGTGTTACTTGGTGTAAGTGTGTGTCTTTGTTACTTGGTGTCCGTGTGTGCCTGTGTTACTGGGTGTCAGTGTATGCCTTTGTTACTGCGTGTCAGTGTATGTCTTTGTTACTTGGTGTAAGTGTGTGTCTGTGTTACTGGGTATCAGTGGCTGTCTTTGTTACGTGGTGTATGTGTGTGTCTGTGTTACTGGGTATCAGTGTATGTCTTTGTTACTTGGTGTCAGTGTATGTCTGTGTTACTTGGTGTAAGTGTGTGTCTGTGTTACTGGGTGTCAGTGTGTGTCTGTGTTACTTGGTGTAAGCGTGTGTCTTTGTTACTTGGTGTCCATGTGTGTCTGTGTTACTGGGTGTCAGTGCATGTCTTTGTTACTTGGTGTCAGTGTATATCTATGTTACTTGGTGTAAGTGTGTGTCTTTGTTACTTGGTGTAATTGTATGTCTTTGTTACTGGGTGTCAGTGTGTGTCTTTGTGACTTTGTGTCAGTGTATGTCTTTGTTACTTGGTGTAAGTGTGTGTCTGTGTTACTGGGTATCAGTGTATGTCTTTGTTACTTGGTGTCAGTGTATGTCAAAATACTTGGTGTAAGTGTATGTCTTTGGTACTTGGTGTAATTGTCTGTCTTTGTTACTTGGTGTTAGTGTATGTCTTTGTTACTTGGTGTCAGTCTATGTCTTTGTTACTTGGTGTCAGTGTATGTCTGTGTTACTTGGTGTGAGTGTGTGTCTTTGTTACTTGGTGTAAGTGTATGTCTTTGTTACTTGGTGTCAGTGCATGTCTTTGTTACTTGGTGTCAGTGTGTGTCTGTGTTACTGGGTATCAGTGTATGTCTTTGTGACTTGGTATCAGCGTATGTCTTTGTTACTGGGCGTCAGTGTGTGTCTGTGTTACTGGGTATCAGTGTATGTCTTTGTGACTTGGTATCAGTGTATGTCTTTGTTACTGGGTGTCAGTGTGTGTCTGTGTTCCTGGGTATCAGTGTATGTCTTTGTGACTTGGTCTCAGTGTATGTCTATGTTACTGCGTGTCAGTGTGTGTCTTTGTTACTTGGTGCAAGTGTGTGTCTGTGTTACTGGGTATCAGTGTATGTCTTTGTTACTTGGTGTCAGTGTATGTCTGTGTTACTTGGTGTAAGTGTGTGTCTGTGTTACTTTGTTTAATGTATGTCTTTGTTACTTGGTGTCAGTGTATGTCTGTGTTACTTGTTGTAAGTGTGTGCTGTGTTACTTGGTGAAAGTGTGTGTCTGTGTTCCTGGGTATCATTGTATGTCTTTGTTACTTGGTGTCAGTGTATGTGTGTGTTACTTGGTGTAAGTGTGTGTCTGTGTTACTGGGTATCAGTGTATGTCTTTGTTACTTGGTGTCAGTGCATGTCTGTGTTGCTTGGTGTAAGTGTCTGTCTGTGTTACTGGGTGTCAGTGTGTGTCTGTGATACTTGGTGTAAGTGTGTGTCTGTGTTACTGGGTGTCAGTGTGAGTCTGTGTTACTTGGTGTAAGTGTGCGTCTTTGTTACTTGGTGCAATTGTATGTCTTTGTTACTTGGTGTCAGTGTATGTCTGTGTTACTTGGTGTAAGTGTGTGTCAGTGTTACTGGGTATCAGTGTATGTCTTTGTTACTTGGTGTCTGTGTATGTCTGTGTTAGTTGGTGTAAGTGTGTGTCTGTGTTACTGGGTATCAGTGTATGTCTTTGTTACTTGGTATCAGTGTATGTCTGTGTTACTTGGTGTAAGTGTGTGTCTGTGTTACTGGGTGTCAGTGTGTGTCTGTGTTACTTGGTGTAAGTGTGTGTCTTTGTTACTTGGTGTCCGTGTGTGTCTTTGTTACTGGGTGTCAGTGTATGTCTTTGTTACTGGGTGTCAGTGTATGTCAAAATACTTGATGTAAGTGTATGTCTTTGTTACATGGTGTAATTGTCTGCCTTTGTAACTTGGTGTAAGTGTGTGTCTTTGTTACTTAGTGTCCGTGTGTGTCTGTGTTACTGGGTGTCAGTGTATGTCTTTGTTACTGGGTGTCAGTGTATGTCTTTGTTACTTGGTCTAAGTGTGTGTCTGTGTTACTGGTTATCAGTGTCTGTCTTTGTTACTTGGTGCAAGTGTGTGTCTGTGTTACTGGGTATCAGTGCATGTCTTTGTTACTTGGAGTCAGTGTATGTCTGTGTTACTTGGTGTAAGTGTGTGTCTGTGTTACTGGGCATCAATGTATGTCTTTGTGACTTGGTGTCAGTGTATGTCTTTGTTACTGGGTGTCAGTGTGTGTCTTTGTGACTTGGTGTCAGTGTATGTCTTTGTTACTTGGTGTAAGTGTGTGTCTGTGTTACTGGGTATCAGAGTATGTCGTTGTTACTTGGTGCCAGTGTATGTGAAAATACTTGATGTAAGTGTATGTCTTTGTTACTTGGTGGAATTGTCTGCCTATGTTACTTGGTGTAAGTGTATGGCTTTTTTACTTGGTGTCAGTGTCTGTCTTTGTTACTTGGTGTCATTGTATGTCTGTGTTACTTGGTGTAAGTGTGTGTCTTTGTTACTTGGTGTAAGTGTATGTCTTTGTTGCTTGGTGTCGGTGTTTGTCTTTGTTACTTGGTGTCAGTGTATGTCTGTGTTACTTGGTGTAAGTGTGTGTCTTTGTTAATTGGTGTAAGTGAATGTCTTTGTGACTTGATATCAGTGTATGTCTTTGTTACTGGGTGTCAGTGTGTGTCTGTGTTACTGGGTATCAGTGTATGTCTTTGTGACTTGGTATCAGGGTATGTCTTTGTTACTGGGTGTCAGTGTGTGTCTTTGTCACTTGGTGTCAGTGTATGTCTTTGTTACTTGGTGTCAGTGTGTGTCTGTGTTACTGGGTGTCAGTGTATGCCTTTGTTACTTGGTGTAAGTGTGTGTCTGTGTTACTGGGTATCAGTGTATGTTTTTGTTACTTGATGTAAGTGTGTGTCTGTGATAATGGGTATCAGTGTATGTCTTTGTTACGTGGTGTCAGAGTATGTCTGTGTTACTTGGTATAAGTGTGTGTCTGTGTATCAGTGCATGCCTTTGTGACTTGGTGTCATTGTATGTCTTTGTTACTTGGTGTCAGTGTATGTCTGTGTTACTGGGGGTCAGTGTGTGTCTGTGTTACTGGGGGTCAGTGTGTGTTTCTAACTGGGTGTCAGTGTGTGTCTGTGTTACTGGGTATCAGTGCAAGTCTTTGTTACTTGGTGTCAGTGTATGTCTGTGTTACTTGGTGTCGGTGTTTGTCTTTGTTACTTGGTGTCAGTGTATGTCTGTGTTGCTTGGTGTGAGTGTGTGTCTGTGTTCCTGGGTATCATTGTATGTCTTTGTTACTTGGTGTAAGTGTATGTCTGTGTTACTTGGTGTAAGTGTGTGTCTGTGTTACTGGGTATCAGTGTATGTCTTTGTTACTTGGTGTCAGTGTGTGTCTGTGTTACTTGGTGTAAGTGTGTGTCTGTGTTACTGGGTGTCCGTGTGTGTCTGTGTTACTGGGTGACAGTGCATGTCTTTGTTACTTGGTGCCAGTGTATATCTGCGTTACTTGGTGCAAGTGTGTGTCTTTGTTACTTGGTGTAATTGTATGTCTTTGTTACTTGGTGTCAGTGTATGTCTGTGTTACTTGGTGTATGTCTGTGTCTTCGTTACTTGGTGTAAGTGTGTGTCTGTGTTACTTGGTGTAAGTGTGTGTCTGTGTTCCTGGGTATCAGTGTATGTCTTTGTTACTTGGTGTCACTGTATGTCTGTGATACTTGGTGTCAGTGTATGTCTGTGTTACTTGGTGCAAGTGTGTGTCTGTTTTACTGGGTGTCAGTGTGTGTCTGTGTTCCCTGGTGTAAGTGTGTGTCGTTGTTACTTGGTGTCCGTGTGCGTCTGTGTTACTGGGTATCAGTGTCTGTCTGTGTTACTTGGTGTAAGTGTGTGTCTTTGTTACTTGGTGTCCGTGTGTGTCTGTGTTACTGGGTGTCAGTGCATATCTTTGTTAATTGGTGCCAGTGTATATCTGTTTTACTTGGGGTAAGTGTGTGTCTGTGTTACTGGGTATCAGTGTATGTCTTTGTTACTTAGTGTCAGTGTATGTCCGTGTTACTTTGTGTAAGTGTGTGTCTGTGTTTCTGGGTGACAGTGAGTGTCTGTGTTTCTTGGTGTAAGTGTGTGTCTTTGTTAATTGGTGTAAGTGAATGTCTTTGTGACTTGATATCAGTGTATGTCTTTGTTACTGGGTGTCAGTGTGTGTCTGTGTTACTGGGTATCAGTGCATGTCTTTGTGACTTGGTATCAGTGTATGTCTTTGTTACTGGGTGTCAGTGTGTTTCTGTGTTACTTGGGGATCAGTGTATGTCTTTGTGACTTGGTATCAGTGTATGTCTTTGTGACTTAGTGTCAGTGTATGTCTTTGTCACTTGGTGTCAGTGTATGTCTTTGTTACTTGGTGTCAGTGTGTGTCTGTGTTACTGGGTGCCAGTGTATGTCTTTGTTACTGGGTGTCAGTGTATGCCTTTGTTACTTGGTGCAAGTGTGTGTCTGTGTTACTGGGTATCAGTGTCTGTCTTTGTTACTTGATGTAAGTGTGTGTCTCTGATAATGGGTATCAGTGTATGTCTTTGTTACTTGGTGTCAGAGTATGTCTGTGTTACTTGGTGTAAGTGTGTGTCTGTGTATCAGTGCATGTCTTTGTGACTTGGTGTCAGTGTATGTCTTTGTTACTGGGTGTCAGTGTGTGTCTTTGTGACTTGGTGTCAGTGTGTGTCTGTGTTCCTGGGTATCAGTTTATGTCTTTGTGACTTGGTCTCAGTGTATGTCTTTGTTACTGGGTGTCAGTGTGTGTCTTTGTTACTTGGTGCAAGTGTGTGTCTGTGTTACTTGGTGTCAGTGTACGTCTGTGTTACTTGGTGTAAGTGTGTGTCTGTGTTACTGGGTGTCAGTGTGTGTCTGTGTTACTTGGTGTAAGTGTGTGTCTTTGTTACTTGGTGTCCATGTGTGTCTGTGTTACTGGGTGTCAGTGCATGTCTTTGTTACTTGGTGTCAGTGTATATTTGTGTTACTTGGTGTAAGTGTGTGTCTTTGTTACTTGGTGTAATTGTATTTCTTTCTTACTTGGTGTCAGTGTATGTCTGTGTTACTTGGTGTAAGTGTATGTCTTTGTTACTTGGTGTAAGTGTGTGTCTGTGTTACTTGGTGTAAGTGTGTGTCTGTGTTCCTGGGTATCAGTGTATGGCTTTGTTGCTTGGTGTCAGTGTATGTCTGTGTTACTTGGTGTAAGTGTGTGTCTGTGTTACTGGGTATTTGTGTATGTCTTTGTTACTTGGAGTCAGTGTATGTCTGTGTTACTTGGTGTAAGTGTGTGTCTGTGTTACTGGGTGTCAGTGTGTGTCTGTGTTACTTGGTGTAAGTGTTTGTATGTGTGACTGGGTGTCAGTGTGTGTCTGTGTTACTTGGTGTAAGTGTGTGTCTTTGTTACTTGGTGTCCGTGTGTGCCTGTGTTACTGGGTGTCAGTGTATGCCTTTGTTACTGCGTGTCAGTGTATGTCTTTGTTACTTGGTGTAAGTGTGTGTCTGTGTTACTGGGTATCAGTGGCTGTCTTTGTTACGTGGTGTATGTGTGTGTCTGTGTTACTGGGTATCAGTGTATGTCTTTGTTACTTGGTGTCAGTCTATGTCTTTGTTACTTGGTGTCAGTGTATGTCTGTGTTACTTGGTGTGAGTGTGTTTCTTTGTTACTTGGTGTAAGTGTATGTCTTTGTTACTTGGTGTCAGTGCATGTCTTTGTTACTTGGTGTCAGTGTGTGTCTGTGTTACTGGGTATCAGTGTATGTCTTTGTGACTTGGTATCAGCGTATGTCTTTGTTACTGGGCGTCAGTGTGTGTCTGTGTTACTGGGTATCAGTGTATGTCTTTGTGACTTGGTATCAGTGTATGTCTTTGTTACTGGGTGTCAGTGTGTGTCTGTGTTCCTGGGTATCAGTGTATGTCTTTGTGACTTGCTCTCAGTGTATGTCTATGTTACTGGGTGTCAGTGTGTGTCTTTGTTACTTGGTGCAAGTGTGTGTCTGTGTTACTGGGTATCAGTGTATGTCTTTGTTACTTGGTGTCAGTGTATGTCTGTGTTACTTGGTGTAAGTGTGTGTCTGTGTTACTGGGTGTCAGTGTGTGTCTGTGTTACTTGGTGTAAGTGTGAGTCTTTGTTACTTTGTTTAATGTATGTCTTTGTTACTTGGTGTCAGTGTATGTCTGTGTTACTTGTTGTAAGTGTGTGCTGTGTTACTTGGTGAAAGTGTGTGTCTGTGTTCCTGGGTATCATTGTATGTCTTTGTTACTTGGTGTCAGTGTATGTGTGTGTTACTTGGTGTAAGTGTGTGTCTGTGTTACTTGGTGCAATTGTATGTCTTTGTTACTTGGTGTCAGAGTATGTCTGTGTTACTTGGTGTAAGTGTGTGTCTGTGTTACTGGGTATCAGTGTATGTCTTTGTTACTTGGTGTCTGTGTATGTCTGTGTTAGTTGGTGTAAGTGTGTGTCTGTGTTACTGGGTATCAGTGTATGTCTTTGTTACTTGGTATCAGTGTATGTCTGTGTTACTTGGTGTAAGTGTGTGTCTGTGTTACTTGGTGTAAGTGTGTGTCTGTGTTACTGGGTGTCAGTGTGTGTCTGTGTTACTGGGTGTCAGTGTATGTCTTTGTTACTGGGTGTCAGTGTATGTCAAAATACTTGATGTAAGTGTATGTCTTTGTTACATGGTGTAATTGTCTGCCTTTGTTACTTGGTGTAAGTGTATGTCTTTTTTACTTGGTGTCAGTGTGTGTCTGTGTTACTGGTTATCAGTGTCTGTCTTTGTTACTTGGTGCAAGTGTGTGTCTGTGTTACTGGGCATCAGTGTATGTCTTTGTGACTTGGTGTCAGTGTATGTCTTTGTTACTGGGTGTCAGTGTGTGTCTTTGTGACTTGGTGTCAGTGTATGTCTTTGTTACTTGGTGTAAGTGTGTGTCTGTGTTACTGGGTATCAGAGTATGTCGTTGTTACTTGGTGCCAGTGTATGTCAAAATACTTGATGTAAGTGTATGTCTTTGTTACATGGTGTAATTGTCTGCCTTTGTTACTTGGTGTAAGTGTATGTCTTTTTTACTTGGTGTCAGTGTCTGTCTTTGTTACTTGGTGTCATTGTATGTCTGTGTTACTTGGTGTAAGTGTGTGTCTTTGTTACTTGGTGTAAGTGTATGTCTTTGTTACTTGGAGTCGGTGTTTGTCTTTGTTACTTGGTGTCAGTGTATGTCTGTGTTGCTTGGTGTAAGTGTGTGTCTTTGTTAATTGGTGTCATTGTATGTCTGTGTTACTTGGTGTAAGTGTGTGTCTTTGTGACTTGATATCAGTGTATGTCTTTGTTACTGGGTGTCAGTGTGTGTCTGTGTTACTGGGTATCAGTGTATGTCTTTGTGACTTGGTATCAGTGTATGTCTTTGTTACTGGGTGTCAGTTTGTGTCTGTGTTCCTGGGTATCAGTGTATGTCTTTGTGACTTGGTGTCAGTGTATGTCTTTGTTACTGGGTGTCAGAGTGTGTCTTTGTCACTTGGTGTCAGTGTATGTCTTTGTTACTTGGTTTCAGTGTGTGTCTGTGTTACTGGGTGTCAGTGTATGTCTTTGTTACTGGGTGTCAGTGTATGCATTTGTTACTTGGTGCAAGTGTGTGTCTGTGTTACTGGGTATCAGTGTATGTCTTTGTGACTTGGTGTCAGTGTATGTCTTTGTTACTGGGTGTCAGAGTGTGTCTTTGTCACTTGGTGTCAGTGTATGTCTTTGTTACTTGGTGTCAGTGTGTGTCTGTGTTACTGGGTGTCAGTGTATGTCTTTGTTACTGGGTGTCAGTGTATGCATTTGTTACTTGGTGCAAGTGTGTGTCTGTGTTACTGGGTGTCAGTGTGTTTCTGTGTTACTTGGTGCAAGTGTGTGTCTGTGTTCCTGGGTATCAGTGTATGTCTTTGTTACTTGGTGTCAGTGTCTGTCTTTGTTACTTGGTGTAAGTGTGAGTCTTTGTTACTTGGTGTAAGAGTATGTCTTTGTTACTTGGTGTAAGTGTGTGCTGTGTTACTTGGTGAAAGTGTGTGTCTGTGTTCCTGGGTATCAGTGTATGTCTTTGTGACTTGGTGTCAGTGTATGTCTTTGTTACTGGGTGTCAGAGTGTGTCTTTGTCACTTGGTGTCAGTGTATGTCTTTGTTACTTGGTGTCTGTGTATGTCTGTGTTAGTTGGTGTAAGTGTGTGTCTGTGTTACTGGGTATCAGTGTATGTCTTTGTTACTTGGTATCAGTGTATGTCTGTGTTACTTGGTGTAAGTGTGTGTCTGTGTTACTGGGTGTCAGTGTGTGTCTGTGTTACTTGGTGTAAGTGTGTGTCTGTGTTACTTGGTGTAAGTGTGTGTCTTTGTTACTTGGTGTCCGTGTGTGTCTTTGTTACTGGGTGTCAGTGTATGTCTTTGTTACTGGGTGTCAGTGTATGTCAAAATACTTGATGTAAGTGTATGTCTTTGTTACATGGTGTAATTGTCTGCCTTTGTTACTTGGTGTAAGTGTATGTCTTTTTTACTTGGTGTCAGTGTGTGTCTGTGTTACTGGTTATCAGTGTCTGTCTTTGTTACTTGGTGCAAGTGTGTGTCTGTGTTACTGGGTATCAGTGCATGTCTTTGTTACTTGGTGTCAGTGTATGTCTGTGTTACTTGGTGTAAGTGTGTGTCTGTGTTACTGGGCATCAGTGTATGTCTTTGTGACTTGGTGTCAGTGTATGTCTTTGTTACTGGGTGTCAGTGTGTGTCTTTGTGACTTGGTGTAAGTGTATGTCTTTGTTACTTGGTGTAAGTGTGTGTCTGTGTTACTGGGTATCAGAGTATGTCGTTGTTACTTGGTGCCAGTGTATGTCAAAATACTTGATGTAAGTGTATGTCTTTGTTACATGGTGTAATTGTCTGCCTTTGTTACTTGGTGTAAGTGTATGTCTTTTTTACTTGGTGTCAGTGTCTGTCTTTGTTACTTGGTGTCATTGTATGTCTGTGTTACTTGGTGTAAGTGTGTGTCTTTGTTACTTGGTGTATGTGTATGTCTTTGTTACTTGGAGTCGGTGTTTGTCTTTGTTACTTGGTGTCAGTGTATGTCTGTGTTGCTTGGTGTAAGTGTGTGTCTTTGTTAATTGGTGTCATTGTTTGTCTGTGTTACTTGGTGTAAGTGGGTGTCTTTGTGACTTGATATCAGTGTATGTCTTTGTTACTGGGTGTCAGTGTGTGTCTGTGTTACTGGGTATCAGTGTATGTCTTTGTGACTTGGTATCAGTGTATGTCTTTGTTACTGGGTGTCAGTGTGTTTCTGTGTTACTGGGTATCTGTGCATGTCTTTGTGACTTGGTATCAGTGTATGTCTTTGTTACTGGGTTTCAGTGTGTGTCTGTGTTCCTGGGTATCAGTGTATGTCTTTGTGACTTGGTGTCAGTGTATGTCTTTGTTACTGGGTGTCAGAGTGTGTCTTTGTCACTTGGTGTCAGTGTATGTCTTTGTTACTTGGTGTCAGTGTGTGTCTGTGTTACTGGGTGTCAGTGTATGTCTTTGTTACTGGGTGTCAGTGTATGCATTTGTTACTTGGTGCAAGTGTGTGTCTGTGTTACTGGGTGTCAGTGTGTGTCTGTGTTACTTGGTGCAAGTGTGTGTCTGTGTTCCTGGGTATCAGTGTATGTCTTTGTTACTTGGTGTCAGTGTCTGTCTTTGTTACTTGGTGTAAGTGTGAGTCTTTGTTACTTGGTGTAAGAGTATGTCTTTGTTACTTGTTGTAAGTGTGTGCTGTGTTACTTGGTGGAAGTGTGTGTCTGTGTTCCTGGGTATCATTGTATGTCTTTGCTACTTGGTGTCAGTGTATGTCTGTGTTACTTGGTGTAAGTGTGTGTCTGTGTTACTGGGTATCAGTGTATGTCTTTGTTACTTGGTGTCAGTGCATGTCTGTGTTGCTTGGTGTAAGTGTGTGTCTGTGTTACTGGGTGTCAGTGTGTGTCTGTGTTACTTGGTGTAAGTGTGTGTCTGTGTTACTTGGTGTAAGTGTGTGTCTTTGTTACTTGGTGTCCGTGTGTGTCTTTGTTACTGGGTGTCAGTGTATGTCTTTGTTACTGGGTGTCAGTGTATGTCAAAATACTTGATGTAAGTGTATGTCTTTGTTACATGGTGTAATTGTCTGCCTTTGTTACTTGGTGTAAGTGTATGTCTTTTTTACTTGGTGTCAGTGTGTGTCTGTGTTACTGGTTATCAGTGTCTGTCTTTGTTACTTGGTGCAAGTGTGTGTCTGTGTTACTGGGTATCAGTGCATGTCTTTGTTACTTGGTGTCAGTGTATGTCTGTGTTACTTGGTGTAAGTGTGTGTCTGTGTTACTGGGCATCAGTGTATGTCTTTGTGACTTGGTGTCAGTGTATGTCTTTGTTACTGGGTGTCAGTGTGTGTCTTTGTGACTTGGTGTAAGTGTATGTCTTTGTTACTTGGTGTAAGTGTGTGTCTGTGTTACTGGGTATCAGAGTATGTCGTTGTTACTTGGTGCCAGTGTATGTCAAAATACTTGATGTAAGTGTATGTCTTTGTTACATGGTGTAATTGTCTGCCTTTGTTACTTGGTGTAAGTGTATGTCTTTTTTACTTGGTGTCAGTGTCTGTCTTTGTTACTTGGTGTCATTGTATGTCTGTGTTACTTGGTGTAAGTGTGTGTCTTTGTTACTTGGTGTATGTGTATGTCTTTGTTACTTGGAGTCGGTGTTTGTCTTTGTTACTTGGTGTCAGTGTATGTCTGTGTTGCTTGGTGTAAGTGTGTGTCTTTGTTAATTGGTGTCATTGTTTGTCTGTGTTACTTGGTGTAAGTGGGTGTCTTTGTGACTTGATATCAGTGTATGTCTTTGTTACTGGGTGTCAGTGTGTGTCTGTGTTACTGGGTATCAGTGTATGTCTTTGTGACTTGGTATCAGTGTATGTCTTTGTTACTGGGTGTCAGTGTGTTTCTGTGTTACTGGGTATCTGTGCATGTCTTTGTGACTTGGTATCAGTGTATGTCTTTGTTACTGGGTTTCAGTGTGTGTCTGTGTTCCTGGGTATCAGTGTATGTCTTTGTGACTTGGTGTCAGTGTATGTCTTTGTTACTGGGTGTCAGAGTGTGTCTTTGTCACTTGGTGTCAGTGTATGTCTTTGTTACTTGGTGTCAGTGTGTGTCTGTGTTACTGGGTGTCAGTGTATGTCTTTGTTACTGGGTGTCAGTGTATGCATTTGTTACTTGGTGCAAGTGTGTGTCTGTGTTACTGGGTGTCAGTGTGTGTCTGTGTTACTTGGTGCAAGTGTGTGTCTGTGTTCCTGGGTATCAGTGTATGTCTTTGTTACTTGGTGTCAGTGTTTGTCTTTGTTACTTGGTGTAAGTGTGAGTCTTTGTTACTTGGTGTAAGAGTATGTCTTTGTTACTTGTTGTAAGTGTGTGCTGTGTTACTTGGTGGAAGTGTGTGTCTGTGTTCCTGGGTATCATTGTATGTCTTTGCTACTTGGTGTCAGTGTATGTCTGTGTTACTTGGTGTAAGTGTGTGTCTGTGTTACTGGGTATCAGTGTATGTCTTTGTTACTTGGTGTCAGTGCATGTCTGTGTTGCTTGGTGTAAGTGTGTGTCTGTGTTACTGGGTGTCAGTGTGTGTCTGTGATACTTGGTGTAAGTGTGTGTCTGTGTTACTGGGTGTCAGTGTTTGTCTGTGTTACTTGGTGTAAGTGTGCGTCTTTGTTACTTGGTGCAATTGTATGTCTTTGTTACTTGGTGTCAGTGTATGTCTTTGTTACTTGGTGTAAGAGTGTGTCTGTGTTACTGGGTATCAGTGTATGTCTTTGTTACTTGGTGTCTGTGTATGTCTGTGTTAGTTGGTGTAAGTGTGTCTCTGTGTTACTGGGTATCAGTGTATGTCTTTGTTACTTTGTATCAGTGTATGTCTGTGTTACTTGGTGTAAGTGTGTGTCTGTGTTACTGGGTGTCAGTGTGTGTCTGTGTTACTTGGTGTAAGTGTGTGTCTTTGTTACTTAGTGTCCGTGTGTGTCTGTGTTACTGGGTGTCAGTGTATGTCTTTGTTACTGGGTGTCAGTGTATGTCTTTGTTACTTGGTCTAAGTGTGTGTCTGTGTTACTGGTTATCAGTGTCTGTCTTTGTTACTTGGTGCAAGTGTGTGTCTGTGTTACTGGGTATCAGTGCATGTCTTTGTTACTTGGAGTCAGTGTATGTCTGTGTTACTTGGTGTAAGTGTGTGTCTGTGTTACTGGGCATCAGTGTATGTCTTTGTGACTTGGTGTCAGTGTATGTCTTTGTTACTTGGTGTAAGTGTGTGTCTGTGTTACTGGGTATCAGAGTATGTCGTTGTTACTTGGTGCCAGTGTATGTCAAAATACTTGATGTAAGTGTATGTCTTTGTTACTTGGTGGAATTGTCTGCCTATGTTACTTGGTGTAAGTGTATGGCTTTTTTACTTGGTGTCAGTGTCTGTCTTTGTTACTTGGTGTCATTGTATGTCTGTGTTACTTGGTGTAAGTGTGTGTCTTTGTTACTTGGTGTAAGTGTATGTCTTTGTTGCTTGGTGTCGGTGTTTGTCTTTGTTACTTGGTGTCAGTGTATGTCTGTGTTACTTGGTGTAAGTGTGTGTCTTTGTTAATTGGTGTAAGTGAATGTCTTTGTGACTTGATATCAGTGTATGTCTTTGTTACTGGGTGTCAGTGTGTGTCTGTGTTACTGGGTATCAGTGTATGTCTTTGTGACTTGGTATCAGTGTATGTCTTTGTTACTGGGTGTCAGTGTGTGTCTTTGTCACTTGGTGTCAGTGTATGTCTTTGTTACTTGGTGTCAGTGTGTGTCTGTGTTACTGGGTGTCAGTGTATGCCTTTGTTACTTGGTGTAAGTGTGTGTCTGTGTTACTGGGTATCAGTGTATGTTTTTGTTACTTGATGTAAGTGTGTGTCTGTGATAATGGGTATCAGTGTATGTCTTTGTTACGTGGTGTCAGAGTATGTCTGTGTTACTTGGTATAAGTGTGTGTCTGTGTATCAGTGCATGCCTTTGTGACTTGGTGTCAGTGTATGTCTTTGTTACTTGGTGTCAGTGTATGTCTGTGTTACTGGGGGTCAGTGTGTGTCTGTGTTACTGGGGGTCAGTTTGTGTTTCTAACTGGGTGTCAGTGTGTGTCTGTGTTACTGGGTATCAGTGCAAGTCTTTGTTACTTGGTGTCAGTGTATGTCTGTGTTACTTGGTGTCAGTGTTTGTCTTTGTTACTTGGTGTCAGTGTATGTCTGTGTTACTTGGTGTAAGTGTGTGTCTGTGTTACTGGGTATCAGTGTATGTCTTTGTTACTTGGTGTCAGTGTGTGTCTGTGTTACTTGGTGTAAGTGTGTGTCTTTGTTACTTGGTGTCCGTGTTTGTCTGTGTTACTGGGTGACAGTGCATGTCTTTGTTACTTGGTGCCAGTGTATATCTGTGTTACTTGGTGCAAGTGTGTGTCTTTGTTACTTGGTGTAATTGTATGTCTTTGTTACTTGGTGTCAGTGTATGTCTGTGTTACTTGGTGTATGTCTATGTCTTTGTTACTTGGTGTAAGTGTGTGTCTGTGTTACTTGGTGTAAGTGTGTGTCTGTGTTACTGGGTATCAGTGTATGTCTTTGTTACTTGGTGTCACTGTATGTCTGTGATACTTGGTGTCAGTGTATGTCTGTGTTACTTGGTGCAAGTGTGTGTCTGTTTTACTGGGTGTCAGTGTGTGTCTGTGTTCCCTGGTGTAAGTGTGTGTCGTTGTTACTTGGTGTCCGTGTGCGTCTGTGTTACTGGGTATCAGTGTCTGTCTGTGTTACTTGGTGTAAGTGTGTGTCTTTGTTACTTGGTGTCCGTGTGTGTCTGTGTTACTGGGTGTCAGTGCATATCTTTGTTAATTGGTGCCAGTGTATATCTGTTTTACTTGGGGTAAGTGTGTGTCTGTGTTACTGGGTATCAGTGTATGTCTTTGTTACTTAGTGTCAGTGTATGTCCGTGTTACTTTGTGTAAGTGTGTGTCTGTGTTTCTGGGTGACAGTGAGTGTCTGTGTTTCTTGGTGTAAGTGTGTGTCTTTGTTAATTGGTGTAAGTGAATGTCTTGGTGACTTGATATCAGTGTATGTCTTTGTTACTGGGTGTCAGTGTGTGTCTGTGTTACTGGGTATCAGTGCATGTCTTTGTGACTTGGTATCAGTGTATGTCTTTGTTACTGGGTGTCAGTGTGTTTCTGTGTTACTTGCGGATCAGTGTATGTCTTTGTGACTTGGTATCAGTGTATGTCTTTGTGACTTGGTGTCAGTGTATGTCTTTGTCACTTGGTGTCAGTGTATGTCTTTGTTACTTGGTGTCAGTGTGTGTCTGTGTTACTGGGTGCCAGTGTATGTCTTTGTTACTGGGTGTCAGTGTATGCCTTTGTTACTTGGTGCAAGTGTGTGTCTGTGTTACTGGGTATCAGTGTCCGTCTTTGTTACTTGATGTAAGTGTGTGTCTCTGATAATGGGTATCAGTGTATGTCTTTGTTACTTGGTGTCAGAGTATGTCTGTGTTACTTGGTGTAAGTGTGTGTCTGTGTATCAGTGCATGTCTTTGTGACTTGGTGTCAGTGTATGTCTTTGTTACTGGGTGTCAGTGTGTGTCTTTGTGACTTGGTGTCAGTGTGTGTCTGTGTTCCTGGGTATCAGTGTATGTCTTTGTGACTTGGTCTCAGTGTATGTCTTTGTTACTGGGTGTCAGTGTGTGTCTTTGTTACTTGGTGCAAGTGTGTGTCTGTGTTACTGGGTATCAGTGTATGTCTTTGTTACTTGGTGTCAGTGTATGTCTGTGTTACTTGGTGTAAGTGTGTGTCTGTGTTACTGGGTGTCAGTGTGTGTCTGTGTTACTGGGTGTCAGTGTGTGTCTTTGTTACTTGGTGTCCATGTGTGTCTGTGTTACTGGGTGTATTTGTTTGTCTTTGTTAATTGGTGTCAGTGTATGTCTGTGTTACTTGGTGCAAGTGTATGTCTTTTTTTTGGTGTAAGTGTGTGTCTGTGTTACTTGGTGTCGGTGTGTGTCTGTGTTCCTGGGTATCAGTGTATGTCTTAGTTACTTGGTGTCAGTGTATGTCTGTGTTACTTGTTATAACTGTGTGTCTGTGTCACTGGGTATCAGTGTGTGTCTGTTGTACTGGGTGTCAGTGAGTGTCTGTGTTACTTGGTGTTAGTGTGTGTCTTTGTTACTTGGTGCAAGTGTATGTCTTTGTTACTTGGTGTCAGTGTATGTCTTTGTTACTTGGTGTCAGTGTGTGTCTGTGTTACTGGGTATCTGTGTATGTCTTTGTTACTTGGTGTCAGTGTATGTCTGTGTTACTTGTTGTAAGTGTGTATCTGTGTTACTGGGTGTGAGTGTGTGGCTGTGTTACTTGGTGTAAGTGTGTGTCTTTGTTACGTGGTGTCCGTGTGTGTCTGTGTTACTGGGTGTCAGTGCATGTCTTTGTTACTTGGTGTCAGTGTATATCTGTGTTACTTGGTGTAAGTGTGTGTCTTTGTTACTTGGTGTAATTGTATGTCGTTGTTACTTGGTGTCAGTGTATGTCTGTGTTACTTGGTGTCAGTGTATATCTGTGTTACTTGGTGTAAGTGTGTGTCTTTGTTACTTGGTGTAATTTTATGTCTTTGTTACTTGGTGTCAGTGTCTGTCTGTGTTACTTGGTGTAGGTGTATGTCTTTGTTACTTGGTGTAAGTGTGTCTGTGTTACTTGGTGTAAGTTTGTGTCTGTGTTCCTGAGTATCAGTGTATGTCTTTGTTACTTGGTGTCATTGCGTGTATGTGTTACTTGGTGTAAGTGTGTGTCTGTGTTACTGGGTATCAGTGTATGTCTTTGTTACTTGGTGTAAATGTGTGTCTGTGTTACTGGGTGTCAGTGTGTGTCTGTGTTACTTGGTGTAAGTCTGTGTCTTTGTTACTTGGTCTCCGTGTGTGTCTGTGTTACTGGGTGTCAGTGTATGACTTTGTTACTGGGTGTCAGTGTGTGTCTTTGTGACTTGGTGTCAGTGTATGTCTTTGTTACTTGGTGTAATTGTGTGTCTATGTTACTGGGTATCAGTGTATGTCTTTGTTTCTTGGTGTAAGTGTGTGTCTTTGTTACTTGGTGTAAGTGTATGTCTTTGTTACTTGGTGTCAGTGTATGTCTTTGTTCCTTGGTGTCAGTGTGTGTCTGTGTTACTGGGCATCAGTGCATGTCTTTGTGACTTGGTGTCAGTGTGTGTCTGTGTTACTGGGTATCAGTGTATGTCTTTGCGACTTCGTATCAGTGTATGTCTTTGTTACTGGGTGTCAGTGTGTGTCTGTGTTACTGGGTGTCAGTGTATGTCTTTGTGACTTCGTATCAGTGTATGTCTTTATTACTGTTTATCAGTGTTTCTCTGTGTTACTGGGTGTCAGTGTGTATCAGTGACACAAGGTGTCAGTATTTAGTTTAGTTTAGAGATGCAGCACTGAAACAGGCCCTTCGGCCCACCGAGTCTGTGCCGTCCATCAACCACCAATTTATACTAATCCTACACTAATCCCGTATTCCTATCACATCCCCACCTTTCCTTATATATTTCCCTACCACCTACCTATACTAGGGGCAATTTATGATGGCCAATTAACCTATCAACCTGCAAGTCTTTGGCATGTGGGAGGAAACCGGAGCACCCGGAGGAAACCCACGCAGACACAGGGAGAAATTGCAAACCCCGCACAGGCAGTACACAGAATCGAACCACGGTCCCTGGAGCTGTGAGGCTGCGGTGCTAACCACAGCGCCATTGTCCCCCCACCCCCCCCCCCCCCCGTGTGTGCCTGTGTGACTTGGTGTCAGTGTATGTCGTTGTTACTTGTTGTAAGTGTGTGTCTGTGTTACTGGGTGTCAGTGTGTGTCTGTGTTACTTGGTGTAAGTGTGTGTCTTTGTTACTTGGTGTAAGTGTGTGTCTGTGTTACTGGGTATCAGTGCATGTCTGTGTTACTGGGTGTCAGTGTATGTCTTTGTTACTGGGTGTCAGTGTATGTCTGTGTTACTTGCTGTAAGTGTGTGTCTGTGTTACTGGGTGTCAGTGTGTGTCTGTGTTACATGGTGTAAGTCTGTGTCTTTGTCACTTGGTGTCCGTGTGTGTTTGCGTTACTGGGTGTCAGTGTATGTCTTTGTTACTGGGTGTCAGTGTATGTCTTTGTTACTTGGTGTAAGTGTGTGTCTGCGTTACTGGGTATCAGTGTCTGTCTTTGTTGCTTGGTGTAAGTGTGTGTCTGTGTTACTGGGTATCTGTGCATTTCTTTGTGACTTGGTGTCAGTGTATGTCTGTGATACTTAGTGTAAGTGTGTGTCTGTGTTACTGGGTATCAGTGTATGTCTTTGCGACTTGGTGTCAGTGTATGTCTGTGTTACTTGGTGTAAGTGTGTGTCTGTGTTACTGGGTGTCAGTGTATGTCTGTGTTACTTGGTGTAAGTGTATGTCTTTGTTACTTGGTGTAAGTGTGTGTCTGTGTTACTGGGTATCAGTGCATGTCTGTGTTACTGGGTGTCAGTGTATGTCTTTGTTACTGGGTGTCAGTGTATGTCTGTGTTACTTGGTGTAAGTGTGTGTCTGTGTTACTGGGTGTCCGTTTGTGTTTGCGTTACTGGGTGTCAGTGTATGTCTTTGTTACTGGGTGTCAGTGTATGTCTTTGTTACTTGGCGTAAGTGTGTGTCTGTGTTACTGGGTATCAGTGTCTGTCTTTGTTACCTGGTGTAAGTGTGTGTCTTTGTTACTGGGTATCTGTGCATTTCTTTGTTTCTTGGTGTCAGCGTATGTCTGTGTTACTTGGTGTAAGTGTGTGTCTGTGTATCAGTGCATGTCTTTGTGACTTGGTGTCAGTGTATGTCTTTGTTACTGGGTGTCAGTGTGTGTCTTTGTGACTTGTTGTCAGTGTGTGTCTGTGTTCCTGGGTATCAGTGTATGTCTTTGTGACTTGGTCTCAGTGTATGTCTTTGTTACTGGGTGTCAGTGTGTGTCTTTGTTACTTGGTGCAAGTGTGTGTCTGTGTTACTGGGTATCAGTGTATGTCTTTGTTACTTGGTGTCAGTGTATGTCTGTGATACTTGGTGTAAGTGTGTGTCTGTGTTACTGGGTGTCAGTGTGTGTCTGTGTTACTTGGTGTAAGTGTGTTTCTTTGTTACTTGGTGTCCATGTGTGTCTGTGTTACTGGGTGTCAGTGCATGTCTTTGTTACTTGGTGTCAGTGTATATTTGTGTTACTTGGTGTAAGTGTGTGTCTTTGTTACTTGGTGTAATTGTATGTCTTTCTTACTTGGTGTCAGTGTATGTCTGTGTTACTTGGTGTAAGTGTATGTCTTTGTTACTTGGTGTAAGTGTGTGTCTGTGTTACTTGGTGTAAGTGTGTGTCTGTGTTCCTGGGTATCAGTGTATGTCTTTGTTGCTTGGTGTCAGTGTATGTCTGTGTTACTTGGTGTAAGTGTGTGTCTGTGTTACTGGGTATTTGTGTATGTCTTTGTTACTTGGAGTCAGTGTATGTCTGTGTTACTTGGTGTAAGTGTGTGTCTGTGTTACTGGGTGTCAGTGTGTGTCTGTGTTACTTGGTGTAAGTGTTTGTATGTGTGACTGGGTGTCAGTGTGTGTCTGTGTTACTTGGTGTAAGTGTGTGTCTTTGTTACTTGGTGTCCGTGTGTGCCTGTGTTACTGGGTGTCAGTGTATGCCTTTGTTACTGCGTGTCAGTGTATGTCTTTGTTACTTGGTGTAAGTATGTGTCTGTGTTACTGGGTATCAGTGGCTGTCTTTGCTACGTGGTGTATGTGTGTGTCTGTGTTACTGGGTATCAGTGTATGTCTTTGTTACTTGGTGTCAGTGTATGTCTGTGTTACTTGGTGTAAGTGTGTGTCTGTGTTACTTGGTGTCAGTGTATGTCTGTGTTACTTGGTGTAAGTGTGTGTCTTTGTTAATTGGTGTAAGTGAATGTCTTTGTGACTTGATATCAGTGTATGTCTTTGTTACTGGGTGTCAGTGTGTGTCTGTGTTACTGGGTATCAGTGTATGTCTTTGTGACTTGGTATCAGTGTATGTCTTTGTTACTGGGTGTCAGTGTGTGTCTTTGTCACTTGGTGTCAGTGTATGTCTTTGTTACTTGGTGTCAGTGTGTGTCTGTGTTACTGGGTGTCAGTGTATGCCTTTGTTACTTGGTGTAAGTGTGTGTCTGTGTTACTGGGTATCAGTGTATGTTTTTGTTACTTGATGTAAGTGTGTGTCTGTGATAATGGGTATCAGTGTATGTCTTTGTTACGTGGTGTCAGAGTATGTCTGTGTTACTTGGTATAAGTGTGTGTCTGTGTATCAGTGCATGCCTTTGTGACTTGGTGTCATTGTATGTCTTTGTTACTTGGTGTCAGTGTATGTCTGTGTTACTGGGGGTCAGTGTGTGTCTGTGCTACTGGGGGTCAGTGTGTGTTTCTAACTGGGTGTCAGTGTGTGTCTGTGTTACTGGGTATCAGTGCAAGTCTTTGTTACTTGGTGTCAGTGTATGTCTGTGTTACTTGGTGTCGGTGTTTGTCTTTGTTACTTGGTGTCAGTGTATGTCTGTGTTGCTTGGTGTGAGTGTGTGTCTGTGTTCCTGGGTATCATTGTATGTCTTTGTTACTTGGTGTAAGTGTATGTCTGTGTTACTTGGTGTAAGTGTGTGTCTGTGTTACTGGGTATCAGTGTATGTCTTTGTTACTTGGTGTCAGTGTGTGTCTGTGTTACTTGGTGTAAGTGTGTGTCTTTGTTACTTGGTGTCCGTGTGTGTCTGTGTTACTGGGTGACAGTGCATGTCTTTGTTACTTGGTGCCAGTGTATATCTGTGTTACTTGGTGCAAGTGTGTGTCTTTGTTACTTGGTGTAATTGTATGTCTTTGTTACTTGGTGTCAGTGTATGTCTGTGTTACTTGGTGTATGTCTGTGTCTTCGTTACTTGGTGTAAGTGTGTGTCTGTGTTACTTGGTGTAAGTGTGTGTCTGTGTTCCTGGGTATCAGTGTATGTCTTTGTTACTTGGTGTCACTGTATGTCTGTGATACTTGGTGTCAGTGTATGTCTGTGTTACTTGGTGCAAGTGTGTGTCTGTTTTACTGGGTGTCAGTGTGTGTCTGTGTTCCCTGGTGTAAGTGTGTGTCGTTGTTACTTGGTGTCCGTGTGCGTCTGTGTTACTGGGTATCAGTGTCTGTCTGTGTTACTTGGTGTAAGTGTGTGTCTTTGTTACTTGGTGTCCGTGTGTGTCTGTGTTACTGGGTGTCAGTGCATATCTTTGTTAATTGGTGCCAGTGTATATCTGTTTTACTTGGGGTAAGTGTGTGTCTGTGTTACTGGGTATCAGTGTATGTCTTTGTTACTTAGTGTCAGTGTATGTCCGTGTTACTTTGTGTAAGTGTGTGTCTGTGTTTCTGGGTGACAGTGAGTGTCTGTGTTTCTTGGTGTAAGTGTGTGTCTTTGTTAATTGGTGTAAGTGAATGTCTTTGTGACTTGATATCAGTGTATGTCTTTGTTACTGGGTGTCAGTGTGTGTCTGTGTTACTGGGTATCAGTGCATGTCTTTGTGACTTGGTATCAGTGTATGTCTTTGTTACTGGGTGTCAGTGTGTTTCTGTGTTACTTGGGGATCAGTGTATGTCTTTGTGACTTGGTATCAGTGTATGTCTTTGTGACTTGGTGTCAGTGTATGTCTTTGTCACTTGGTGTCAGTGTATGTCTTTGTTACTTGGTGTCAGTGTGTGTCTGTGTTACTGGGTGCCAGTGTATGTCTTTGTTACTGGGTGTCAGTGTATGCCTTTGTTACTTGGTGCAAGTGTGTGTCTGTGTTACTGGGTATCAGTGTCTGTCTTTGTTACTTGATGTAAGTGTGTGTCTCTGATAATGGGTATCAGTGTATGTCTTTGTTACTTGGTGTCAGAGTATGTCTGTGTTACTTGGTGTAAGTGTGTGTCTGTGTATCAGTGCATGTCTTTGTGACTTGGTGTCAGTGTATGTCTTTGTTACTGGGTGTCAGTGTGTGTCTTTGTGACTTGGTGTCAGTGTGTGTCTGTGTTCCTGGGTATCAGTTTATGTCTTTGTGACTTGGTCTCAGTGTATGTCTTTGTTACTGGGTGTCAGTGTGTGTCTTTGTTACTTGGTGCAAGTGTGTGTCTGTGTTACTTGGTGTCAGTGTACGTCTGTGTTACTTGGTGTAAGTGTGTGTCTGTGTTACTGGGTGTCAGTGTGTGTCTGTGTTACTTGGTGTAAGTGTGTGTCTTTGTTACTTGGTGTCCATGTGTGTCTGTGTTACTGGGTGTCAGTGCATGTCTTTGTTACTTGGTGTCAGTGTATATTTGTGTTACTTGGTGTAAGTGTGTGTCTTTGTTACTTGGTGTAATTGTATTTCTTTCTTACTTGGTGTCAGTGTATGTCTGTGTTACTTGGTGTAAGTGTATGTCTTTGTTACTTGGTGTAAGTGTGTGTCTGTGTTACTTGGTGTAAGTGTGTGTCTGTGTTCCTGGGTATCAGTGTATGGCTTTGTTGCTTGGTGTCAGTGTATGTCTGTGTTACTTGGTGTAAGTGTGTGTCTGTGTTACTGGGTATTTGTGTATGTCTTTGTTACTTGGAGTCAGTGTATGTCTGTGTTACTTGGTGTAAGTGTGTGTCTGTGTTACTGGGTGTCAGTGTGTGTCTGTGTTACTTGGTGTAAGTGTTTGTATGTGTGACTGGGTGTCAGTGTGTGTCTGTGTTACTTGGTGTAAGTGTGTGTCTTTGTTACTTGGTGTCCGTGTGTGCCTGTGTTACTGGGTGTCAGTGTATGCCTTTGTTACTGCGTGTCAGTGTATGTCTTTGTTACTTGGTGTAAGTGTGTGTCTGTGTTACTGGGTATCAGTGGCTGTCTTTGTTACGTGGTGTATGTGTGTGTCTGTGTTACTGGGTATCAGTGTATGTCTTTGTTACTTGGTGTCAGTCTATGTCTTTGTTACTTGGTGTCAGTGTATGTCTGTGTTACTTGGTGTGAGTGTGTGTCTTTGTTACTTGGTGTAAGTGTATGTCTTTGTTACTTGGTGTCAGTGCATGTCTTTGTTACTTGGTGTCAGTGTGTGTCTGTGTTACTGGGTATCAGTGTATGTCTTTGTGACTTGGTATCAGCGTATGTCTTTGTTACTGGGCGTCAGTGTGTGTCTGTGTTACTGGGTATCAGTGTATGTCTTTGTGACTTGGTATCAGTGTATGTCTTTGTTACTGGGTGTCAGTGTGTGTCTGTGTTCCTGGGTATCAGTGTATGTCTTTGTGACTTGCTCTCAGTGTATGTCTATGTTACTGGGTGTCAGTGTGTGTCTTTGTTACTTGGTGCAAGTGTGTGTCTGTGTTACTGGGTATCAGTGTATGTCTTTGTTACTTGGTGTCAGTGTATGTCTGTGTTACTTGGTGTAAGTGTGTGTCTGTGTTACTGGGTGTCAGTGTGTGTCTGTGTTACTTGGTGTAAGTGTGAGTCTTTGTTACTTTGTTTACTGTATGTCTTTGTTACTTGGTGTCAGTGTATGTCTGTGTTACTTGTTGTAAGTGTGTGCTGTGTTACTTGGTGAAAGTGTGTGTCTGTGTTCCTGGGTATCATTGTATGTCTTTGTTACTTGGTGTCAGTGTATGTGTGTGTTACTTGGTGTAAGTGTGTGTCTGTGTTACTGGGTATCAGTGTATGTCTTTGTTACTTGGTGTCAGTGCATGTCTGTGTTGCTTGGCGTAAGAGTGTGTCTGTGTTACTGGGTGTCAGTGTGTGTCTGTGATACTTGGTGTAAGTGTGTGTCTGTGTTACTGGGTGTCAGTGTGAGTCTGTGTTACTTGGTGTAAGTGTGCGTCTTTGTTACTTGGTGCAATTGTATGTCTTTGTTACTTGGTGTCAGTGTATGTCTGTGTTACTTGGTGTAAGTGTGTGTCTGTGTTACTGGGTATCAGTGTATGTCTTTGTTACTTGGTGTCTGTGTATGTCTGTGTTAGTTGGTGTAAGTGTGTGTCTGTGTTACTGGGTATCAGTGTATGTCTTTGTTACTTGGTATCAGTGTATGTCTGTGTTACTTGGTGTAAGTGTGTGTCTGTGTTACTTGGTGTAAGTGTGTGTCTGTGTTACTGGGTGTCAGTGTATGTCTTTGTTACTGGGTGTCAGTGTATGTCAAAATACTTGATGTAAGTGTATGTCTTTGATACATGGTGTAATTGTCTGCCTTTGTTACTTGGTGTAAGTGTATGTCTTTTTTACTTGGTGTCAGTGTGTGTCTGTGTTACTGGTTATCAGTGTCTGTCTTTGTTACTTGGTGCAAGTGTGTGTCTGTGTTACTGGGCATCAGTGTATGTCTTTGTGACTTGGTGTCAGTGTATGTCTTTGTTACTGGGTGTCAGTGTGTGTCTTTGTGACTTGGTGTCAGTGTATGTCTTTGTTACTTGGTGTAAGTGTGTGTCTGTGTTACTGGGTATCAGAGTATGTCGTTGTTACTTGGTGCCAGTGTATGTCAAAATACTTGATGTAAGTGTATGTCTTTGTTACATGGTGTAATTGTCTGCCTTTGTTACTTGGTGTAAGTGTATGTCTTTTTTACTTGGTGTCAGTGTCTGTCTTTGTTACTTGGTGTCATTGTATGTCTGTGTTACTTGGTGTAAGTGTGTGTCTTTGTTACTTGGTGTAAGTGTATGTCTTTGTTACTTGGAGTCGGTGTTTGTCTTTGTTACTTGGTGTCAGTGTATGTCTGTGTTGCTTGGTGTAAGTGTGTGTCTTTGTTAATTGGTGTCATTGTATGTCTGTGTTACTTGGTGTAAGTGTGTGTCTTTGTGACTTGATATCAGTGTATGTCTTTGTTACTGGGTGTCAGTGTGTGTCTGTGTTACTGGGTATCAGTGTATGTCTTTGTGACTTGGTATCAGTGTATGTCTTTGTTACTGGGTGTCAGTGTGTGTCTGTGTTCCTGGGTATCAGTGTATGTCTTTGTGACTTGGTGTCAGTGTATGTCTTTGTTACTGGGTGTCAGAGTGTGTCTTTGTCACTTGGTGTCAGTGTATGTCTTTGTTACTTGGTGTCAGTGTGTGTCTGTGTTACTGGGTGTCAGTGTATGTCTTTGTTACTGGGTGTCAGTGTATGCATTTGTTACTTGGTGCAAGTGTGTGTCTGTGTTACTGGGTATCAGTGTATGTCTTTGTGACTTGGTGTCAGTGTATGTCTTTGTTACTGGGTGTCAGAGTGTGTCTTTGTCACTTGGTGTCAGTGTATGTCTTTGTTACTTGGTGTCAGTGTGTGTCTGTGTTACTGGGTGTCAGTGTATGTCTTTGTTACTGGGTGTCAGTGTATGCATTTGTTACTTGGTGCAAGTGTGTGTCTGTGTTACTGGGTGTCAGTGTGCTTCTGTGTTACTTGGTGCAAGTGTGTGTCTGTGTTCCTGGGTATCAGTGTATGTCTTTGTTACTTGGTGTCAGTGTCTGTCTTTGTTACTTGGTGTAAGTGTGAGTCTTTGTTACTTGGTGTAAGAGTATGACTTTGTTACTTGGTGTAAGTGTGTGCTGTGTTACTTGGTGAAAGTGTGTGTCTGTGTTCCTGGGTATCAGTGTATGTCTTTGTGACTTGGTGTCAGTGTATGTCTTTGTTACTGGGTGTCAGAGTGTGTCTTTGTCACTTGGTGTCAGTGTATGTCTTTGTTACTTGGTGTCTGTGTATGTCTGTGTTAGTTGGTGTAAGTGTGTGTCTGTGTTACTGGGTATCAGTGTATGTCTTTGTTACTTGGTATCAGTGTATGTCTGTGTTACTTGGTGTAAGTGTGTGTCTGTGTTACTTGGTGTCTGTGTGTGTCTGTGTTACTTGGTGTAAGTGTGTGTCTGTGTTACTTGGTGTAAGTGTGTGTCTTTGTTACTTGGTGTCCGTGTGTGTCTTTGTTACTGGGTGTCAGTGTATGTCTTTGTTACTGGGTGTCAGTGTATGTCAAAATACTTGATGTAAGTGTATGTCTTTGTTACATGGTGTAATTGTCTGCCTTTGTTACTTGGTGTAAGTGTATGTCTTTTTTACTTGGTGTCAGTGTGTGTCTGTGTTACTGGTTATCAGTGTCTGTCTTTGTTACTTGGTGCAAGTGTGTGTCTGTGTTACTGGGTATCAGTGCATGTCTTTGTTACTTGGTGTCAGTGTATGTCTGTGTTACTTGGTGTAAGTGTGTGTCTGTGTTACTGGGCATCAGTGTATGTCTTTGTGACTTGGTGTCAGTGTATGTCTTTGTTACTGGGTGTCAGTGTGTGTCTTTGTGACTTGGTGTAAGTGTATGTCTTTGTTACTTGGTGTAAGTGTGTGTCTGTGTTACTGGGTATCAGAGTATGTCGTTGTTACTTGGTGCCAGTGTATGTCAAAATACTTGATGTAAGTGTATGTCTTTGTTACATGGTGTAATTGTCTGCCTTTGTTACTTGGTGTAAGTGTATGTCTTTTTTACTTGGTGTCAGTGTCTGTCTTTGTTACTTGGTGTCATTGTATGTCTGTGTTACTTGGTGTAAGTGTGTGTCTTTGTTACTTGGTGTAAGTGTATGTCTTTGTTACTTGGAGTCGGTGTTTGTCTTTGTTACTTGGTGTCAGTGTATGTCTGTGTTGCTTGGTGTAAGTGTGTGTCTTTGTTAATTGGTGTCATTGTATGTCTGTGTTACTTGGTGTAAGTGGGTGTCTTTGTGACTTGATATCAGTGTATGTCTTTGTTACTGGGTGTCAGTGTGTGTCTGTGTTACTGGGTATCAGTGTATGTCTTTGTGACTTGGTATCAGTGTATGTCTTTGTTACTGGGTGTCAGTGTGTTTCTGTGTTACTGGGTATCTGTGCATGTCTTTGTGACTTGGTATCAGTGTATGTCTTTGTTACTGGGTGTCAGTGTGTGTCTGTGTTCCTGGGTATCAGTGTATGTCTTTGTGACTTGGTGTCAGTGTATGTCTTTGTTACTGGGTGTCAGAGTGTGTCTTTGTCACTTGGTGTCAGTGTATGTCTTTGTTACTTGGTGTCAGTGTGTGTCTGTGTTACTGGGTGTCAGTGTATGTCTTTGTTACTGGGTGTCAGTGTATGCATTTGTTACTTGGTGCAAGTGTGTGTCTGTGTTACTGGGTGTCAGTGTGTGTCTGTGTTACTTGGTGCAAGTGTTTGTCTGTGTTCCTGGGTATCAGTGTATGTCTTTGTTACTTGGTGTCAGTGTCTGTCTTTGTTACTTGGTGTAAGTGTGAGTCTTTGTTACTTGGTGTAAGAGTATGTCTTTGTTACTTGTTGTAAGTGTGTGCTGTGTTACTTGGTGGAAGTGTGTGTCTGTGTTCCTGGGTATCATTGTATGTCTTTGCTACTTGGTGTCAGTGTATGTCTGTGTTACTTGGTGTAAGTGTGTGTCTGTGTTACTGGGTATCAGTGTATGTCTTTGTTACTTGGTGTCAGTGCATGTCTGTGTTGCTTGGTGTAAGTGTGTGTCTGTGTTACTGGGTGTCAGTGTGTGTCTGTGATACTTGGTGTAAGTGTGTGTCTGTGTTACTGGGTGTCAGTGTTTGTCTGTGTTACTTGGTGTAAGTGTGCGTCTTTGTTACTTGGTGCAATTGTATGTCTTTGTTACTTGGTGTCAGTGTATGTCTTTGTTACTTGGTGTAAGAGTGTGTCTGTGTTACTGGGTATCAGTGTATGTCTTTGTTACTTGGTGTCTGTGTATGTCTGTGTTAGTTGGTGTAAGTGTGTCTCTGTGTTACTGGGTATCAGTGTATGTCTTTGTTACTTTGTATCAGTGTATGTCTGTGTTACTTGGTGTAAGTGTGTGTCTGTGTTACTGGGTGTCAGTGTGTGTCTGTGTTACTTGGTGTAAGTGTGTGTCTTTGTTACTTAGTGTCCGTGTGTGTCTGTGTTACTGGGTGTCAGTGTATGTCTTTGTTACTGGGTGTCAGTGTATGTCTTTGTTACTTGGTCTAAGTGTGTGTCTGTGTTACTGGTTATCAGTGTCTGTCTTTGTTACTTGGTGCAAGTGTGTGTCTGTGTTACTGGGTATCAGTGCATGTCTTTGTTACTTGGAGTCAGTGTATGTCTGTGTTACTTGGTGTAAGTGTGTGTCTGTGTTACTGGGCATCAGTGTATGTCTTTGTGACTTGGTGTCAGTGTATGTCTTTGTTACTTGGTGTAAGTGTGTGTCTGTGTTACTGGGTATCAGAGTATGTCGTTGTTACTTGGTGCCAGTGTATGTCAAAATACTTGATGTAAGTGTATGTCTTTGTTACTTGGTGGAATTGTCTGCCTATGTTACTTGGTGTAAGTGTATGGCTTTTTTACTTGGTGTCAGTGTCTGTCTTTGTTACTTGGTGTCATTGTATGTCTGTGTTACTTGGTGTAAGTGTGTGTCTTTGTTACTTGGTGTAAGTGTATGTCTTTGTTGCTTGGTGTCGGTGTTTGTCTTTGTTACTTGGTGTCAGTGTATGTCTGTGTTACTTGGTGTAAGTGTGTGTCTTTGTTAATTGGTGTAAGTGAATGTCTTTGTGACTTGATATCAGTGTATGTCTTTGTTACTGGGTGTCAGTGTGTGTCTGTGTTACTGGGTATCAGTGTATGTCTTTGTGACTTGGTATCAGTGTATGTCTTTGTTACTGGGTGTCAGTGTGTGTCTTTGTCACTTGGTGTCAGTGTATGTCTTTGTTACTTGGTGTCAGTGTGTGTCTGTGTTACTGGGTGTCAGTGTATGCCTTTGTTACTTGGTGTAAGTGTGTGTCTGTGTTACTGGGTATCAGTGTATGTTTTTGTTACTTGATGTAAGTGTGTGTCTGTGATAATGGGTATCAGTGTATGTCTTTGTTACGTGGTGTCAGAGTATGTCTGTGTTACTTGGTATAAGTGTGTGTCTGTGTATCAGTGCATGCCTTTGTGACTTGGTGTCAGTGTATGTCTTTGTTACTTGGTGTCAGTGTATGTCTGTGTTACTGGGGGTCAGTGTGTGTCTGTGTTACTGGGGGTCAGTGTGTGTTTCTAACTGGGTGTCAGTGTGTGTCTGTGTTACTGGGTATCAGTGCAAGTCTTTGTTACTTGGTGTCAGTGTATGTCTGTGTTACTTGGTGTCAGTGTTTGTCTTTGTTACTTGGTGTCAGTGTATGTCTGTGTTGCTTGGTGTTAGTGTGTGTCTGTGTTCCTGGGTATCATTGTATGTCTTTGTTACTTGGTGTAAGTGTATGTCTGTGTTACTTGGTGTAAGTGTGTGTCTGTGTTACTGGGTATCAGTGTATGTCTTTGTTACTTGGTGTCAGTGTGTGTCTGTGTTACTTGGTGTAAGTGTGTGTCTTTGTTACTTGGTGTCCGTGTTTATCTGTGTTACTGGGTGACAGTGCATGTCTTTGTTACTTGGTGCCAGTGTATATCTGTGTTACTTGGTGCAAGTGTGTGTCTTTGTTACTTGGTGTAATTGTATGTCTTTGTTACTTGGTGTCAGTGTATGTCTGTGTTACTTGGTGTATGTCTATGTCTTTGTTACTTGGTGTAAGTGTGTGTCTGTGTTACTTGGTGTAAGTGTGTGTCTGTGTTACTGGGTATCAGTGTATGTCTTTGTTACTTGGTGTCACTGTATGTCTGTGATACTTGGTGTCAGTGTATGTCTGTGTTACTTGGTGCAAGTGTGTGTCTGTTTTACTGGGTGTCAGTGTGTGTCTGTGTTCCCTGGTGTAAGTGTGTGTCGTTGTTACTTGGTGTCCGTGTGCGTCTGTGTTACTGGGTATCAGTGTCTGTCTGTGTTACTTGGTGTAAGTGTGTGTCTTTGTTACTTGGTGTCCGTGTGTGTCTGTGTTACTGGGTGTCAGTGCATATCTTTGTTAATTGGTGCCAGTGTATATCTGTTTTACTTGGGGTAAGTGTGTGTCTGTGTTACTGGGTATCAGTGTATGTCTTTGTTACTTAGTGTCAGTGTATGTCCGTGTTACTTTGTGTAAGTGTGTGTCTGTGTTTCTGGGTGACAGTGAGTGTTTGTGTTTCTTGGTGTAAGTGTGTGTCTTTGTTAATTGGTGTAAGTGAATGTCTTTGTGACTTGATATCAGTGTATGTCTTTGTTACTGGGTGTCAGTGTGTGTCTGTGTTACTGGGTATCAGTGCATGTCTTTGTGACTTGGTATCAGTGTATGTCTTTGTTACTGGGTGTCAGTGTGTTTCTGTGTTACTTGCGGATCAGTGTATGTCTTTGTGACTTGGTATCAGTGTATGTCTTTGTGACTTGGTGTCAGTGTATGTCTTTGTCACTTGGTGTCAGTGTATGTCTTTGTTACTTGGTGTCAGTGTGTGTCTGTGTTACTGGGTGCCAGTGTATGTCTTTGTTACTGGGTGTCAGTGTATGCCTTTGTTACTTGGTGCAAGTGTGTGTCTGTGTTACTGGGTATCAGTGTCTGTCTTTGTTACTTGATGTAAGTGTGTGTCTCTGATAATGGGTATCAGTGTATGTCTTTGTTACTTGGTGTCAGAGTATGTCTGTGTTACTTGGTGTAAGTGTGTGTCTGTGTATCAGTGCATGTCTTTGTGACTTGGTGTCAGTGTATGTCTTTGTTACTGGGTGTCAGTGTGTGTCTTTGTGACTTGGTGTCAGTGTGTGTCTGTGTTCCTGGGTATCAGTGTATGTCTTTGTGACTTGGTCTCAGTGTATGTCTTTGTTACTGGGTGTCAGTGTGTGTCTTTGTTACTTGGTGCAAGTGTGTGTCTGTGTTACTGGGTATCAGTGTATGTCTTTGTTACTTGGTGTCAGTGTATGTCTGTGTTACTTGGTGTAAGTGTGTGTCTGTGTTACTGGGTGTCAGTGTGTGTCTGTGTTACTGGGTGTCAGTGTGTGTCTTTGTTACTTGGTGTCCATGTGTGTCTGTGTTACTGGGTGTATTTGTTTGTCTTTGTTAATTGGTGTCAGTGTATGTCTGTGTTACTTGGTGCAAGTGTATGTCTTTGTTAATTGGTGTAAGTGTGTGTCTGTGTTACTTGGTGTCGGTGTGTGTCTGTGTTCCTGGGTATCAGTGTATGTCTTAGTTACTTGGTGTCAGTGTATGTCTGTGTTACTTGTTATAACTGTGTGTCTGTGTCACTGGGTATCAGTGTGTGTCTGTTGTACTGGGTGTCAGTGAGTGTCTGTGTTACTTGGTGTTAGTTTGTGTCTTTGTTACTTGGTGCTAGTGTATGTCTTTGTTACTTGGTGTCAGTGTATGTCTTTGTTACTTGGTGTCAGTGTGTGTCTGTGTTACTGGGTATCTGTGTATGTCTTTGTTACTTGGTGTCAGTGTATGTCTGTGTTACTTGTTGTAAGTGTGTATCTGTGTTACTGGGTGTGAGTGTGTGGCTGTGTTACTTGGTGTAAGTGTGTGTCTTTGTTACGTGGTGTCCGTGTGTGTCTGTGTTACTGGGTGTCAGTGCATGTCTTTGTTACTTGGTGTCAGTGTATATCTGTGTTACTTGGTGTAAGTGTGTGTCTTTGTTACTTGGTGTAATTGTATGTCGTTGTTACTTGGTGTCAGTGTATGTCTGTGTTACTTGGTGTCAGTGTATATCTGTGTTACTTGGTGTAAGTGTGTGTCTTTGTTACTTGGTGTAATTTTATGTCTTTGTTACTTGGTGTCAGTGTCTGTCTGTGTTACTTGGTGTAGGTGTATGTCTTTGTTACTTGGTGTAAGTGTGTGTCTGTGCTACTTGGTGTAAGTTTGTGTCTGTGTTCCTGAGTATCAGTGTATGTCTTTGTTACTTGGTGTCATTGCGTGTATGTGTTACTTGGTGTAAGTGTGTGTCTGTGTTACTGGGTATCAGTGTATGTCTTTGTTACTTGGTGTAAATGTGTGTCTGTGTTACTGGGTGTCAGTGTGTGTCTGTGTTACTTGGTGTAAGTCTGTGTCTTTGTTACTTGGTCTCCGTGTGTGTCTGTGTTACTGGGTGTCAGTGTATGACTTTGTTACTGGGTGTCAGTGTGTGTCTTTGTGACTTGGTGTCAGTGTATGTCTTTGTTACTTGGTGTAATTGTGTGTCTATGTTACTGGGTATCAGTGTATGTCTTTGTTTCTTGGTGTAAGTGTGTGTCTTTGTTACTTGGTGTAAGTGTATGTCTTTGTTACTTGGTGTCAGTGTATGTCTTTGTTACTTGGTGTCAGTGTGTGTCTGTGTTACTGGGCATCAGTGCATGTCTTTGTGACTTGGTGTCAGTGTGTGTCTGTGTTACTGGGTATCAGTGTATGTCTTTGCGACTTCGTATCAGTGTATGTCTTTGTTACTGGGTGTCAGTGTGTGTCTGTGTTACTGGGTGTCAGTGTATGTCTTTGTGACTTCGTATCAGTGTATGTCTTTATTACTGTTTATCAGTGTTTCTCTGTGTTACTGGGTGTCAGTGTGTATCAGTGACACTAGGTGTCAGTATTTAGTTTAGTTTAGAGATGCAGCACTGAAACAGGCCCTTCGGCCCACCGAGTCTGTGCCGTCCATCAACCACCAATTTATACTAATCCTACACTAATCCCGTATTCCTATCACATCCCCACCTATCCTTATATATTTCCCTACCACCTACCTATACTAGGGGCAATTTATGATGGCCAATTAACCTATCAACCTGCAAGTCTTTGGCATGTGGGAGGAAACCGGAGCACCCGGAGGAAACCCACGCAGACACAGGGAGAACTTGCAAACCCCGCACAGGCAGTACACAGAATCGAACCACGGTCCCTGGAGCTGTGAGGCTGCGGTGCTAACCACAGCGCCATTGTCCCCCCACCCCCCCCCCCCCCCCCGTGTGTGCCTGTGTGACTTGGTGTCAGTGTATGTCTTTGTTACTTGTTGTAAGTGTGTGTCTGTGTTACTGGGTGTCAGTGTGTGTCTGTGTTACTTGGTGTAAGTGTGTGTCTTTGTTACTTGGTGTAAGTGTGTGTCTGTGTTACTGGGTATCAGTGCATGTCTGTGTTACTGGGTGTCAGTGTATGTCTTTGTTACTGGGTGTCAGTGTATGTCTGTGTTACTTGGTGTAAGTGTGTGTCTGTGTTACTGGGTGTCAGTGTGTGTCTGTGTTACATGGTGTAAGTCTGTGTCTTTGTCACTTGGTGTCCGTGTGTGTTTGCGTTACTGGGTGTCAGTGTATGTCTTTGTTACTGGGTGTCAGTGTATGTCTTTGTTACTTGGTGTAAGTGTGTGTCTGCGTTACTGGGTATCAGTGTCTGTCTTTGTTGCTTGGTGTAAGTGTGTGTCTGTGTTACTGGGTATCTGTGCATTTCTTTGTGACTTGGTGTCAGTGTATGTCTGTGATACTTGGTGTAAGTGTGTGTCTGTGTTACTGGGTATCAGTGTATGTCTTTGCGACTTGGTGTCAGTGTATGTCTGTGTTACTTGGTGTAAGTGTGTGTCTGTGTTACTGGGTGTCAGTGTATGTCTGTGTTACTTGGTGTAAGTGTATGTCTTTGTTACTTGGTGTAAGTGTGTGTCTGTGTTACTGGGTATCAGTGCATGTCTGTGTTACTGGGTGTCAGTGTATGTCTTTGTTACTGGGTGTCAGTGTATGTCTGTGTTACTTGGTGTAAGTGTGTGTCTGTGTTACTGGGTGTCCGTTTGTGTTTGCGTTACTGGGTGTCAGTGTATGTCTTTGTTACTGGGTGTCAGTGTATGTCTTTGTTACTTGGCGTAAGTGTGTGTCTGTGTTACTGGGTATCAGTGTCTGTCTTTGTTACCTGGTGTAAGTGTGTGTCTTTGTTACTGGGTATCTGTGCATTTCTTTGTTTCTTGGTGTCAGCGTATGTCTGTGTTACTTGGTGTAAGTGTGTGTCTGTGTATCAGTGCATGTCTTTGTGACTTGGTGTCAGTGTATGTCTTTGTTACTGGGTGTCAGTGTGTGTCTTTGTGACTTGTTGTCAGTGTGTGTCTGTGTTCCTGGGTATCAGTGTATGTCTTTGTGACTTGGTGTCAGTGTATGTCTGTGATACTTGGTGTAAGTGTGTGTCTGTGTTACTGGGTGTCAGTGTGTGTCTGTGTTACTTGGTGTAAGTGTGTTTCTTTGTTACTTGGTGTCCATGTGTGTCTGTGTTACTGGGTGTCAGTGCATGTCTTTGTTACTTGGTGTCAGTGTATATTTGTGTTACTTGGTGTAAGTGTGTGTCTTTGTTACTTGGTGTAATTGTATGTCTTTCTTACTTGGTGTCAGTGTATGTCTGTGTTACTTGGTGTAAGTGTATGTCTTTGTTACTTGGTGTAAGTGTGTGTCTGTGTTACTTGGTGTAAGTGTGTGTCTGTGTTCCTGGGTATCAGTGTATGTCTTTGTTGCTTGGTGTCAGTGTATGTCTGTGTTACTTGGTGTAAGTGTGTGTCTGTGTTACTGGGTATTTGTGTATGTCTTTGTTACTTGGAGTCAGTGTATGTCTGTGTTACTTGGTGTAAGTGTGTGTCTGTGTTACTGGGTGTCAGTGTGTGTCTGTGTTACTTGGTGTAAGTGTTTGTATGTGTGACTGGGTGTCAGTGTGTGTCTGTGTTACTTGGTGTAAGTGTGTGTCTTTGTTACTTGGTGTCCGTGTGTGCCTGTGTTACTGGGTGTCAGTGTATGCCTTTGTTACTGCGTGTCAGTGTATGTCTTTGTTACTTGGTGTAAGTATGTGTCTGTGTTACTGGGTATCAGTGGCTGTCTTTGCTACGTGGTGTATGTGTGTGTCTGTGTTACTGGGTATCAGTGTATGTCTTTGTTACTTGGTGTCAGTGTATGTCTGTGTTACTTGGTGTAAGTGTGTGTCTGTGTTACTGGGTGTCAGTGTGTGTCTGTGTTACTGGGTGTCAGTGTGTGTCTGTGTTACTTGGTGTAAGTGTGTGTCTTTGTTACTTGGTGTCCATCTGTGTCTGTGTTACTGGGTGTCAGTGCATGTCTTTGTTACTTGGTGTCAGTGTATATCTATGTTACTTGGTGTAAGTGTGTGTCTTTTTACTTGGTGTAATTGTATGTCTTTGTTACTGGGTGTCAGTGTGTGTCTTTGTGACTTTGTGTCAGTGTATGTCTTTGTTACTTGGTGTAAGTGTGTGTCTGTGTTACTGGGTATCAGTGTATGTCTTTGTTACTTGGTGTCAGTGTATGTCAAAATACTTGGTGTAAGTGTATGTCTTTGGTACTTGGTGTAATTGTCTGTCTTTGTTACTTGGTGTTAGTGTATGTCTTTGTTACTTGGTGTCAGTCTATGTCTTTGTTACTTGGTGTCAGTGTATGTCTGTGTTACTTGGTGTGAGTGTGTGTCTTTGTTACTTGGTGTAAGTGTATGTCTTTGTTACTTGGTGTCAGTGCATGTCTTTGTTACTTGGTGTCAGTGTGTGTCTGTGTTACTGGGTATCAGTGTATGTCTTTGTGACTTGGTATCAGCGTATGTCTTTGTTACTGGGCGTCAGTGTGTGTCTGTGTTACTGGGTATCAGTGTATGTCTTTGTGACTTGGTATCAGTGTATGTCTTTGTTACTGGGTGTCAGTGTGTGTCTGTGTTCCTGGGTATCAGTGTATGTCTTTGTGACTTGGTCTCAGTGTATGTCTATGTTACTGGGTGTCAGTGTGTGTCTTTGTTACGTGGTGCAAGTGTGTGTCTGTGTTACTGGGTATCAGTGTATGTCTTTGTTACTTGGTGTCAGTGTATGTCTGTGTTACTTGGTGTAAGTGTGTGTCTGTGTTACTGGGTGTCAGTGTGTGTCTGTGTTACTTGGTGTCAGTGTGTGTCTTTGTTACTTGGTGTCCATGTGTGTCTGTGTTACTGGGTGTCAGTGCATGTCTTTGTTACTTGGTGTCAGTGTATATTTGTGTTACTTGGTGTAAGTGTGTGTCTTTGCTACTTGGTGTAATTGTATGTCTTTCTTACTTGGTGTCAGTGTATGTCTGTGTTACTTGGTGTAAGTGTATGTCTTTGTTACTTGGTGTAAGTGTGTGTCTGTGTTACTTGGTGTAAGTGTGTGTCTGTGTTCCTGGGTATCAGTGTATGTCTTTGTTACTTGGTGTCAGTGTATGTCTGTGTTACTTGGTGTAAGTGTGTGTCTGTGTTACTGGGTGTCAGTGTGTGTCTGTGTTACTTGGTGTAAGTGTTTGTATGTGTTACTGGGTGTCAGTGTGTGTCTGTGTTACTTGGTGTAAGTGTGTGTCTTTGTTACTTGGTGTCCGTGTGTGCCTGTGTTACTGGGTGTCAGTGTATGCCTTTGTTACTGGGTGTCAGTGTATGCCTTTGTTACTTGGTGTAAGTGTGTGTCTGTGTTACTGGGTATCAGTGTCTGTCTTTGTTACGTGGTGTATGTGTGTGTCTGTGTTACTGGGTATCAGTGTATGTCTTTGTTACTTGGTGTCAGTGTATGTCTGTGTTACTAGGTGTAAGTGTGTGTTTGTGTTACTGGGTATCAGTGTTTGTCTTTGTGACTTGGTGTCAGTGTTTGTCTTTGTTACTGGGTGTCAGTGTGTGTCGTTGTGACTTGGTGTCAGTGTATGCCTTTGTTACTTGGTGTAAGTGTGTGTCTGTGTTACTGGGTATCAGTGTATGTCTTTGTTACTTGGTGTCAGTGTATTTCAAAATAATTGGTGTAAGTGTATGTCTTTGTTACTTGGTGTAATTTTCTGTCTTTGTTACTTGGTGTCAGTGTATGTCTGTGTTACTAGGTGTAAGTGTGTGTTTGTGTTACTGGGTATCAGTGTTTGTCTTTGTGACTTGGTGTCAGTGTATGTCTTTGTTACTGGGTGTCAGTGTGTGTCGTTGTGACTTGGTGTCAGTGTATGCCTTTGTTACTTGGTGCAAGTGTATGTCTTTGTTACTTGGTGTCAGTGTATGTCTTTGTTACTTGGTGTCAGTGTGTGTCTGTGTTACTGGGTATCTGTGTATGTCTTTGTTACTTGGTGTCAGTGTATGTCTGTGTTACTTGTTGTAAGTGTGTATCTGTGTTACTGGGTGTGAGTGTGTGGCTGTGTTACTTGGTGTAAGTGTGTGTCTTTGTTACGTGGTGTCCGTGTGTGTCTGTGTTACTGGGTGTCAGTGCATGTCTTTGTTACTTGGTGTCAGTGTATATCTGTGTTACTTGGTGTAAGTGTGTGTCTTTGTTACTTGGTGTAATTGTATGTCATAGAACATAGAACATAGAACATAGAACATACAGCACAGAACAGGCCCTTCGGCCCACAATGTTGTGCCGATCCTTTGTCCTCTGTCAAGGACAATTTAATCTATACCCCATCATTCTCCTTTATCCATATACCTATCCAAAAGCCTTTTGAAAGTCCCTAAAGTTTCTGACTCAACAACTTCCCCGGGCAAGGCATTCCATGCCTCGACCACTCTCTGGGTAAATAACCTTCCCCTGACATCCCCCTTATATCTCCCACCCTTCACCTTAAATTTATGACCCCTTGTAACGCTTTGCTCCACACGGGGAAAAAGTTTCTGACTGTCTACCCTATCTATTCCCCTGATCATCTTATAAACCTCTATCATGTCACCCCTCATCCTTCTCCGTTCTAATGAGAAGAGGCCTAGAATGTTCAGCCTTTCCTCGTAAGACTTATTCTCCATTCCAGGCAACATCCTGGTAAATCTCCTCTGCACCCTCTCCAAGGCTTCCACATCCTTCCTAAAATGAGGCGACCAGAACTGCACACAGTACTCCAAATGAGGCCTTACCAAGGTCCTGTACAGCTGCATCATCACCTCACGGCTCTTAAATTCAATCCCTCTGCTAATGAACGCTAACACCCCATATGCCTTCTTCACAGCCCTATCCACTTGAGTTGCAACTTTCAATGATCTATGCACATAGACCCCAAGATCTCTCTGCTCCTCCACATGCCCAAGAACCCTACCGTTAACCCAGTATTTTGCATTCATGTTTGTCCTTCCAAAATGGACGACCTCACACTTTTCAGGGTTAAACTCCATCTGCCACTTTTCAGCCCAGCACTGCAACCTATCCAAGTCCCTTTGCAGACGACAATAGCCCTCCTCGGTATCCACAACTCCACCAACCTTTGTATCATCTGCAAATTTACTGACCCACCCTTCGACTTCCTCATCCAAGTCGTTAATAAAAATCACAAACAGGAGAGGACCCAGAACTGATCCCTGCGGCACGCCACTGGTAACTGGGCTCCTGGCTGAGTATTTACCATCTAAGACCACTCTCTGCCTTCTATCAGTTAGCCAATTCTTAATCCAACTGGCCACATTCCCCACTATCCCATGCCTCCTGACTTTCTCCATAAGTCTACCATGGGGGACCTTATCAAATGCCTTACTAAAATCCATGTACACCACATCCACTGGTTTACCCTCATCCACTTGCTTGGTCACCTGCTCAAAGAATTCAATCAGGCTTGTGAGGCAAGACCTACCCCTCACAAAACCGTGCTGACTGTCCCGAATCAAGCAGTGTCTTTCCAGATGCTCAGAAATCCTATCCCTCAGCACCTTTTCCATCAACGTGCCTACCACCGAAGTAAGACTAACTGGCCTGTAATTCCCAGGGTTGTTCCTATTCCCTTTCTTGAACAGGGGCACAACATTTGCCACCCTCCAATCACCTGGTACCACCCCCGTCAGCAGAGAAGATGAAAAGATCATTGCCAGCGGCTCTGCAATTTCATCCCTTGCTTCCCATAACATCCTTGGATATACCCCGTCAGGCCCGGGAGACTTGTCTATCTTCAAGTTATTCAAAAACCCCAACACATCTTCCCTCCTAACGAGCACTTCCTCGAGCTTACCAGTCTGCTTCCCACCGTCCTCTTCAGTAATACACCCCTTCTCATTCGTAAATACCGAAGAGAAGTACTCATTCAAAACCTCACTTATCTCTTCCGGCTCAACACACAGTCTCCCGCTATTGTCCTTGACCGGACCTACGGTCCCCCTAGTCATCCTCATATTTCTGACATACGCGTAAAAGGCCTTGGGGTTTTCTTTTATCCTACCCGCCAAGCATTTTTCATGCCCTCTCTTAGCTCTCCTAATCCCTTTCTTCAGATCCTTCCTGGCCATCTTGTATCCCTCCAGAGCTATGCCTGTGCCCTTTTTCCTCAACTTTATATACGCATCCTTCTTCTTCCTAACAAGACTCTCAACCTCTCTTGTCAACCACGGTTCCCTCACATGACCATCCCTTCCCTGTCTGACAGGGACATGCTTATCAATGGCCCCTACTATCTGCTCCTTGAAAAAGTTCCACATTTCGACCGTGCCCTTCCCTGCCAGCATATGCTCCCAACTTATGCTCCTCAGTTCCTGCCTGACAGCATCATATCTACCCTTCCCCCAATTGTAAACCTTGCCCTGTTGCACATACCTATCCCTCTCCATTACCACAGTGAATGCTACAGAATTGTGATCACTATCTCCAAAGTGCTCGCCCACCAACAGCTCTATCACTTGCCCTGGTTCATTACCTAGTACCAAATCCAATATTGCCTCCCCTCTGGTCGGGCAGTCTACATACTGAGTCAGAAAAGCTTCCTGGACATACTGCACAAACACGACCCCATCCAAACTATTCGATCTAAAGAGTTGCCAATCAATATTTGGGAAGTTGAAATCCCCCATAATTACTACCCTGTGACTTCTGCTCCTTTCCAAAATCTGTTTCCCAATCTGCTCTTCCACCTCCCTGCTGCTATTGGGGGGCCTATAGAAAACTCCCATTAAGGTGACTGCTCCTTTCCTGTTCCTGACCTCAACCCACAGTGCCTCAGTCGGCAGATCCTCCTCGAAAATTCTTTCAGCAGTTGTTACACTATTTCTAACTAACAATGCCACCCCCCCACCTCTTTTACCACCATTCCTAATCTTATGAAAACATCTATAACCAGGTACCTCCAAAAACCATTCCTCCCCCTCACCTATCCACGTTTCAGTGATGGCCACAACATCGTAGTCCCAAGTGCCCATCCACGCCTTCAATTCACTCACCTTATTCCTGATGCTTCTTGCGTTGAAGTATACGCACTTTAACCCTTCTCTGTGCCCATCTGTCCTCTGCGACAGTGCTACCTTCCCCAATACCTCACTACACTCTTTGTCTTTCTGAGTGGACCCACTGGTCCCTGGATTACAAGTCCGGTTCCCATCCCCCTCCCAAACTAGTTTAAACCCTCCCGAACAGTACTAGCAAACCTCCCTCCCAGGATATTGGTGCCCCTCTGGTTCAGATGCAGTCCGTCCTGTTTGAACAGGTCCCATCTTCCCCAGAATGCAGTCCAATTATCCAAGAACTGGAAGCCCTCCCTCCTACACCATTCCTGCAGCCACGTGTTCAGCTGTGCTCTCTCCCTATTCCTAGCCTCACTATCACGTGGCGCCGGCAACAAACCAGAGATAACAACTCTGTCCGTCCGAGCTTTCAGCTTCCAGCCTAACTCCCTAAACTCACTTCTAACATCTGTGCCACCCTTCCTTCCTACGTCGTTGGTGCCAATGTGCACCACGACCTCTGGCTGCTCCCCCTCCCCTTTAAGGATCCTGAAGACGCGATCACAAACATCACGGACCCTGGCACCAGGGAGGCAACAAACCATCCGTGCGTCTCGCCTGCGCCCACAGAACCGCCTGTCCGTACTCCTCACCATCGAGTCCCCGATGACTAGTGCTCTCCCATTCTCCCTCCTTCCCTTCTGAGCAACAGTGCAGGACCCCGTGCCAGAGGCCCGGTCACTGCAGCCTGCCCCCGATAGGCCGTCCCCCCCAACAGTATCTAAAACTGTATACTTGTTGTTGAGGGGAACGACCACAGGAGATCCCTGCACTGACCTCTTCCCACCTCTAACTGTTACCCAGCTGCCTTTGATTTGTGGAGTAGCGACCTCCGTGTAGCTTCTATCAATCAACCCCTCAGCTTCCCGAATGATCCTCAGTTCATCCAGCTCCGCACCTTTAAGGAAAATACCTACCCAGGAGTCCTCGCTGCCGACCAGCTTCCGGTTCCTCCGGCGCCAAAAGAAACTCAAAGACAAGGAAAACAGTAAGTAAAACAGTAAGTACTTACTTTCAAAACACAGCTCCTGATGCCTTCACTCACCCACCGAAGAGTCGCTACCTTCTCCTGCTGCTCCGCCGGGAAATGAGCAATGTCGTTGTTACTTGGTGTCAGTGTATGTCTGTGTTACTTGGTGTCAGTGTATATCTGTGTTACTTGGTGTAAGTGTGTGTCTTTGTTACTTGGTGTAATTTTATGTCTTTGTTACTTGGTGTCAGTGTCTGTCTGTGTTACTTGGTGTAGGTGTATGTCTTTGTTACTTGGTGTAAGTGTGTGTCTGTGTTACTTGGTTTAAGTTTGTGTCTGTGTTCCTGAGTATCAGTGTATGTCTTTGTTACTTGGTGTCATTGCATGTATGTGTTACTTGGTGTAAGTGTGTGTCTGTGTTACTGGGTGTCAGTGTGTGTCTGTGTTATTTGGTGTAAGTGTGTGTCTTTGTTACTTGGTGTAAGTGTGTGTCTGTGTTACTGGGTATCAGTGCATGTCTGTGTTACTGGGTGTCAGTGTATGTCTTTGTTACTGGGTGTCAGTGTATGTCTGTGTTACTTGGTGTAAGTGTGTGTCTGTGTTACTGGGTGTCAGTGTGTGTCTGTGTTACATGGTGTAAGTCTGTGTCTTTGTCACTTGGTGTCCGTGTGTGTTTGCGTTACTGGGTGTCAGTGTATGTCTTTGTTACTGGGTGTCAGTGTATGTCTTTGTTACTTGGTGTAAGTGTGTGTCTGTGTTACTGGGTATCAGTGTCTGTCTTTGTTGCTTGGTGGAAGTGTGTGTCTGTGTTACTGGGTATCTGTGCATTTCTTTGTGACTTGGAGTCAGTGTATGTCTGTGATACTTGGTGTAAGTGTGTGTCTGTGTTACTGGGTATCAGTGTATGTCTTTGTGACTTGGTGTCAGTGTATGTTTTTGTTACTTGGTGTCAGTGTGTGTCTGTGTTACTGGGTATCAGTGTATGTCTTTGCGACTTGGTGTCAGTGTATGTCTGTGTTACTTGGTGTAAGTGTGTGTCTGTGTTACTGGGTGTCAGTGTATGTCTGTGTTACTTGGTGTAAGTGTATGTCTTTGTTAAATGGTGTAAGTGTGTGTCTGTGTTACTGGGTATCAGTGCATGTCTGTGTTACTGGGTGTCAGTGTATGTCTTTGTTACTGGGTGTCAGTGTATGTCTGTGTTACTTGGTGTAAGTGTGTGTCTGTGTTACTGGGTGTCCGTTTGTGTTTGCGTTACTGGGTGTCAGTGTATGTCTTTGTTACTGGGTGTCAGTGTATGTCTTTTTTACTGGGTGTCAGTGTGTGTCTGTGTTACTTGGTGTCAGTGCATGTCATTGTTACTGGGTGTCAGTGTATGTCTTTGTTACTGGGTGTCAGTGTATGTCTTTGTTACTTGGTGTAAGTGTGTGTCTGTGTTACTGGGTAGCAGTGTCTGTCTTTGTTACTTGGTGTAAGTGTGTGTCGGTGTTACTGGGTATCTGTGCATGTATTTGTTACTTGGTGTCAGTGTATGTATGTGTTACTTGGTGTAAGTGTATGTCTGTGTTTCTGGGTATCAGTGTATGTCTTTGCGACTTGGTGTCAGTGTATGTCTGTGTTACTTGGTGTAAGTGTGTGTCTGTGTTACTGGGTGTCAGTGTATGTCTGTGTTACTTGGTGTAAGTGTGTGTCTGTGTTACTGGGTATCAGTGCATGTCTGTGTTACTGGGTGTCAGTGTATGTCTTTGTTACTGGGTGTCAGTGTATGTCTGTGTTACTTGGTGTAAGTGTGTGTCTGTGTTACTGGGTGTCCGTTTGTGTTTGCGTTACTGGGTGTCAGTGTATGTCTTTGTTACTGGGTGTCAGTGTATGTCTTTGTTACTTGGCGTAAGTGTGTGTCTGTGTTACTGGGTATCAGTGTCTGTCTTTGTTACTTGGTGTAAGTGTGTGTCTTTGTTACTGGGTATCTGTGCATTTCTTTGTTACTTGGTGTCAGTGTATGTCTGTGTTACTTGGTGTAAGTGTGTGTCTGTGTTACTGGGTATCAGTGTATGTCTTTGTGACTTGGTGTCAGTGTATGTCTTTGTTACTGGGAGTCAGTGTGTGTCTTTGTGACTTGGTGTCAGTGTATATCTTTGTTCCTTGGTGTCAGTGTGTGTCTGTGTTACTGGGTATCAGTGATTGTCTATGTTTCTTGGTGTCAGTGTATGTCAAAATACTTGGTGTAAGTGTATGTCTTTGTTACTGGGTGTCAGTGTATGTCTGTGTTACTTGGTGTAAGTGTGTGTCTGTGTTACTGGGTGTCAGTGTATGTCTGTGTTACTTGGTGTAAGTGTATGTCTTTGTTAAATGGTGTAAGTGTGTGTCTGTGTTACTGGGTATCAGTGCATGTCTGTGTTACTGGGTGTCAGTGTATGTCTTTGTTACTGGGTGTCAGTGTATGTCTGTGTTACTTGGTGTAAGTGTGTGTCTGTGTTACTGGGTGTCCGTTTGTGTTTGCGTTACTGGGTGTCAGTGTATGTCTTTGTTACTGGGTGTCAGTGTATGTCTTTTTTACTGGGTGTCAGTGTGTGTCTGTGTTACTTGGTGTCAGTGCATGTCATTGTTACTGGGTGTCAGTGTATGTCTTTGTTACTGGGTGTCAGTGTATGTCTTTGTTACTTGGTGTAAGTGTGTGTCTGTGTTACTGGGTAGCAGTGTCTGTCTTTGTTACTTGGTGTAAGTGTGTGTCGGTGTTACTGGGTATCTGTGCATGTATTTGTTACTTGGTGTCAGTGTATGTATGTGTTACTTGGTGTAAGTGTATGTCTGTGTTTCTGGGTATCAGTGTATGTCTTTGCGACTTGGTGTCAGTGTATGTCTGTGTTACTTGGTGTAAGTGTGTGTCTGTGTTACTGGGTGTCAGTGTATGTCTGTGTTACTTGGTGTAAGTGTGTGTCTGTGTTACTGGGTATCAGTGCATGTCTGTGTTACTGGGTGTCAGTGTATGTCTTTGTTACTGGGTGTCAGTGTATGTCTGTGTTACTTGGTGTAAGTGTGTGTCTGTGTTACTGGGTGTCCGTTTGTGTTTGCGTTACTGGGTGTCAGTGTATGTCTTTGTTACTGGGTGTCAGTGTATGTCTTTGTTACTTGGCGTAAGTGTGTGTCTGTGTTACTGGGTATCAGTGTCTGTCTTTGTTACTTGGTGTAAGTGTGTGTCTTTGTTACTGGGTATCTGTGCATTTCTTTGTTACTTGGTGTCAGTGTATGTCTGTGTTACTTGGTGTAAGTGTGTGTCTGTGTTACTGGGTATCAGTGTATGTCTTTGTGACTTGGTGTCAGTGTATGTCTTTGTTACTGGGAGTCAGTGTGTGTCTTTGTGACTTGGTGTCAGTGTATGTCTTTGTTCCTTGGTGTCAGTGTGTGTCTGTGTTACTGGGTATCAGTGATTGTCTATGTTTCTTGGTGTCAGTGTATGTCAAAATACTTGGTGTAAGTGTATGTCTTTGTTACTGGGTGTCAGTGTATGTCTTTGTTACTGGGTGTAAGTGTGTGCCTGTGTTACTGGGTGTCAGTTTATGTCTGGGTTACTTGGTGTATGTGTTGGTCTGTGTTACTGGGTTTCAGTGTATGTCTTTGTGACTTGGTGTCAGAGTATGTCTTTGTTACTGGGTGTCAGTGTGTGTCTTTGTGACTTGGTGTCAGTGCATGTCAAAATACTTGGTGTAAGTGTATGTCTTTGCTACTTGGTGTAATTGTCTGTCTTTGTTACTTGGTGTAAGTGTATGTCTTTCTTACTTGGTGTCAGTGTATGTCTTTGTTACTTGGTGTCAGTGTGTGTCTGTGTTACTGGGTATCAGTGCATGTCTTTGTTACTTGGTGTCAGTGTATGTCTGTGTAACTTGGTGTCCGTGTGTGTCTGCGTTACTTGGTGTCATTGTATGTGTTTGTTACTGGGTGTCAGTGTAAGTCTTTGTTACTTGGTGTAAGTGTGTGTCTGTGTTACTGGGTATCAGTGTCTGTCTTTGTTACTTGGTGTAAGTGTGTGTCTGTGTTACTGGGTATCTGTGCATGTCTTTGTGACTTGGTGTCAGTGTATGTCTGTGTTTCGTGGTGTAAGTGTGTGTCTGTGTTACTGGGTATCAGTGGATGTCTTTGTGACTTGGTGTCAGTGTATTTCTATGTTACTGGGAGTCAGTGTGTGTCTTTGTGACTTGGTGTCAGTGTATGTCTTTGTTACTTGGTGTAAGTGTGTGTCATTGTTACTTGGTGTCAGTGTATGTCTTTGTTACTTGGTGTCAGTGTGTGTCTGTGTTACTGGGCATCAGTGTATGTCTTTGTGACTAGGTATCAGTGCATGTCTTTGTTACTTGGTGTCAGTGTGTTTGTTTGTGTTACTGGGTGTCAGTGTGTCTCTGTGTTACTGAGTGTCAGTGTGTGTCTTTGTTACTGGGTGTCAGTGTATGTCTTTGTTACTGGGTGTAAGTGTGTGCCTGTGTTACTGGGTGTCAGTTTATGTCTGGGTTACTTGGTGTATGTGTGGGTCTGTGTTACTGGGTTTCAGTGTATGTCTTTGTGACTTGGTGTCAGTGTAGGTCTTTGTTACTGGGTGTCAGTGTGTGTTTTTGTGACTTGGTGTCAGTGCATGTCAAAATACTTGGTGTAAGTGTATGTCTTTGCTACTTGGTGTAATTGTCTGTCTTTGTTACTTGGTGTAAGTGTATGTCTTTCTTACTTGGTGTCAGTGTATGTCTTTGTTACTGGGTATCAGTGTATGTCTGTGTTACTGGGGGTCAGTGTATGTCTTTGTTACTGGGTGTCACTGTATGTCTTTGTTACTTGGTGTAAGTGTGTGTCGGTGTTACTGGGTGTCAGTGTATGTCTGTGTTACTTGGTGTAAGTGTGTGTCGGTGTTACTGGGTGTCAGTGTATGTCTGTGTTACTTGGTGTAAGTGTATGTCTTTGTTACTTGGTGTAAGTGTGTGTCTGTGTTACTGGGTATCAGTGCATGTCTGTGTTACTGGGTGTCAGTGTATGTCTTTGTTACTGGGTGTCAGTGTATGTCTTTGTTACTTGGTGTAAGTGTGTGACTGTGTTACTACGTATCAGAGTCTGTCTTTGTTACTTGGTGTAAGTGTGTGTGTGTGTTACTGGGTATCAGTGTTTAGTTTCGGTGACTGCAGCTTGGATAGCGACGGAGGTGCGAGAACGGGCTTACAGCTGTGAAGTCAATTTCAGCGTCAGTTTAAAAGTGAATTCCCTTTTGTTTTCGGAGGACCAGTGGACTGCTGGGTAAGGAAAAAGGTATATATTTGTGTGGTGGCTGTACCCGAGACACTACACGTGTAGTGTCTCCCACCCACCCTCCTCCTCTAACCAAAAAAAAAGGACTCTGGTGTGTTGATAAGGTCAGCTTTTTATTTAGGAAGTTCTGTCCGTTGGATTGCTAACCTAACAAGTTTTGACTTTTTGTTTTTTTTTGTTTTTTCAGTAGATTTTTTGGGAATTTGGAATAGTGGGAATTGAGGTTAAGGCAGTTGTATGTTCCTCCTGCAGAATGTGGGAGGTAAGGGTCGCCAAGAGTGTCCCTGCTGACTGCATCTGTGGGATGTGCACCCAACTCCAGTTCCTCGAGAACCGCGTTCGGGAACTGGAGCAGGAGCTGGATGAACTTCGGATCATTCGGGAGGCGGTAGAGGTTATTGAGAGGAGTTATGTGGAGGTAGTCTGTGTTACTTGGTGTAAGTTTGTGTCTTTGTTACTTGGTGTCCGTGTGTGTCTGCGTTACTGGGTGTCTGTGTATGTCTTTGTTACTGGGTGTCAGTGTATGTGTTTGTTACTTGGTGTAAGTGTGTGTCTGTGTTACTGGGTGTCAGTGTATATCTGTGTTACTTTGTGTAAGTGTGTGTCTGTGTTACTGGGTATCAGTGTATTTCTTTGAGACTTGGTGTCAGTGTATGTCTTTGTTACTGGGTGTCAGTGTGTGTCTTTGTGACTTGGTGTCAGTGTATGTCTTTGTTACTTGGTGTAAGTGTGTGTCTGTGTTACTGGGTATCAGTGTATGTCTTTGTTACTTGGTGTCAGTGTATGTCTTTGTTACTTGGTGTCAGTGTGTGTCTGTGTTACTGGATATCAGTGTATGTCTTTGTGACTTGGTATCAGTATATGTCTTTGTGACTTGGTGTCAGTGTACGTCTTTTTTACTGGGTGTCAGTGTGTGTCTGTGTTACTTGGAGTCAGTGCATGTCATTGTTACTGGGTGTCAGTGTATGTCTTTGTTACTGGGTGTCAGTGTATGTCTTTGTTACTTGGTGCAAGTGTGTGCTGTGTTACTGAGTAGCAGTGTCTGTCTTTGTTACTTGGTGTAAGTGTGTGTCTGTGTTACTGGGTATCAGTGTATTTCTTTGAGACTTGGTGTCAGTGTATGTCTTTGTTACTGGGTGTCAGTGTGTGTCTTTGTGACTTGGTGTCAGTGTATGTCTTTGTTACTTGGTGTAAGTGTGTGTCTGTGTTACTGGGTATCAGTGTATGTCTTTGTTACTTGGTGTCAGTGTATGTCTTTGTTACTTGGTGTCAGTGTGTGCGTGTGTTACTGGATATCAGTGTATGTCTTTGTGACTTGGTATCAGTATATGTCTTTGTGACTTGGTGTCAGTGTACGTCTTTTTTACTGGGTGTCAGTGTGTGTCTGTGTTACTTGGTGTCAGTGCATGTCATTGTTACTGGGTGTCAGTGTATGTCTTTGATACTGGGTGTCAGTGTATGTCTTTGTTACTTGGTGCAATTGTGTGCTGTGTTACTGAGTAGCAGTGTCTGTCTTTGTTACTTGGTGTAAGTGTGTGTCGGTGTTACTGGGTATCTGTGCATGTCTTTGTTACTTGGTGTCAGTGTATGTATGTGTTACTTGGTGTAAGTGTATGTCTGTGTTTCTGGGGATCAGTGCATGTCTTTGTGACTTGGTGTCAGTGTATGTCTTTGTTACTGGGTGTCAGTGTGTGTCTTTGTGACTTGGTGTAATTGTGTGACTGTGTTACTGGGTATCAGTGTCTGTCTTTGTTACTTGGTGTAAGTGTGTGTGTGTGTTACTGGGTATCAGTGTTTAGTTTCGGTGACTGCAGCTTGGATAGCAACGGAGGTGCGAGAACGGGCTTACAGCTGTGAAGTCAATTTCAGCGTCAGTTTAAAAGTGAATTCCCTTTTGTTTTCGGAGGACCAGTGGACTGCTGGGTGAGGAAAAAGGTATATATTTGTGTGGTGGCTGTACCCGAGACACTACACGTGTAGTGTCTCCCACCCACCCTCCTCCACTCACCAAAAAAAAAAAAAGGACTCTGTTGTGTTGATAAGGTAAGCTTTTTATTTAGGAAATTCTGTCCGTTGGATTTCTAACCTAACAAGTTTTGACTTTTTGTTTTTTTTTTGTTTTTTCAGTAGATTTTTTGGAATTTGGAATAGTGGGAATTGAGGTTAAGGCAGTTGTATGTTCCTCCTGCAGAACGTGGGAGGTAAGGGTCGCCAAGAGTGTCCCTGCTGACTGCATCTGTGGGAAGTGCACCCAACTCCAGCTCCTCGAGAACCGCGTTCGGTAACTGGAGCTGGAGCTGGATGAACTTCGGATCATTCGGGAGGCGGTAGAGGTTATTGAGAGGAGTTATGTGGAGGTAGTCTCTGTTACTTGGTGTAAGTTTGTGTCTTTGTTACTTGGTGTCCGTGCGTGTCTGCGTTACTGGGTGTCTGTGTATGTCTTTGTGACTGGGTGTCAGTGTATGTCTTTGTTACTTGGTGTAAGTGTGTGTCTGTGTTACTGGGTGTCAGTGTATATCTGTGTTACTTTGTGTAAGTGTGTATCTGTGTTGCTGGGTATCAGTGTATTTCTTTGAGACTTGGTGTCAGTGTATGTCTTTGTTACTGGGTGTCAGTGTATGTCAAAATGCTTGGTGTAAGTGTATGTCTTTGTTACTTGGTGTAATTGTCTGTCTTTGTTACTTGGTGTCAGTGTATGTCTTTGTTACTTGGTGTCAGTGTGTGTCTGTGTTACTCGATATCAGTGTATGTCTTTGTGACTTGGTATCAGTATATGTCTTTGTGACTTGGTGTCAGTGTACGTCTTTTTTACTGGGTGTCAGTGTGTGTCTGTGTTACTTGGTGTCAGTGCATGTCATTGTTACCGGGTGTCAGTGTATGTCTTTGTTACTGGGTGTCAGTGTATGTCTTTGTTACTTGGTGCAAGTGTGTGTCTGTGTTACTGGGTAGCAGTGTCTGTCTTTGTTACTTGGTGTAAGTGTGTGTCGGTGTTACTGGGTATCTGTGCATGTCTTTGTTACTTGGTGTCAGTGTATGTATGTGTTACTTGGTGTAAGTGTATGTCTGTGTTTCTGGGTATCAGTGTATGTCTTTGTTACTGGGTGTCAGTGTGTGTCTTTGTGACTTGGTGTCAGTGTATGTCTTTGTTACTTGGTGTAGGTGTGTGTCTATGTTACTGGGTATCAGTGTATGTCTTTGTTACATGGTGTCAGTGTATGTCAAAATACTTGGTGCAAGTGTATGTCTTTGTTCCTTGGTGTAATTGTCTGTCTTTGTTAATTGGTGTCAGTGTATGTCTGTGCTACTTGGTGTAAGTGTGTGTCTTTGTTACTTGGTGTAAGTGTCTGTCTTTGTTACTTGCTGTCAGTGTATGTCTTTGTTAGTTGGTGTTAGTGTGTGCCTGTGTTACTGGGTATCAGTGTATGTCTTTGTTACTTGGTGTCAGTGTATGTCTGTGTTACTTGGTGTCAGTGTGTTTGTTTGTGTTACTGGGTGTCAGTGTGTGTCTGTGTTACTTGGTATAAGTCTGTGCCTTTGTTACTTGGTGTCCGTGTGTGTCTGCGTTACTGGGTGTCAATGTATGTCTTTGTTACTGTGTTTCAGTGTATGTTTTGTTACTTGGTGTAAGTGTGTGTCTGTGTTACTGGGTAGCAGGGTCTGTCTTTGTTACTTGGTTTAAGTGTGTGTCTGTGTTACTGGGTATCAGTGCATGTCTTTGTTACTTGGTGTCTGTGTATGTCTTTGTTACTTGGTGTAAGTGTGTGTCTGTGTTACTGGGTATCAGTGCATGTCTTTGTTACTTGCTGTTGTGCATATCTGTGTTACTTGGTGTAAGTGTGTTTCTGTGTTACTGGGTATCAGTGTATGTCTTTGTGACTTGGTGTCAGTGTATGTCTTTGTTACTGGGTGTCAGTGTTTGTCTTTGTGACTTGGTGTCAGTGTATGTCTTTGTTACTTGGTGTAAGTGTGTGTCTGTGCGACTGGGTATCAGTGTATGTCTTTGTTACTGTGTATCAGTGTTTCTCTGTGTTACTGGGTGTCAGTGTGTGTTTGTTTGTGTTACTGGGTATCAGTGTATGTATTTGTGACTTGGTATCAGTATATGTCTTTGTTACTGGGTGTCAGTGTGTATCTGTGTTACTTGCTGTCAGTGTATCAGTGTTTCTCTGTGTGACTGGGGGTCAGTGTGTGTTTGTTTGTGTTACTGGGTATCAGTGTATGTATTTGTGACTTGGTATCAGTGTGTGTCTTTGTTACTGGGTGTCAGTGTGTATCTGTGTTACTTGCTGTCAGTGTATCAGTGTTTCTCTGTGTGACTGGGGGTCAGTGTGTGTTTGTTTGTGTTACTGGGTGTCAGTGACTCTAGGTGTCAGTATTTACTTTAATTTAGAGATACAGCACTTAAACAGACCCTTCGGCCCACCGAGTCTGTGCCAACCATCAACCACCCATTTATACTAATCCTACTCTAATCCCGTATTCCTATCACATCCCCACCTATCCCTATATATTTCCCTACCACCTACATATACTAGGGGCAATTTATGATAGCCAATTAACCTATCAGCCTGCAAGTCTTTGGCATGTGGGAGGAAGCCGGAGCAGCCGGAGGAAACCCACGCAGACACAGGGAGAAATTGCCATCTCCGCACAGGCAGTACCCAGAATCGAAACAGGGTCCCTGGAGCTGTGAGGCTGCGGTGCTAACCACTGCGCCAATGTGACCCCACCCCACCCCCAGTATGTGCCTGTGTTACTGGGTATCAGTGTATGTCTTTGTTACTTGTTGTCAGTTTCTGTCTGTGTTACTTGGTGTCAGTGTGTTTGTTTGTGTTGCTGGGTGTCAGTGTGTGTCTGTGTTACTTGGTGTAAGTGTGTGTCTTTGTTACTTGTTGTCCGTGTTTGTCTGTGTTACTGGGTGTCAGTGTATGTCTTTGTTACTGGGTGTCAGTGTATGTCTTTGTTACTTGGTGTAAGTGTGTGTCTGTGTTACTGGCTATCAGTGTTTAGTTTCGGTGACTGCAGCTTGGATAGCAACGGAGGTGCGTGAACGGGCTTACATCTGTGTAGTCAATTTCAGCGTAAGTTTAAAAGTGAATTCCCTTTTGTTTTCGGAGGACCAGGGGACTGCTGGGTAAGGAAAAAGGTATATATTTGTGTGGTGGCTGTACCCGAGACACTACACGTGTAGTGTCCCCCACCCACCCTCCTCCTCTAACCAAAAAAAAAGGACTCTGGTGTGTTGATAAGGTAAGCTTTTTATTTAGGATGTTCTGTCCGTTGGATTGCTAACCTAACAAGTTTTGACTTTTTGTTTTTTTTTTGTTTTTTCAGTAGATTTGTTGGGAATTTGGAATAGTGGGAATGGAGGTTAAGGCAGTTGTATGTTCCTCCTGCAGAATGTGGGAGGTAAGGGTCGCCAAGAGTGTCCCTGCTGACTGCATCTGTGGGTAGTGCACCCAACTCCAGCTCCTCGAGATCCGCGTTGGGAACTGGAGCTGGAGCTGGATGAACTTCGGATCATTCGGGAGGCGGAGGAGGTTATTGAGAGGAGTTATGGGGAGGTAGTCACACCCCAGGTAAAAGAAGTAGGTAGATGGGTTACCGTCAGGGGAAGGAGAGGGAACCAGCAGGCAGTGCAGGGATCCCCTGTGGCCGTTTCCCTCAACAACAGGTATACCGTTTTGGATACTGTTGCGGGGGACGACTTACCAGGGGTAAGCAATGGGGTACAGATATCTGGCACAGAGTCTGTCCCTGTTGCTCAGAAGGGAAGGGGGAAGAGGAGCAGAACATTAGTCATTGGGGACTCCATAGTTAGGGGATCAGATAGGAGGTTCTGTGGGAACGAGAGAGACTCACGGTTGGTATGTTGCCTCCCAGGTGCCAGGGTTCGTGATGTCTCGGATCGTGTTTTTGGGATCCTTAATGGGGAGGGGGAGCAGCCCCAGGTCGTGTTCCACATAGGCATCAACGACATAGGTAGGAAGAGAGATGGGGATTTAAGACAGAAATTTAGGGAGCTAGGGTGGAAGCTTAGAGCGAGAACAAACAGTGTTGTTATCTCTGGGTTGTTGCCCGTGCCACGTGATAGCGAAGCGAGGAATAGGGAGAGAGAGGAGTTGAACACGTGGCTGCAGGGATGGTGCAGGAGGGAGCGTTTTGGTTTCCTGGATAATTGGGGCTCTTTCTGGGGTAGGTGGGACCTCTACAAACAGGATGGTCTTCACCTGAACCAGAGGGGTGCCAATATCCTGGGGGGGAGGTTTGCTAGTGCTCTTCGGGGGGGTTTAAAATAATTCAGCAGGAGAATGGGAACCTAAATTGTTGTGCCAGTGTACAGGATGTTGAGAGTAGTGAGGTCAGGGATATGGTTACAAGGACGCAAGAGGGCACTGGCAAGCAAGAACCTGGTTTAAAGTGTGTCTATTTCAACGCCAGGAGCATCCGGAATAAGGTGGGTGAGCTTGCAGCATGGGTTGGTATCTGGGATCTCGATGTAGTGGCCATTTCGGAGACATGGGTAGAGCAGGGGCAGGAATGGATGTTGCAGATTCCGGGATTTAGATGTTTCAGTAAGAACAGAGAAGATGGTAAAAGAGGGGGGGGGGATGTGGCATTGTTAATCAAGGAGAGTATTACAGCGATAGAAAGGACGTTTGAGGACTCGTCTACTGAGGTAGTATGGGCTGAGGTTAGAAACAGGAGAGGTGAGGTTACCCTGTTGGGAGTCTTTTATAGACCTCCGAATAGTTCCAGAGATGTAGAGGAAAGGATAGCGAAGATGATTCTCGACAGGGGTGAGAGTAACAGGGTAGTTGTTATGGGGGACTTTAACTTTCCAAATATCGACTGGAAATACTATAGTTCGAGTACTTTAGATGGTTCAGTTTTTGTCCAGTGTGTGCAGGAGGGTTTTTTGACACAGTATGTAGACAGGCCAACCAGGGGCGATGCCACATTGGATTTGGTACTGGGAAATGAACCTAGCCAGGTGTTAGATTTAGATGTAGGTGAGCACTTTGGTGATAGTGATCACAATTCGGTTAGGTTTACCTTAGCGATGGGCAGGGACAGTTATATACTGCTGGGCAAGAATTATAACTGGGGGAAAGGAAATTATGATGCGATTAGGCAAGATTCAGGATGCGTAGGATGGGGAAGGAAACTGCAGGGGATGGGAACAATCGAAATGTGGAGCTTATTCAAGGAGCAGCTACTGCGTGTCCTTGATAAGTATGTACCTGTGAGGCAGGGAGGAAGTTGTCGTGCGAGGGAGCCGTGGTTTACTAAAGACGTTGAAGCGCTTGTCAAGAGGAAGAAGAAGGCTTATGTTAGGATGAGACGTGAAGGCTCAGTTAGGGCGCTTGAGAGCTACAAGCTAGCCAGGAAGGATCTAAAGGGAGAGCTAAGAAGAGCAAGGAGAGGACACGAGAAGTCATTGGTTGATCGGATCAGGGAAAACCCTAAGGCTTTCTATAGGTATATCAGGAATAAAAGAATGACTAGAGTTAGATTAGGGCCAATCAAGGATAGTAATGGGAAGTTGTGTGTGGAATCAGAGGAGATAGGGGAAGCGTTAAATGAATATGTTGCGTCAGTATTTACAGTAGAGAAAGAAAATGTTGTTGAGAATACTGAGATTCAGGCTACGAGGCTAGATGGGATTGAGGTTCACAAGGAGGAGGTGTTAGCAATTTTGGAAAGTGTGAAAATAGATAAGTCCCCTGGGCCAGATGGGATTTATCCTAGGATTCTCTGGGAAGCTAGGGAGGAGATTGCAGAGCCTTTGTCCTTGATCTTTATGTCGTCATTGTCGACAGGAATAGTGCCGGAAGACTGGAGGATTGCAAATGTTGTCCGCTTGTTCAAGAAGGGGAGTAGAGACAGCCCTGGTAATTATAGGCCTGTGAGCCTTACTTCGGTTGTCGGTAAAATGTTGGAAAAGGTTATAAGAGACAGGATTTATAATCATCTTGAAAAGAATAAGTACATTAGAGATAGTCAGCACGGTTTTGTGACGGGTAGGTCATGCCTCACAAACCTTATTGAGATTTTCGAGAAGGTCACCAAAAAGGTGGATGAGGGTAAAGCAGTGGATGTGGTGTATATGGATTTCAGTAAGGCGTTTGATAAGGTTCCCCACGGTAGGCTATTGCAGAAAATACGGAAGTATGGGGTTGAAGGCGATTTAGAGCTTTAGATCAGAAATTGGCTAGCTGAAAGAAGACAGAGGGTGGTGGTTGATGGCAAATGTTCATCCTGGAGTTTAGTTACTAGTGGTGTACCGCAAGGATCTGTTTTGGGGCCACTGCTGTTTGTCATTTTTATAAATGACCTGGAAGAGGGTGTAGAAGGGTGGGTTAGTAAATTTGCAGATGACACTAAGGTCGGTGGAGTTGTGGATAGTGCCGAAGGATGTTGTAGGGTACAGAGAGACATAGATAGGCTGCATAGCTGGGCTGAGAGATGGCAAATGGAGTTTAATGCGGAAAAGTGTGAGGTGATTCACTTTGGAAGGTGTAACAGGAATGCAGAGTACTGGGCTAATGGGAAGATTCGTGGTAGTGTAGATGAACAGAGAGATCTTGGTGTCCAGGTGCATAAATCCCAGAAGGTTGCTAACCAGGTTAAATGGGCTGTTAAGAAGGCATATGGTGTGTTAGCTTTTATTAGGAGGGGAATCGAGTTTCGGAGCCACGAGGTCATGCTGCAGCTGTACAAAACTCTGGTGCGGCCGCACCTGGAGTATTGCGTGCATTTCTGGTCACCGCATTATAGGAAGGATGTGGAAGTTATGGAAAGGGTGCAGAGGAGATTTACTAGGATGTTGCCTTGTATGGAGGGAAGGTCTTACGAGGAAAGGCTGAGGGACTTGAGGTTGTTTTCGTTGGAGAGAAGGAGGAGGAGAGGTGACTTAATAGAGACATATAAGATAATCAGAGGGTTAGATAGGGTGGATAGTGAGCGTCTTTTTCCTCGGATGGTGATGGCAAACACGAGGGGACATAACTTCAAGTTGAGGGGTGATAGATATAGGAAAGATGTGAGAGGTAGTTTATTTACTCAGAGACTAGTAAGGGCGTGGAACGCCCTGCCTGCAGCAGTAGTAGAATCGCCAACTTTAAGGGCATTTAAGTGGACATTGGATAGACACATGGATGAAAATGGAATAGTGTAGGTCAGATGGTTTCACAGGTCGGCGCAACATCGAGGGCCGAAGGGCCTGTACTGCGCTGTAATGTTCTAATTCTAAGTGTATGTCTTTGTTACTTGGTGTCAGTGTATGTCTGTGTTACTTGGTGTAAATGTGTGTCTGTGTTACTGGGTATCAGTGTATGTCTTTGTGACTTGGTGGCAGTGTATGTCTTTGTTACTGGGTGTCAGTGTGTGTCTTTGTGACTTGGTGTCAGTGTATGTCTTTGTTACTAGGTGTAAGTGTGTGTCTGTGTTACGGGGTATCAGTGTATGTCTTTGTTACTTGGTGTCAGTGTTTGTCAAAATACTTGGTGTAAGTGTATGTCTTTGTTACTTTGTGTAATTGTCTGTCTTTGTTACTTGGTGTCAGTGTATGTCTGTGTTACTTGGTGTAAGTGTGTGTCTTTGTTACTTGGTGTAAGTGTACGTCTTTGTTACTTGGTGTCAGTGTATGTCTTCGTTACTTGGTGTCAGTGTATGTCTGTGTTACTTGGTGTAAGTGTGTGCCTGTGTTACTGGGTATCAGTGTATGTCTTTGTTACTTGGTGCCAGTGTATGTCTGTGTTACTTGGTGTAAGTGTGTGTCTGTGTTACTGGGTGTCAGTGTGCGTCTGTGTTACTTGGTGTAAGTGTCTGTCTTCGCTACTTGGTGTCCGTGTGTGTCTGTGTTACTGGGTGTCAGTGTATGTCTTTGTTACTGGGTGTCAGTGTATGTCTGTGTTACTTGGTGTAAGTGTGTGTCTGTGTTACTGGGTATCAGTGTATGTCTTTGTTACTTGGTGTCAGTGTATGTCTGTGTTACTTGGTGTAAGTGTGTGTCTGTGTTACTGGGGATCAGTGTATGTCTTTGTTACTTGGTGTCAGTGTATGTCTGTGTTACTTGGTGTAAGTGTGTGTCTGTGTTACTGTGTATCAGTGTATGTCTTTGTGACTTGGTGTCAGTGTATGTCTTTGTTACTGGGTGTCAGTGAGTGTCTTTGTGACTTGGTGTCAGTGTATGTCTTTGTTACTTTGCGTAAGTGTGTGTCTGTGTTACTGGGAATCAGTGTATGTCTTTGTTACTTGGTGTCAGTGTATGTCAAAATACTTGGTGTAAGTGTATGTCTTTGTTACTTGGTGTAATTGTCTGTCTTTGTTACTTGGTGTCAGTGTATGTCTGTGTTACTTGGTGTAAGTGTGTGTCTTTGTTACTTGGTGTAAGCGTATGTCTTTGTTACTTGGTGTCAGTGTATGACTTTGTTACTTGGTGTCAGTGTATGTCTGTGTTACTTGGTGTAAGAGTGTGCCTGTGTTACTGGGTATCAGTGTATGTCTTTTTTACTTGGTGTCAGTGTATTTCTGTTTACTTGGTGTCAGTGTGTTTGTTTGTGTTACTGGGTGTCAGTGTGTGTCTGTGTTCCTTGGTGTAAGTGTGTGTCTTAGTTACTTGGTGTCCGTGTGTGTCTGTGTTACTGGGTGTCAGTGTATCTCTTTGTTACTGGGTGTCATTGTATGTCTTTGTTACTTGGTGTAAGGGTGTGTCTGTGTTACTGGGTATCAGTGTCTGTCTTTGTTACTTGGTGTAAGTGTGTGTCTGCGTTATTGGGTATCAGTGTATGTCTTTGTGACTTGGTATCAGTGTATGTCTTTGTGACTTGGTGTCAGTGTGTGTCTGTGTTATTGCGTATCAGTGTATGTCTTTGTTACTTGGTGTCAGTGTGTGTCTGTGTTACTGGGTATCAGTTTATGTCTTTGTGACTTGGTATCGGTGTATGTCTTTGTTACTTTGTGTCAGTGTATGTCTGTGTTACTTGGTGTAAGTGTGTGTCTGTGTTACGGGGTATCAGTGTATGTCTTTGTTACTTGGTGTCAGTGTATGTCTGTGTTACTTGGTGCAAGTGTGTGTCTGCGTTAATGGGTATCAGTGTATGTCTTTGTGACTTGGCATCAGTGTATGTCTTTGTGACTTGGTGTAAGTGTGTGTCTGCGTTATTGGGTATCAGTGTATGTCTTTGTGACTTGGTATCAGTGTATGTCTTTGTGACTTGGTGTCACTGTATGTCTTTGTTACTGGGTGTCAATGTGTGTCTTTGTGAATTGGTGTCAGTGTATGTCTTTGTTACTTGGTGTAAGTGTATGTCGGTGTTGCTGGGTATCAGTGTATGTCTTTGTTACTTGGTGTCAGTGTATGTCAAAATTATTGGTGTCAGTGTATGTCTGTGTTACTTGGTGTAAGTGTGTGTCTTTGTGACTTGGTGTAGGTGTATGGCTTTGTTACTTGCTCTCAGTGTATGTCTTTGTTACTTGGTGTCAGTGTGTGTCTGTGTTACTGGGTATCAGTGTATGTCTGTGTTACTTGGTGTAAGTGTATGTCTGTGTTACTGTGTATCAGTGTATGTCTTTGTGACTTGGTGTCAGTGTATGCCTTTGTTACTGGGTGTAAGTGTGTGTCTGTGTTACTGGGGATCAGTGTATGTCTTTGTTACTTGGTGTCCATGTATGTCTGTGTTACTTGGTGTAAGTGTGTGTCTGTGTTACTGTGTATCAGTGTATGTCTTTGTGACTTGGTGTCAGTGTATGTCTTTGTTACTGGGTGTCAGTGTGTGTCTTTGTGACTTGGTGTCAGTGTATGTCTTTGTTACTTGGTGTAAGTGTGTGTCTGTGTTACTGGGTATCAGTGTATGTCTTTGTTACTTGGTGTAATTGTCTGTCTTTGTTACTTGGTGTCAGTGTATGTCTGTGTTACTTGGTGTAAGTGTGTGTCTATGTTGCTTGGTGTAAGCGTATGTCTTTGTTACTTGGTGTCAGTGTATGTCTTTGTTACTTGCTGTCAGTGTATGTCTGTGTTACTTGGTGTAAGAGAGTGCCTGTGTTACTGGGTATCAGTGTATGTCTTTGTTACTTGGTGTCTGTGTATTTCTGTGTTACTTGGTGTCAGTGTGTTTGTTTGTGTTACTGGGTGTCAGTGTGTGTCTGTGTTACTTCGTGTAAGTGTGTGTCTTAGTTACTTGGTGTCCGTGTGTGTCTGTGTTACTGGGTGTCAGTGTATGTCCTTGTTACTGGGTGTCAGTGTACGTCTTTGTTACTTGGTGTAAGGGTGTGTCTGTGTTACTGGGTGTCAGTTTCTGTCTTTGTTACTTGGTGTAATTGTGTGTCTGTGTTACTGGGTATTAGTGTATGTCTTTGTTAATTGGTGTCAGTGTATGTCTGTATTACTTGGTGTAAGTGTGTGTCTGCGTTATTGGGTATCAGTGTATGTCTTTGTGACTTGGTATCAGTGTATGTCTTTGTGACTTGGTGTAAGTGTGTCTGTGTTACTGGGTATCAGTGTATCTCTTTGTTACTTGGTGTCAGTGTATGTCAAAATACTTGGTGTAAGTGTGTGTCTTTGTTACTTGGTGTAGGTGTATGGCTTTGTTACTTGGTCTCAGTGTATGTCTATGTTACTTGGTGTCAGTGTGTGTCTGTGTTACTGGGTATCAGTGTATGTCTGTGTTACTTAGTGTAAGTGTATGTCTGTGTTACTGTGTATCAGTGTATGTCTTTGTGACTTGGTGTCAGTGTATGTCTTTGTTACTTGGTGTCAGTGTGTGTCTGTGTTACTGGGTGTAAGTGTGTGTCTTTGTTACTTGGTGTAAGTGTATGTCTTTGTTACTTGGTGTCATTGTATGTCAAAATACTTGGTGTAAGTGTATGTCTTTGTTACTTGGTGTAATTGTCTGTCTTTGTTACTTTTTGTCAGTGGATGTATGTGTTACTTGGTGTAAGTGTGTGTCTTTGTTACTTGGTGTAAGCGTATGTCTTTGTTACTTGGTGTCAGTGTATGTCTGTGTTACTTGGTGTAAGAGTGTGCCTGTGTTACTGGGTATCAGTGTATGTCTTTGTTACTTGGTGTCAGTGTATTTCTGTGTTACATGGTGTCAGTGTGTTTGTTTCTGTTACTGGGTGTTAGTGTGTGTCTGTGTTACTTGGTGTAAGTGTGTGTCTTAGTTACTTGGTGTCCGTGTGTGTCTGTGTTACTGGGTGTCAGTGTATGTCTATGTTACAGGGTGTCAGTGTATGTCTTTGTTACTGGGTGTAAGGGTGTGTCTGTGTTACTGGATATTTTTGTCTGTCTTTGTTACTTGGTGTACGTGTGTGTCTGTGTTACTGGGTAGCAGTGTATGTCTTTGTTAATTGGTGTCAGTGGATGTCTGTATTACTTGGTGTAAGTGTGTGTCTGCGTTATTGGGTATCAGTGTATGTCTTTGTGACTTGGAATCAGTGTATGTCTTTGTGACTTGGTGTCAGTGTGTGTCTGTGTTATTGGGTATCAGTGTATGTCTTTGTTACTTGGTGCCAGTGTGTGTCTGTGCTACTGGGTATCAGTTTATGTCTTTGTGACTTGGTATCAGTGTATGTCTTTGTTACTTGGTGTCAGTGTATGTCTGTGTTACTTGGTCTAAGTGTGTGTCTGTGTTACTGGGTATCAGTGTATGTCTTTGTTACTTGGTGTCAGAGTATGTCTGTGTTACTTGGTGTAAGTGTGTGTCTGTGTTACAGGGTATCAGTGTATGTCTTTGTGACTTGGTGTCACTGTATGTCTTTGTTACTGGGTGTCAATGTGTGTCTTTGTGAATTGGTGTCAGTGTATGTCTTTGTTACTTGGTGTAAGTGTGTGTCGGTGTTACTGGGTATCAGTGTATGTCTTTGTTACTTGGTGTCATTGTATGTCAAAATACTTGGTGTAAGTGTTTGTCTTTGTTACTTGGCGTAATTGTCTGTCTTTGTTACTTGGTGTCAGTGCATGTCTGTGTTACTTGGTGTAAGTGTGTGTCTTTGTTACTTGGTGTAGGTGTATGGCTTTGTTACTTGGTCTCAGTGTATGTCTTTGTTACTTGGTGTCAGTGTGTGTCTGTGTTACTGGGTATCAGTGTATGTCTTTGTGACTTGGTATCAGTGTATGTCTTTGTGACTTGGTGTCAGTGTATGTCTTTGATACTGGGTGTCAGTGTGTGTCTGTGTTACTTGGTGTCCGTGTATGTCTTTGTTACAGTGTATCAGTGGTTCTCTGTTTTACTGGGTGTCAGTGTGTGTTTGTTTGTGTTACTGGGGGTCAGTGTGTGTCTGTGACACTAGGTGTCAGTATTTAGTTTAGTTTAGAGATCCAGCACTTAAACAGGCCCTTCGGCCCACCGAGTCTGTGCCGACCTTCAACCACCCATTTATGCTAATCCTACTCTAATCCCGTATTTCTATCACATCCCCACCTGTCCCTATATATTTCCCTTCCACCTACCTATACTAGGGGCAATTTATGATGGCGAATTAACCTATCAACCTGCAAGTCTTTGGCATGTGGGAGGAAACCGGAGCACCCGGAGGAAACTCACGCAGACACAGGGAGAACATGCAAACTGCGCACACGCAGTACCCAGAATCGAACCCGAGTCCGTGGAGCTCTGAGGCCGCGTTGCTAACCACTGCTCCAATGTGCACCCCCCCCCCCCCCCCCCACCCACCCCCCGTGTGTGACTGTGTTACTGGGTATCAGTGTATGCCTTTGTGACTTGGTGTAAGTGAGTGTCTGTTTTACTGGGTATCAGTGTATGTCTTTGTTACTTGGTGTCAGTGTATGTCTGTGTTACTTGGTGTAAGTGTGTGCCTTTGTTCCTGGGTGTCAGTGTATGTCTGTGTTACTTGGTGCAAGTGTGTGTCTTTGTTACTTGGTGTCCGTGTGTGTCAGTGTTACTGGGTGTCAGTGTATGTCTTTGTTACTGGGTGTCAGAGTATTCTTTGTTACTTGGTGTAAGTGTGTTTCTGTGTTACTGGGTATCAGTGTCTGTCTTTGTTACTTGGTGTAAGTGTGTGTCTGTGTTACTGGGTTTCAGTGTATGTCTTTGTTAATTGGTGTCAGTGTATGTCTTTGTGAATTGGTGTCTGTGTATGTCTTTGTTACTTGGTGTAAGTGTGTGTCTTTGTTACTTGGTGTCCGTGTGTGTCAGTGTTACTGGGTGTCAGTGTTTGTCTTTGTTACTGGGTGTCAGAGTATTCTTTGTTACTTGATGTAAGTGTGTGTCTGTGTTACTGGGTATCAGTGTCGGTCTTTGTGACTTGGTGTCACTGTCTGTCTTTGTTACTGGGTGTCAGTGTGTGTCTTTGTGAATTGGTGTCAGTGCATGTCTTTGTTACTTGGTGTAAGTGTGTGTCGGTGTTGCTGGGTATCAGTGTATGTCTTTGTTACTTGGTGTCAGTATATGTCAAAATACCTGGTGTAAGTGTATGTCTTTGTTACTTGGCGTAATTGTCTGCCTTTGTTACTTGGTGTCAGTGTATGTCTGTGTTACTTGGTGTAAGTGTGTGTCTTTGTTACTTGGTGTAGGTGTGTGGCTTTGTTACTTGGTCTCAGTGTATGTCTTTGTTACTTGGTGTCAGTGTGTGTCTGTGTTACTGGGTATCAGTGTATGTCTTTGTGACTTGGTATCAGTGTATGTCTTTGTGACTTGGTGTCAGTTTATGTCTTTGTTACTGGGTGCCAGTGTGTGTCTGTGTTACTTGGTGTCCGTGTATGTCTTTGTTACTGTGTATCAGTGGTTCTCTGTGTTACTGGGTGTCAGTGTGTGTTTGTTTGTGTTACTGGGTGTCAGTGTGTTTCTGTGACACTAGGTGTCAGTATTTAGTTTAGTTTCGAGATACAGCACTTAAACAGGCCCTTCGGCCCACCGAGTCTGTGCCGACCATCAACCACCCATTTATGCTAATCCTACTCTAATCCCGTATTTTTATCACATCCCCACCTGTCCCTATATATTTCCCTACCACCTACCTATACTAGGGGCAATTTATGATGGCCAATTAACCTATCAACCTGCAAGTCTTTGGCATGTGGGAGGAAACCGGAGCACAAGAGGAAACTCACGCAGATACAGGGAGAATTTGCAAACTGCGCATACTCAGTACCCAGAATCGAACCCGGGTCCCTGGAGCTGTGAGGCCGCGGTGCTAACCACTGCTCCAATGTGCTCCCCCCCCCCACCCCCAGTGTGTGCCTGTGTTACTGGGTATCAGTGTATGTCTTTGTTACTTGGTGTAAGTGAGTGTCTGTGTTACTGGGTGTCAGTGTGTGTCTGTGTTACTTGGTGTAAGTGCGTGTCTTTGTTACTTGTTGTCCGTGTGTGTCAGTGTTACCGGGTGTCAGTGTATGTCTTTGTTACTTGGTGTCAGTGTATGTCTTTGTTACTTGGTGTAAGTGTGTGTCTGTGTTGCTGGGTGTGAGTGTCTGTCTGTGTTACTTGGTGTAAGTGTGTGTCTGTGTTACTGGGTATCAGTGTATGTCTTTGTGACTTGGTGTCAGTGTATGTCTGTGTTACTTGGTGGAAGTGTGTGTCTGTGTTACTTGGTGTCAGTGTGTGTCTGTGTTACTTGGTGTCAGTGTATGTCTTTGTTACTGGGTGTCAGTTTATCTCTTTGTGACTTGGTTTCACTGTATGTCTTTGTTACTTGGTGTAAGTGTGTGTCTGTGTTACTGGGTATCAGTGTATGTCTTTGTTACTTGGTGTCAGTGTATGTCAAAGTTACTGGTTGTCAGTGTGTGTCTGTGTTACTTGGTGTCAGTGTATGTTTTTGTTACTTGGTGTAAGTGTGTGTCTGTGCTACTGGGTGTGAGTGTCTGTCTGTGTTACTTGGGGTAAGTGTGTGTCTGTGTTACTGGGTATCAGTGTATGTCTTTGTTACTGGGTGTCAGTGTGTGTCAAAATACTTGGTGTCAGTGTATGTCTTTGTCACTTGGTGTCCGTGTGTGTCTGTGTTACTGGGTATCCGTGCATGTCTGTGGTACTGGGTGTCAGTGTATGTCTTTGTTACTGGGTGTCAGTGTCTGTCTTTGTTACTTGGTGTAAGTGTGTGTCTGTGTTACTGGGTGTCATTGTATGTCTGTGTTACTTGGTGTAAGTGTGTGCCTGTGTTACTTGGTGTAAGTGTGTGTCTTTGTTACTTGGTGTAAGTGTATGTCTTTGTTGCTTGGTGTCAGTGTATGTCTTTGTTACTTGGTGTGATTGTATGTCAGTGTTACTTGGTGTAAGTGTGTGCCTGTGTTACTGGGTATCAGTGTATGACTTTGGCACTTGGCGTCAGTGTATGTCTGTGTTACTTGGTGAAAGTGTGTATCTTTGTTACTTGGTGTCAGTGTATGTCTTTGTTACTTGCTGTCCGTGTGTGTCTGTGTTACTGGGTGTCAGTGTATGTCTTTGCTACTGGGTATCAGTGTATGTCTTTGTTACTTGGTGTAAGTGTTTATCTTTGTTACTGGGTGTCAGTGTGTGTCTTTGTGACTTGGTGTCAGTGTATCTCTTTGTTTCTTGGTGTAAGTGTATGTCTGTGTTACTGGGTATCAGTGTATGTCTTTGTTACTTGGTGTCAGTGTATGTCAAAATACTTGGTGTATGTGTATTTCTTTGTTATTTGGTGTAATTGTCTGTCTTTGCTACCTGGTGTCAGTGTATGTCGGTGTTACTTGGTGTAAGTGTGTGTCTGTGTTACTGGGTATCAGTGCATGTCTTTGTGATTGGTGTCAGTGTACGTCTTTGTTACTGGGTGTCAGTTTGTGTCTTTGTGACTTGGTGTCACTGTATGTCTTTGTTACTTGGTGTAAGTTTGTGTCTGTGTTACTGGGTATCAGTGTATGTCTTTGTAACTTTGTGTCAGTGTATGTCAAAATACTTGGTGTAAGTGTATGTCTTTGTTACTTGGTGTAATTGTCTGTGTTTGTTACTTGGTGTCAGTGTATGTCTGCGTTACGTGGTGTAATTGTGTGTCTTTGTTACTTGGCGTAAGTGTATGTCTTTGTTACTTGGTGTCAGTGTATGTCTTTGTTACTTGGTGTCATTGTATGTCTGTGTTACTTGGTGTAAGTGTGTGCCTGTGTTACTGGGTATCAGTGTATGCCTTTGTTACCTGGTGTCAGTGTATGTCTTTGTTAATTGGTGTAAGTGTGTGTCTGTGTTACTGGGCATCAGTGTATGTCTTTGTTACTTGCTGTCCGTGTGTGTCTGTGTTACTGGGTGTCAGTGTATGTCTTTGCTACTGGGTATCAGTGTCTGTCTTTGTTACTTGGTGTAAGTGTTTGTCTTTGTTACTGGGTGTCAGTGTGTGTCTTTGTGACTTGGTGTCAGTGTATTTCTTTGTTTCTTGGTGTAAGTGTATGTCTGTGTTACTGGGTATCAGTGTATGTCTTTGTTACTTGGTGTCAGTGTATGTCAAAATACTTGGTGTATGTGTATTTCTTTGTTATTTGGTGTAATTGTCTGTCTTTGCTACCTGGTGTCAGTGTATGTCTGTGTTACTTGGTGTAAGTGTGTGTCTGTGTTACTGGGTATCAGTGCATGTCTTTGTGATTGGTGTCAGTGTACGTCTTTGTTACTGGGTGTCAGTTTGTGTCTTTGTGACTTGGTGTCACTGTATGTCTTTGTTACTTGGTGTAAGTGTGTGTCTGTGTTACTGGGTATCAGTGTATGTCTTTGTAACTTTGTGTCACTGTATGTCAAAATACTTGGTGTAAGTGTATGTCTTTGTTACTTGGTGTAATTGTCTGTGTTTGTTACTTGGTGTCATTGTATGTCTGCGTTACGTGGTGTAATTGTGTGTCTTTGTTACTTGGCGTAAGTGTATGTCTTTGTTACTTGGTGTCAGTGTATGTCTTTGTTACTTGGTGTCATTGTATGTCTGTGTTACTTGGTGTAAGTGTGTGCCTGTGTTACTGGGTATCAGTGTATGTCTTTGTTACCTGGTGTCAGTGTATGTCTTTGTTAATTGGTGTAAGTGTGTGTCTGTGTTACTGGGCATCAGTGTCTGTCGTTTTTACTTGGTGTAAGTGTGTGTCTGTGTTACTGGGTATCAGTGTATGTCTTTGTGACTTGGTGTCAGTGTTTGCCTTTGTTACTGGGTGTCAGTGTGTGTCTTTGTGACTTGGTGTCAGTGTTTGCCTTTGTTACTGGGTGTCAGTGTATTTCTTTGTTTCTTGGTGTAAGTGTATGTCTGTGTTACTGGGTATCAGTGTATGTCTTTGTTACTTGGTGTCAGTGTATGTCAAAATACTTGGTGTAAGTGTATGTCTTTGTTACTTGGTGTAATTGTCTGTCTTTGTTACCTGGTGTCAGTGCATGTCTGTGTTACTTGGTGTTAGTGTGTGTCTTTTTTACTTGGTGTCAGCGTATGTCTGTGTTACATGGTGTAAGTGTGTGTCTGTGTTACTGGGTATCAGTGTATGCCTTTGTTACTTGGTGTAAGTGTGTGTCTGTGTTACTGGGTATCAGTGTATGTCTTTGTTACTTGGTGTCAGTGTATGTCTTTGTTACTTGGTGTCAGTGTATGTCTGCATTACATGGTGTAAGTGTGTGTCTGTGTTACTGGGTATCAGTGTATATCTTGGTTACTTGCTGTCAGCGTATGTCTTTGTTACTTGGTGTAAGTGTATGTCTTTGTTACTTGGTGTAATTGTCTGTGTTTGTTACTTGGTGTCAGTGTATGTCTGTGTTACTTGGTGTCAGTGTGTGTCTTTGTTACTTGGCGTAAGTGTATGTCTTTGTTACTTGGTGTCAGTGTATGTCTTTGTTACTTGGTGTCATTGTATGTCTGTGTTACATGGTGTAAGTGTGTGCCTGTGTTACTGGGTATCAGTGTATGTCTTTGTTACTTGGCGTCAGTGTATGTCTGTGTTACTTGGTGAAAGTGTGTATCTTTGTTACTTGGTGTCAGTGTGTGTCTTTGTTACTTGGTGTCCGTGTGTGTCTGTGTTACTGGGTGTCAGTGTATGTCTTTGTTACTGGGTGTCAGTGTATGTCTTTGTTAATTGGTTTAAGTGTGTGTCTGTGTTACTGGGTATCAGTGTCTGTCTTTGTTACTTGGTGTAAGTGTGTGTCTGTGTTACTGGGTATCAGTGTATGTTCTTTGTGACTTGGTGTCAGTGTTTGCCTTTGTTACTGGGTGACAGTGTGTGTCTTTGTGACTTGGTGTCAGTGTATTTCTTTGTTTCTTGGTGTAAGTGTATGTCTGTGTTACTGGGTATCAGTGCAGGTCTTTGTTACTTGGTGTCAGTGTATGTCAAAATACTTGGTGTAAGTGTATGTCTTTGTTACTTGGTGTAATTGTCTGTCTTTGTTACCTGGTGCCAGTGTATGTCTGTGTTACTTGGTGTTAGTGTGTGTCTTTGTTACTTGGTGTAAGCGTATGTCTGTGTTACATGGTCTAAGTGTGTGTCTGTGTTACTGGGTATCAGTGTATGTCTTTGTTACTTGGTGTAATTGTGTGTCTGTGTTACTGGGTATCAGTGTATGTCTTTGTTACTTGGTGCCAGTGTATGTCTTTGTTACTTGGTGTCAGTGTATCTCTGTGTTACATGGTGTAGGTGTGTGTCTGTGTTACTGGGTATCAGTGTATGTCTTTGTTAGTTGGTGTAAGTGTTTGTCTGTGTTACTGGGTATCAGGGTATGTCTTGGTTACTTGCTGTCAGTGTATGTCTTTGTTACTTGGTGTAAGTGTATGTCTTTGTTACTGGGTGTCAGTGTATGTCTTTGTTACTTGGTGTAAGTGTGTGTCTGTGTTACTGGGTGTCAGTGTATGTCTGTGTTACTTGGTGTAAGTGTGTGCCTGTGTTACTGGGTATTCGTGCATGTCTGTAGTATTGGGAGTCAGTGTATGTCTTTGTTACTGGGTGTCAGTGTATGTCTTTGTTACTTGGTGTAAGTGTGCGACTGTGTTACTGGGTATCAGTGTCTGTCTTTGTTACTTGGTGTAAGTGTGTGTCTGTGTTACTGGGTATCATTGTATGTCTGTGTGACTTGGTGTAAGGTTGTGCCTGTGTTACTTGGTGTAAGTGTGTGTCTTTGTTACTTGGTGTAAGTGTATGTCTTTTTTACTTAGTGTCAGTGTATGTCTTTGTTACTTGGTGTGATTGTATGTCAGTGTTACTTGGTGAAAGTGTGTATCTTTGTTATTTGGTGTCAGTGTGTGTCTTTGTTACTTGGTGTCCGTGTGTGGCTGTGTTACTGGGTGTCAGTGTATGTCTTTGCTACTGGCTGTCAGTGTATGTCTTTGTTAATTGGTGTAATTGTGTGCCTGTGTTACTGGGTATCAGTGTATGTCTTTGGCACTTGGCGTCAGTGTATGTCTGTGTTACTTGGTGAAAGTGTGTATCTTTGTTATTTGGTGTCAGTGTGTGTCTTTGTTACTTGGTGTCCGTGTGTGGCTGTGTTACTGGGTGTCAGTGTATGTCTTTGCTACTGGCTGTCAGTGTATGTCTTTGTTAATTGGTGTAAGTGTGTGTCTGTGTTACTGGGTATCAGTGTCTGTCTTTGTTACTTGGTGTAAGTGTGTGTCTGTGTTACTGGGTATCAGTGTATGTCTTTTTGTCTTGGTGTCAGTGTTTGTCTTTGTTACTGTGTGTCAGTGTGTGTCTTTGTGACTTGGTGTCAGCGTATTTCTTTGTTTCTTGGTGTAAGTGTATGTCTTTGTTACTGGGTATCAGTGTATGTCTTTGTTACTTGGTGTCTGTGTATGTCAAAATACTTGGTGTAAGTGTATTTCTTTGTTACTTGGTGTAATTGTCTGTCTTTGTTACCTGGTGTCAGTGCATGTCTGTGTTACTTGGTGTAAGTGTGTGTCTGTGTTACTGGGTATCAGTGTATGTCTTTGTGATTGGTGTCAGTGTACGTCTTTGTTACTGGGTGTCAGTTTGTGTCTTTGTGACTTGGTGTCACTGTATGTCTTTGTTACTTGGTGTAAGTGTGTGTCTGTGTTACTGGGTATCAGTGTATGTCTTTGTTACTTGATGTCAGTGAAAGTCAAAATACTTGGTGTAAGTTTATGTCTTTGTTACTTGGTGCAATTGTCTGTGTTTGTTACTTGGTGTCAGTGTATGCCTGTGTTACGTGGTGTAAGTGTGTGTCTTTGTTACTTGCCGTAAGTGTATGTCTTTGTTACTTGGTGTCAGTGTATGTCTTTGTTACTTGGTGTCATTGTATGTCTGTGTTACTTGGTGTAAGTGTGTGCCTGTGTTACTGGGTATCAGTGTATGTCTTTGTTACTTGGCGTCAGTGTATGTCTGTGTTACTTGGAGAAAGTGTGTATCTTTGTTACTTGGTGTCAGTGTGTGTCTTTGTTACTTGGTGTCCGTGTGTGTCTGTGTTACTGGGTGTCAGTGTATGTCTTTGTTACTGGGTGTCAGTGTATGTCTTTGTTAATTGGTGTAAGTGTGTGTCTGTGTTACTGGGCATCAGTGTCTTTCTTTTTTACTTGGTGTAAGTGTGTGTCTGTGTTCCTGGGTATCAGTGTGTGTCTTTGTGACTTGGTGTCAGTGTTTGCCTTTGTTACTTGGTGTCTGTGTATGTCTTTGTGACTTGGTGTAAGTGTATGTCTGTGTTACTGGGTATCAGTGTATGTCTTTGTTACTTGGTGTCAGTGTATGTCAAAATACTTGGTGTAAGTGTATGTCTTTGATACTTGGTGTAATTGTCTGTCTTTGTTGCCTGGTGTCAGTGTATGCCTGTGTTACTTGGTGTTAGTGTGTGTCTTTTTTACTTGGTGTAAGCGTATGTCTGTGTTACATGGTGTAAGTGTGTGTCTGTGTTACTGGGTATCAGTGTATGTCTTTGTTACTTGGTGTAAGTGTATGTCTGTGTTACTGGGTATCAGTGTATGTCCTTGTTACTTGGTGTCAGTGTATGTCTGTGTTCCATGGTGTAAGTGTGTGTCTGTGTTACTGGGTATCAGTGTATGTCTTTGTTAGTTGGTGTCAGTGTGTGTCTGTGTTACTGGGTATCAGTGTATATCTTGGTTACTTGCTGTCAGTGTTTGTCTTTGTTACTTGGTGTAAGTGTATGTCTTTGTTACTTGGTGTAATTGTCTGTGTTTGTTACTTGGTGTCAGTGTATGTCTCTGTTACTTGGTGTAAGTGTGTGTCTTTGTTACTTGGCGTAAGTGTATGTCTTTGTTACTTTGTGTCAGTATATGTCTTTGTTACTTGGTGTCATTGTATGTCTGTGTTACTTGTTGTAAGTGTGTGCCTGTGTTACTGGGTATCAGTGTCTGTCTTTGTTACTTGGCGTCAGTGTATGTCTGTGTGACTTGGTGAAAGTGTGTATCTTTGTTACTTGGTGTCAGTGTGTGTCTTTGTTACTTGGTGTCCGTGTGTGTCTGTGTTACTGGGTGTCAGTGTATGTCTTTGTTACTGGGTGTCAGTGTATGTCTTTGTTAATTGGTGTAAGTTTGTGTCTGTGTTACTCGGTATCAGTGTCTGTCTTTGTTACTTGGTGTAAGTGTGTGTCTGTGTTACTGGGTAACAGTGTATGTTCTTTGTGACTTGGTGTCAGTGTTTGCCTTTGTTACTGGGTGTCAGTGTGTGTCTTTGTGACTTGGTGTCAGTGTATTTCTTTGTTTCTTGGTGTAAGTGTTTCTCTGTGTGACTGGGTATCAGTGTATGTCTTTGTTACTTGGTGTCAGTGTATGTCAAAATACTTGGTGTAAGTGTATGTCTTTGTTACTTGGTGTAATTGTCTGTCTTTGTTACCAGGTGCCAGTGTATGTCTGTGTTACTTGGTGTTAGTGTGTGTCTTTGTTACTTGGTGTAAGCGTATGTCTGTGTTACATGGTGTAAGTGTGTGTCTGTGTTACTGGGTATCAGTGTATGTCTTTGTTACTTGGTGTAATTGTGTGTCTGTGTTACTGGGTATCAGTGTATGTCTTTGTTACTTGGTGTCAGTGTATGTCTTTGTTTCTTGGTGTCAGTGTATGTCTGTGTTACATGGTGTAAGTGTGTGTCTGTGTTACTGGGTATCAGTGTATGTCTTTGTTAGTTGGTGTAAGTGTTTGTCTGTGTTACTGGGTATCAGTGTATGTCTTGGTTACTTGCTGTCAGTGTATGTCTTTGTTACTTGGTGCAAGTGTATGTCTTTGTTACTTGGTGTCAGTGTATGTCTTTGTTACTTGGGATAAGTGTGTGTCTCTGTTTCTGGGTGTCAGTGTGTGTCTGTGTTACTTGGTGTCCGTGTGCGTCTGTGTTACTGGGTGTCAGTGTATGTCTTTGTTACCTGGTGTCAGTGTATGTCTTTGTTACATGGTGTAAGTGCGTGTCTGTGTTACTGGGTATCAATGTATGTCTTTGTTACTTGGTGTCAGTGTATGTCTTTGTTACTTGGTGTAAGTGTATGTCTTTGTTACTTGGTGTCAGTGTATGTCTTTGTTACTTGTTGTAAGTGTGTGTCTGTGTTACTGGGTGCAAGTGTGTGTCTGTGTTACTGGGTATCAGTGTATGTCTTTGTTACTTGTTGACAGTGTCTGTCAAAATACTTGGTGTAAGTGTATGTCTTTGTTACTTGGTATAATTGTCTGTCGTTATTACTTCGTGTCAGTGTATGTCTGTGTTACTTGGTGTAAGTGTATGCCTTTGTTACTTGGTGTCAGTGTATGTCTTTGTTACTTTTTGTCAGTGTGTGTCTGTGTTACTGGGTATCAGTGTATGTCTTTGTTACTTGATGTCAGTGTAAGTCAAAATACTTGGTGTAAGTTTATGTCTTTGTTACTTGGTGCAATTGTCTGTGTTTGTTACTTGGTGTCAGTGTATGCCTGTGTTACGTGGTGTAAGTGTGTGTCTTTGTTACTTGCCGTAAGTGTATGTCTTTGTTACTTGGTGTCAGTGTATGTCTTTGTTACTTGGTGTCATTGTATGTCTGTGTTACTTGGTGTAAGTGTGTGCCTGTGTTACTGGGTATCAGTGCATGTCTTTGTTACTTGGCGTCAGTGTATGTCTGTGTTACTTGGAGAAAGTGTGTATCTTTGTTACTTGGTGTCAGTGTGTGTCTTTGTTACTTGGTGTCCGTGTGTGTCTGTGTTACTGGGTGTCAGTGTATGTCTTTGTTACTGGGTGTCAGTGTATGTCTTTGTTAATTGGTGTAAGTGTGTGTCTGTGTTACTGGGCATCAGTGTCTTTCTTTTTTACTTGGTGTAAGTGTGTGTCTGTGTTCCTGGGTATCAGTGTGTGTCTTTGTGACTTGGTGTCAGTGTTTGCCTTTGTTACTGGATGTCAGTGTGTGTCTTTGTGACTTGGTGTCAGTGTATTTCTTTGTTTCTTGGTGTAAGTGTATGTCTGTGTTACTGGGTATCAGTGTATGTCTTTGTTACTTGGTGTCAGTGTATGTCAAAATACTTGGTGTAAGTGTATGTCTTTGATACTTGGTGTAATTGACTGTCTTTGTTGCCTGGTGTCAGTGTATGTCTGTGTTACTTGCTGTTAGTGTGTGTCTTTTTTACTTGGTGTAAGCGTATGTCTGTGTTACATGGTGTAAGTGTGTGTCTGTGTTACTGGGTATCAGTGTATGTCTTTGTTACTTGGTGTAAGTGTATGTCTGTGTTACTGGGTATCAGTGTATGTCCTTGTTACTTGGTGTCAGTGTATGTCTGTGTTCCATGGTGTAAGTGTGTGTCTGTGTTACTGGGTATCAGTGTATGTCTTTGTTAGTTGGTGTCAGTGTGTGTCTGTGTTACTGGGTATCAGTGTATATCTTGGTTACTTGCTGTCAGTGTTTGTCTTTGTTACTTGGTGTAAGTGTATGTCTTTGTTACTTGGTGTAATTGTCTGTGTTTGTTACTTGGTGTCAGTGTATGTCTCTGTTACTTGGTGTAAGTGTGTGTCTTTGTTACTTGGCGTAAGTGTATGTCTTTGTTACTTTGTGTCAGTATATGTCTTTGTTACTTGGTGTCATTGTATGTCTGTGTTACTTGTTGTAAGTGTGTGCCTGTGTTACTGGGTATCAGTGTCTGTCTTTGTTACTTGGCGTCAGTGTATGTCTGTGTGACTTGGTGAAAGTGTGTATCTTTGTTACTTGGTGTCAGTGTGTGTCTTTGTTACTTGGTGTCCGTGTGTGTCTGTGTTACTGGGTGTCAGTGTATGTCTTTGTTACTGGGTGTCAGTGTATGTCTTTGTTAATTGGTGTAAGTTTGTGTCTGTGTTACTCGGTATCAGTGTCTGTCTTTGTTACTTGGTGTAAGTGTGTGTCTGTGTTACTGGGTAACAGTGTATGTTCTTTGTGACTTGGTGTCAGTGTTTGCCTTTGTTACTGGGTGTCAGTGTGTGTCTTTGTGACTTGGTGTCAGTGTATTTCTTTGTTTCTTGGTGTAAGTGTTTCTCTGTGTGACTGGGTATCAGTGTATGTCTTTGTTACTTGGTGTCAGTGTATGTCAAAATACTTGGTGTAAGTGTATGTCTTTGTTACTTGGTGTAATTGTCTGTCTTTGTTACCAGGTGCCAGTGTATGTCTGTGTTACTTGGTGTTAGTGTGTGTCTTTGTTACTTGGTGTAAGCGTATGTCTGTGTTACATGGTGTAAGTGTGTGTCTGTGTTACTGGGTATCAGTGTATGTCTTTGTTACTTGGTGTAATTGTGTGTCTGTGTTACTGGGTATCAGTGTATGTCTTTGTTACTTGGTGTCAGTGTATGTCTTTGTTTCTTGGTGTCAGTGTATGTCTGTGTTACATGGTGTAAGTGTGTGTCTGTGTTACTGGGTATCAGTGTATGTCTTTGTTAGTTGGTGTAAGTGTTTGTCTGTGTTACTGGGTATCAGTGTATGTCTTGGTTACTTGCTGTCAGTGTATGTCTTTGTTACTTGGTGCAAGTGTATGTCTTTGTTACTTGGTGTCAGTGTATGTCTTTGTTACTTGGTATAATTGTCTGTCGTTATTACTTCGTGTCAGTGTATGTCTGTGTTACTTGGTGTAAGTGTATGCCTTTGTTACTTGGTGTCAGTGTATGTCTTTGTTACTTTTTGTCAGTGTGTGTCTGTGTTACTGGGTATCAGTGTATGTCTTTGTGACTTGGTATCAATGTATGTCTTTGTTACTTGGTGTCAGTGTATGTCTTTGTAACTGGGTGTCAGTGTGTGTCTGTGTTACTTAGTGTCAGTGTAAGTCTTTGTTACTGTGCATCAGTGGTTCTCTGTGTTACTGGGTGTCAGTGTGTGTTTGTTTGTGTTACTGGCTGTCAGTGTGTGTCTGTGACACTAGGTGTCAGTATTTGGTTTAGTGCAGAGATGCAGCACTTAAACAGGCCCTTCGGCCCACCGAGTCTGTGCCGACCAACAACCACCCATTCATACTAATCCTACACTAATCCCGTATTTCTATCACATCCCCACCTGTCCCTATATATTTCCCTACCACCTACCTATACTTGGGGCAATTTATGATGGCCAATTAACCTATCATCCTGCAAGTCTTTGGCATGTGGGAGGAAGCCGGAGCACCCGGAGGAAACTCACGCAGAGACAGGGAGAACTTGCAAACTCCGCACAGGCAGTACCCAAAATCGAGCCCTGGTCACTGGAGCTGTGAGGCTGCTAACCACTCTGCCAATGTGCCGCCCAGTGTGTGTCTGTGCTCCTGGGAATCAGTGTATGTCTTTGTTCCTTGGTGTCAGTGTATGTCTTTGTTACTTGGTGTAAGTGTGTGTCTGTGTTACTGGGTAACAGAGTATGTCTTTGTTACTTAGTGTCAGTGTATTTCTGTGTTACTTGGTGTAAGTGTGTGTCTTTATTACTTCGTGTAGTTGTATGTCTTTGTTACTTGGTGTCAGTGTATGTCTGTGTTACCATGTGTCATTGTCTGTCTTTGTTACTGGGTGCCAGTGTCTGTCTTTGTGACTTGGTTTCAGTGTATGTCTTTGTTTCTTGGTGTCAGTGTATGTCTTTGTTACTTGGTGTAAGTGTGTGTCTGTGTTACTGGGTATCAGTGTAAATCTTTGTTACTTGGTGTAAGTGTGCGTATGAGTTAATGGGTATCAGTGCATGTCTTTGCTACATGGTGACAGTGTATGTCTGTGTTACTTGGTGTAAGTGTGTGTCTTTGTTACTTGGTGTAATTGTATGTCTTTTTTACTTGGTGTCAGTGTATGTCTTTGTTACTTGGTGTCAGTGTATGTCTTTGTTACTTGGTGTCAGTGTATGTCTGTATTGCTTGGTGTAAGTGTGTGTCATTGTTACTTGGTGTAAGTGTATGTCTTTGTTACTTGGTGTCAGTGCATGACTGTGTTACTTGGTGTAAGTGTATGTCTTTGTTACTTGGTGTCAGTGTTTGCCTTTGTTAATTTGCGGAAGTGTGTGTCTGTGTTACTGGGTATCAGTGCATGTCTTTGTTACTGGGTGTCAGTGTGTTTCTGTGTTACTTGGTGTCAGTGTATGTCTTTGTTACTGTGTATCAGTGGTTCTCTGTGTTACTGGGTGTCATTGTATTTTTGTTTGTGTTGCTGGGTGTCAGTGTGTGTCTGTGACAATCGGTGTCAATATTTAGTTTAGTTTGGAGATACAGCACTGAAACAGGCCCTTCGGTCAACCGTCTCTGTGCCGACCATCAACCACCCATTTATACTGATCCTACACTAATCCCGTATTCCTATCACATTCCCAACTGTCCCTATATATTTTGCTAACACCTACCTATACTATGGTCAATTTAAAATGGCCAATTAACCTATCAACCTGCAAGTCTTTGGCATGTGGGAAGAAACCGGAGCACCTGGAGGAAACTCACGCAGAGACAGGGAGAACATACAAACTCCGCAAAGGCATTACCCAGAATCGAGCCCTGGTCCCTGGAGCTGTGAGGCTGCTAACAACTGTGCCAATGTGCCACCCAGTGTGTGTTTGTGCTACTGGGTATCAGTATATGTCTTTGCGACTTGGTGTAAGTGTGTGTCTGTGTTAATGGGTAACAGTGTATGTCTTTGTTACTTGGTGTCAGTGTATCTCTGTGTTACTTGGTGTAAGTATGTGTCTTTGTTACTTGGTGTAATTGTATGTCTTTGTTACTTGGTGTAAGTGTATGTCTTTGTTACTTGGTGCCAATGTATTACTTTGTGACGTGGTGTCATTGTCTGTCTTTTTTACAGGGTGTCAGTGTCTGTCTTCGTTACTTGGTATCAGTGTTTGTCTTTGTTACTGGGTGTCAGTGTCTGTCTTTGTGACTTGGTGTCAGCGTATGTCTTTGTTTCTTGGTGTCAGTGTATGTCTTTGTTACTTGGTGTAAGTGTATGTCTGTGTTACTGGGTATCAGTGTATATCTTTGTTACTTGGTGTAAGTGTGTGTCTGTGTTACTGGGTATCAGTGCATGTCTTTGCTACATGGTGACAGTGTATGTCTGTGTTACTTGGTATAAGTGTGCAGCTTTGTTACTTGGTGTAATTGTATGTCTTTGTTACTGGGTGTCAGTGTATGTCTGTGTTACTTGGTGTAAGTGTATGTCTTTGTTACTTGGTGTAAGTGTGTGTCTGCGTTACTGGGTATCAGTATATGTCTTTGTGACTTGGTGTCAGTGTATGTCTTTGTTACTTGGTGTAAGTGTGTGTCTGTGTTACTGGGTATCAGTGCATGTCTTTGCTACATGGTGACAGTGTATGTCTGTGTTACTTGGTATAAGTGTGCAGCTTTGTTACTTGGTGTAATTGTATGTCTTTGTTACTGGGTGTCAGTGTATGTCTGTGTTACTTGGTGTAAGTGTATGTCTTTGTTACTTGGTGTCAGTGTATGTCTTTGTTACTTGGTGTAAGTGAGTGTTTGTGTTACTTGGTGTAAGTGTGTGTCTGTGTCACTTGGTATCAGTGTATGTCTTTGTTACTTGGTGTGAGTGTGTGACTGTGTTACTGGGCATCAATGTATGTCTTTGTTACTTGGTGTAAGTGTCTGTCTGTGTTACTGGGTGTCAGTGTATGTCTTTGTTACTTGGTGTCAGTGTATGTCTTTGTTACTTGGTGTAAGTGTCTGTCTTTGTTACTTGGTGTAAGGGTGTGTCTTTTTTACTTGGTGTAAGTGTGTGTCTGTGTTACTGGGTATCAGTGTATGTCTTTGTTACTTGGTGTCAGTGTGTGTCTGTGGTCCTGGGTATCAGTGCATGTCTTTGTTACTTCGTGTAAGTGTATGTCTTTGTGACTTGGTGTCAGTGTCTGTCTTTGTTACTTGGTGTAAGTGTGTGTCTGTGTTACTGGGTATCAGTGCATGTCTTTGTTACTTGGTGTCAGTGTTTGTCAAAATACTTGGTGCAAGTGTATGTCTTTGTTACTTGGTGTAAGTGTGTGTCTGCGTTACTGGGTATCAGTATATGTCTTTGTGACTTGGTGTCAGTGTATGTCTTTGTTACTTGGTGTAAGTGTGTGTCTGTGTTACTGGGTGTCAGTGTATGTCTTTGTGACTTGGTGTCAGTTTCTGTCTTTGTTACTGGGTGTCAGTGTGTGTCTTTGTGACTTGGTGTCAGTGTATGTCATTGTTACTTGGTGTCAGTGTATTTCTGTGTCTGTATGTCCCACCGGCACCATCCTACACCTGTGTAGGGGCCCCAACAACCCCACTGCCTTGTGGGCGTCTCGGGAGTACCAAGGCTAAGGGAGTAAACCCTAACAGAAAATCCGGAGCGGAACCCCGTAGGCGGTCATGTGTCACCTTTGGCATGTTTCCGGCAGTTCCTGCAGCCATACTGGTGCCAAACGTCGTGTCCTGCATTCCTTTGGACCCCACCAGAAAGGCCGAGAGGGGGGTTTTGACGACTGGGCAACTCTCAACCTCCATAAATTTGCCCAGGCATGCGCCATGGAGAGGTCACTCCATAGTTGCCTCACAGCGACTGAAACAACACGGAAGGCAGCAGTTACGGGTTATATTTCCAGATAAAGTGGCGTAGAAACTGGGCGCCACGGGTTGCCTTTGTCGGTGGGAGAGGTCATTGCACCTCACTGGACAGCTACCGCCCGCCTCAAACCGGGCAGCCCCCGGTCAATAAGGTTCTGTCCCGCCACAGTCTGCCTGCTTCAATGGGTGCTTGGAGCTCAGGGTCATTGCCCGAAAGGTGGACTGATACACCGCACCAAACAACATGAAAAAAGGAAAGAAGGTACCAGCCCTTCGCTTTGCAAGCTGGAACGTCAGAACTATGTGTCCTGGCCTGTCGGAAGACCTTACACAAATCAACGATTCTCGGAAGACCGCCATCATTAACAACGAGCTCAGTAGACTCAATGTGGACATTGCAGCACTTCAGGAGACTCGCCTCCCTGCGAGTGGCTCTCTAGCAGAGCAAGACTACACCTTCTTCTGGCAGGGCAGGGATCCTGAAGAACCAAGACAGCATGGAGTGGGCTTCGCCATCAGAAACTCCTTGCTCAGCATGATAGAGCCTCCCTCAAATGGCTCGGAACGCATACTGTCCATCCGACTGCTCACCACCTCTGGTCCAGTACACCTACTCAGCATCTATGCTCCAACACTCTGTTCCGCACCTGAAGCTAAAGACCAGTTCTATGAACAACTCCATAACATCATTAGCAGCATCCCCAACACCGAACACCTATTCCTGCTGGGGGACTTTAATGCCAGGGTTGGGGCCGACCATGACTCATGGCCCTCCTGCCTTGGGCGCTATGGCGTTGGAAGGATGAATGAGAACGGGCAGAGACTGCTTGAGTTGTGTACCTATCATAACCTCTGCATCACCAACTCGTTCTTTCACACTAAACCCTGTCACCAGGTTTCATGGAGGCACCCAAGATCACGTCGTTGGCACCAGCTAGACCTCATTGTCACAAGGCGAGCCGCCTTAAACAGTGTTCAAATCACACGCAGCTTCCACAGTGCGGACTGCGACACCGACCACTCCCTGGTGTGCAGCAAGGTTAGACTCAGACCAAAGAAGTTGCATCATTCCAAGCAGAAGGGCCACCCGCGCATCAACACGAGCAGAATTTCTCACCCACAGCTGTTACAAAAATTTCTAAATTCACTTGTAACAGCCCTTCAAAACACTCCCACAGGGGATGCTGAGACCAAGTGGGCCCACATCAGAGACGCGATCTTTGAGTCAGCTTTGACCACCTACGGCAAAAGTGCGAAGAGAAATGCAGACTGGTTTCAATCTCATAATGAAGAGCTGGAACCTGTCATAGCCGCTAAGCGCATTGCACTTTTGAACTACCAGAAAGCCCCCAGCGATTTAACATCCGCAGCACTTAAAGCAGCCAGAAGTACTGCACAAAGAACAGCTAGGCGTTGCGCAAACGACTACTGGCAACACCTATGCAGTCATATTCAGCTGGCCTCAGACACCGGAAACATCAGAGGAATGTATGATGGCATGAAGAGAGCTCTTGGGCCAACCATCAAGAAGATCACCCCCCTCAAATCTAAATCGGGGGACATAATCACTGACCAACGCAAACAGATGGACCGCTGGGTTGAGCACTACCTAGAACTGTACTCCAGGGAGAATGCTGTCACTGAGACTGCCCTCAATGCAGCCCAGCCTCTACCAGTCATGGATGAGCTGGACATACAGCCAACCAAATCGGAACTCAGTGATGCCATTGATTCCCTAGCCAGCGGAAAAGCCCCTGGGAAGGACAGCATTACCCCTGAAATAATCAAGAGTGCCAAGCCTGCTATACTCTCAGCACTACATGAACTGCTATGCCTGTGCTGGGACGAGGGAGCAGTACCCCAGGACATGCGCGATGCCAACATCATCACCCTCTATAAAAACAAAGGTGACCGCGGTGACTGCAACAACTACCGTGGAATCTCCCTGCTCAGCATAGTGGGGAAAGTCTTTGCTCGAGTCGCTCTGAACAGGCTCCAGAAGCTGGCCGAGCGCGTCTACCCTGAGGCACAGTGTGGCTTTCGTGCAGAGAGATCGACTATTGACATGCTGTTCTCCCTTCGTCAGATACAGGAGAAATGCCGTGAACAACAGATGCCCCTCTACATTGCTTTCATTGATCTCACCAAAGCCTTTGACCTCGTCAGCAGACGTGGTCTCTTCAGACTACTAGAAAAGATTGGATGTCCACCAAAGCTACTAAGTATCATCACCTCATTCCATGACAATATGAAAGGCACAATTCAACATGGTGGCTCCTCATCAGAGCCCTTTCCTATCCTGAGTGGTGTGAAACAGGGCTGTGTTCTCGCACCCACACTTTTTGGGATTTTCTTCTCCCTGCTGCTTTCACATGCGTTCAAATCCTCTGAAGAAGGAATTTTCCTCCACACAAGATCAGGGGGCAGGTTATTCAACCTTGCCCGTCTAAGAGCGAAGTCCAAAGTACGGAAAGTCCTCATCAGAGAACTCCTCTTTGCTGACGATGCTGCTTTAACATCTCACACTGAAGAATGCCTGCAGAGTCTCATCGACAGGTTTGCGTCTGCCTGCAATGAATTTGGCCTAACCATCAGCCTCAAGAAAACGAACATCATGGGGCAGGATGTCATAAATGCTCCATCCATCAATATTGGCGACCACGCTCTGGAAGTGGTTCAAGAGTTCACCTACCTAGGCTCAACTATCACCAGTAACCTGTCTCTAGATGCAGAAATCAACAAGCGCATGGGTAAGGCTTCCACTGCTATGTTCAGACTGGCCAAGAGAGTGTGGGAAAATGGCGCACTGACACGGAACACAAAAGTCCGAGTGTATCAGGCCTGTGTCCTCAGTACCTTGCTCTACGGCAGCGAGGCCTGGACAACGTATGCCAGCCAAGAGCGACGTCTCAATTCATTCCATCTTCGCTGCCTTCGGAGAATACTTGGCATCAGGTGGCAGGACTATATCTCCAACACAGAAGTCCTTGAAGCGGCCAACATCCCCAGCTTATACACACTACTGAGTCAGCGGCGCTTGAGATGGCTTGGCCATGTGAGCCGCATGGAAGATGGCAGGATCCCCAAAGACACATTGTACAGCGAGCTCGCCACTGGTATCAGACCCACCGGCCGTCCATGTCTCCGTTATAAAGACGTCTGCAAACGCGACATGAAATCGTGTGACATTGATCACAAGTCGTGGGAGTCAGTTGCCAGCATTCGCCAGAGCTGGCGGGCAGCCATAAAGACAGGGCTAAATTGTGGCGAGTCGAAGAGACTTAGTAGTTGGCAGGAAAAAAGACAGAGGCGCAAGGGGAGAGCCAACTGTGCAACAGCCCCAACAAACAAATTTCTCTGCAGCACCTGTGGAAGAGCCTGTCACTCCAGAATTGGCCTTTATAGCCACTCCAGGCGCTGCTTCACAAACCATTGACCACCTCCAGGCGCGTATCCCTTGTCTCTCGAGATAAGGAGGCCCAAAAGAAAAGAAAAAAGATGTCTGTGTTACTGGGTGTAAGTGTGTGTCTTTGTTACTTGGTGTAATTGTCTGTCTTTGTTACTTCGTGTAAGTGTATGTCTTTGTGACTTGGTGTCAGTGTCTGTCTTTGTTACTGGGTCTCAGTGTGTGTCTTTGTTACTTGGTGTCAGTGTATTTCTTTGTCACTGTTTATCAGTGTTTCTCTGTGTTAATGCTTGTCAGTGTGTGTTTGTTTGTGTTACTGGGTGTCAGTGTGTATCTGTGACACTAGGTGTCAGTATTTAGTTTAGTTTTGAGATACAGCACTTTAACAGGCCCTTCGGCCCACCGGGTCTGTGCCGACCATCAACCAACCATTTATACTAATCCTACACTAAACCCGTATTCCTATCACATCCCCAACTGTCCCTATACATTTCCCTACCACCTACCTATACTAGGGGCAATTTATGATGGCCAATTAACCTATCATCCTGCAAGTCTTTGGCATGTGGGAGGAAGCCGGAGCACCCGGAGGAAACCCACGCAGACACAGGGAGAACTTGCAAACTCCGCACAGGCAGTACACAGAATCGAACCCGGGTCCCAGGAGCTGTGAGGCTGCGGTGCTAACCACTGCGCCAATGTGCCCCCCCCCCCACCCCACCCCCCACACCCAGTGAGTGTCTGCGTTACTGGGTATCAGTATATGTCTTTGAGACTTGGTGTCAGTGTATGTCTTTGTTACTTGGTGTAAGTGTGTGTCTGTGTTACTGGGTGTCAGTGTATGTCTTTGTGGCTTGATGTCAGTTTCTGTCTTTGTTACTGGGTGTCAGTGTGTGTCTTTGTGACTTGGCGTCAGTGTATGTCATTGTTACTTGGTGTCAGTGTATGTCTGTGTTACTGGGTGTAAGTGTGTGTCTTTGTTACTTGGTGTAATTGTCTGTCTTTGTTACTTCGTGTAAGTGTATGTCTTTGTGACTTGGTGTCAGTGTCTGTCTTTGTTACTGGGTGTCAGTGTGTGTCTTTGTTACTTGGTGTCAGTGTGTGTCTTTGTGACTTGGTGTCAGTGTATGTCTGTGCTACTTGGTGTAAGTGAGTGTCTGTGTTACTGGGTATCAGTGTATGTCTTTGTGACTTGGTGTCAGTGCATGTCTTTCTTACTTGGTGTAAGTGTGTGTCTGTGTTACTGGGTGTCAGTGTATGTCTTTGTGGCTTGGTGTCAGTGTATGTCTTTGTTACTGGGTGTCAGTGTGTGTCTTTGTGACTTGGTGTCAGTGTATGTCTTTGTTACTTGGTGTAAGTGTGTGTCTGTGTTACTGGGTGTCAGTGTATGTCTTTGTTACTTGGTGTCAGTGTATGTCTTTGTTACTGGGTGTCACTGTGTGTCTTTGTGACTTGGTGTCAGTGTTTGTCTTTGTTACTTGGTGTAAGTGTGTGTCTGTGTTACTTGGTATCAGTGTATGTCTTTGTTACTTGGTGTCAGTGTAAGTCAAAATACTTGGTGTAAGTGTATGTCTTTGATACTTGGTGTCAGTGCATGTCTTTGTTACTTGGTGTCAGTGTGTGTCTGTGGTACTGGGTATCAGTGTATGTCTTTGTTACTTGGTGTCAGTGTATGTCTGTGTTACTTGGTGTAAGTGTGTGTCTGTCTTACTGGGTGTCAGTGTGTGTCTGTGTTACTTGGTGTAAGTCTGTGTCTTTGTTACTTGGTGTCCGTTTGTGTCTGTGTTACTGGGTGTCAGTGTATGTCTTTGTTGCTGGGTGTCAGTGTATGTCTTTGTTACTTGGTGTAAGTGTGTGTCTGTGTTACTGGGTGTCAGTGTCTGTCTGTGTTACTTGGTGTATGTGTGTGCTTGTGTTACTGGGTATCAGTGTATGTCTTTGTGACTGGGTGTAAGTGTGTGTCTGTGTTACTGTGTATCAGTGTATGTCTTTGTTACTTGGTGTCAGTGTATGTCAAAATACTTGCTGTCAGTGTATGTCTTAGTTACTTGGTGTCCGTGTGTGTCTTTGTTACTGGGTGTCAGTGTATGTCTTTGTTACTGGGTGTCAGTGTATGTCTTTGTTACTTGGTGTAAGTGTGTGTCTGTGTTACTGGGTGTCAGTGTATGTCTGTGTTGCTTGGTGTAAGTGTATGTCTTTGTTACTTGGTGTAAGTGTGTGTCTGTGTTACTTGGTATCAGAGCATGTCTTTGTTACTTGGTGTCAGTGTATGTCAAAATACTTGGTGCAAGTGTATGTCTTTGTTCCTTGGTGTAATTGTCTGTCTTTGTTACTTCGTGTAAGTGTATGTCTTTGTGACTTGGTGTCAGTGTCTGTCTTTGTTACTGGGTGTCAGTGTCTGCCTTTGTTACTTGGTGTCAGTGTATTTCTTTGTCACTGTTTATCAGTGTTTCTCTGTGTTACTGGGTGTCAGTGTGTGTTTGTTTGTGTTACTGGGTGTCAGTGTGTATCTGTGACACTAGGTGTCAGTATTTAGTTTAGTTTTGAGAAACAGCACTTCAACAGGCCCTTCGGCCCACCGGGTCTGTGCCGACCATCAACCAACCATTTATACTAATCCTACACTAAACCCGTATTCCTATCACATCCCCACCTGTCCCGATATATTTCCCTACCACCTACCTATACTAGGGGCAATTTATGATGGCCAATTAACCTATCATCCTGCAAGTCTTTGGCATGTGGGAGGAAGCCGGAGCACCCGGAGGAAACCCACGCAGACACAGGGAGAACTTGCAAACTCCGCACAGGCAGTACCCAGAATCGAACACGGGTCCCTGGAGCTGTGAGGCTGCGGTGCTAACAACTGCGCCAATGTGCCCCCCCCCCGCCGACTCCCCACACCCAGTGAGTATCTGCGTTACTGGGTGTCAGTGTATGTCTTTGTGACTTGGTGTCAGTGTATGTCTTTGTTACTGGGTGTCAGTATGTGTCTTTGTGACTTGGTGTCAGTGTATGTCATTGGAACTTGGTGTCAGTGTATGTCTGTGTTACTGGGTGTAAGTGTGTGTCTTTGTTACTTGGTGTAAGTGTATGTCTTTGTTACTTGGTGTAAGTGTATGTCTTTGTTACTTGGTGTCAGTGTGTGTCTGTGTTGCTGGGTGTCAGTGTATGTCTTTGTAACTGGGTGTCAGTGTATGTCTTTGTTACTTGGTGCAAGTGTGTGTCTGTGCTTCTGGGTATCAGTGTGTGTCTTTGTTACTTGGTGTAAGTGTGTGTCTGTGTTAGTGGGTATCAGTGTATGTCTTTGTGACTTGGTGTCAGTGTATGTCTTTGTTACTTGGTGTAAGTGTGTGTATGTGTTACTGGGTATCAGTGTATGTCTTTGTTACTTGGTGTAAGTGTATGTCTGTGTTACTGGGTATCAGTGTATATCTTTGTTACTTGGTGTAAGTGTGTGTCTGTGTTACTTGGTGTCAGTGTATGTCTGTGTTATTTGGTGTAAGTGTGTGTCTTTGTTACTTGGTGTAAGTGTATGTCTTTGTTACTTGGTATAAGTGTGTGTTAGTGTTACTTGGTGTAAGTGTGTGTCTGTGTTACTTGGTGTCAGTGTATGTCTTTGTTACTTGGTGTCAGTGTATGTCTGCGTCACTTGGTGTCAGTGTGTCTGTTTGTGTTACTGGGTGTCAGTGTGTGTCTGTGTTACTTGGTGTAAGTGTGTGTCTTTGTTACTTGGTGTCGGTGTGTGTCTGTGTTACTTGGTGTCAGTGTATGTCTTTGTTACTGGGAGTCAGTGTATGTATTTGTTACTTGGTGTCAGTGTGTGTCTGTGCTACTGGGTATCAGTGAGTGTCTTTGTTACTTGGTGTAAGTGTTTGTCTGTGTTATTGTGTATCAGTGTATGTCTTTGTGACTTGGTGTCAGTGTATGTCTTTGTTACTTGGTGTAAGTGTGTATATGTGTTACTGGGTATCAGTGTATGTCTTTGTTACTTGGTGTCAGTGTATGTCAAAATACTTGGTGTATGTGTATGGCTTTGTTACTTGGTGTAATTGTCTGTCTTTGTTACTTGGTGTCAGTGTATGTCTTTGTTACTTGGTATAAGTGTGTGTTTATGTTACTTGGTGTAAGTGTGTGTCTTTGTTACTTGGTGTAAGTGTATGTCTTTGTTACTTGGTATAAGTGTGTGTTTATGTTACTTGGTGTAAGTGTGTGTCTGTGTTACTTGGTGTCAGTGTATGTCTTTGTTACTTGGTGTCAGTGTATGTCTGCGTCACTTGGTGTCAGTGTGTTTGTATGTGTTACTGGGTGTCAGTGTGTGTCTGTGTTACGTGTTGTAAGTGTGTGTCTTTGTTACTTGGTGTCGGTGTGTGTCTGTGTTACTGGGTGTCAGTGTATGTCTTTGTTACAGGGAGTCAGTGTATGTATTTGTTACTTGGTGTCAGTGTGTGTCTGTGTTACTTGGTGTAAGTGTATGTCTTTGTTACTTTGTGTAAGTGTATGTCTTTGTTACTTGGTGTCAGTGTATGTCACTGTTACTTGGTGTAAGTGTGTGCCTGTGTTACTGGGTATCAGTGTATGTCTTTGTTACTTGGTGTCAGTGTATGTCTGTGTCATTTGGTGCAAGTGTGTGTCTGTGTTACTGGGTGTCAGTGTGTGTCTGTGTTACTCGGTGTAAGTGTGTGTCTTTGTTACTTTGTGTAAGTGTATGTCTTTGTTACTTGGTGTCAGTGTATGTCTGTGTTACTTGGTGTAAGTGTGTGCCTGTGTTACTGGGTATCAGTGTATGGCTTTGTAACGTGGTGTCAGTGTATGTCTGTGTTATTTTGTGTAACTGTGTGTCTGTGTTACTGGGATTCAGTGTCTGTCTTTGTTACTTGGTATAAGTGTGTGTCTGTGTTACTGTGGATCAGTGCATGTCTTTGTGACTTGGTGCCAGTGTATGTCTTTGTTACTGGGTGTCAGTGTGTGTCTTTGTGACTTGGTATCAATGTATGTCTTTGTTACTTGGTGTAAGTGTGTGTCTGTGTTCCTGGGTATCAGTGTATGTCTTTGTTAATTGGTATAAGTGTGTGTCTGTGTTACTGTGGATCAGTGCATGTCTTTGTGACTTGGTGTCAGTGTATGTCTTTGTTACTGGCTGTCAGTATGTGTCTTTGTGACTTGGTATCAGTGTATGTCTTTGTTACTTGGTGTAAGTGTTTCTCTGTGTTCCTGGGTTTCAGTGTGTGTTTGTTTGTGTTACTTGGTGTCAGTGTGTGTCTGTGACACTAGGTGTCAGTAATTAGTTTAGTTCAGAGATACAGCACTTAAACGGGCCTTCGGCCCACCGAGTCTGTGCCGACCATCAACAACCCATTTATACTAATCCTACACTAATCCCGTATTCCAATCTCATCCCCACCGGTCCCTATATATTTCCCTACCACCTACCTAGACTAGGGGAAATTTATGATGGCCAATTAACCTATCATCCTGCAAGTCTTTGGCATGTGGTAGGAAGCCGGAGCACCCGGAGGAAACCCACGCAGACACAGGGAGAACTTGCAAACTCCGCACAGGCAGTACACAGAATCGAACCCGGGTCCCTGGAGCTGTGTTGCTGCGGTGCTCACCACTGCGCCAATGTGCCCCCCACCCCACCCCCAGTGAGTGTCTGCGTTACAGGGTATCAGTCTATGTCTTTGTGACTTGGTGTCAGTGTATGTCTTTGTTACTTGGTGTAAGTGTGTGTCTGTGTTACTGGGTGTCAGTGTATGTCTTTGTGACTTGGTGTCAGTGTATGTCTTTGTTACTGGGTGTCAGTGTGTGTCTTTGTGACTTGGTGTCAGTGTATGTCATTGTTACTTGGAGTCAGTGTGTGTCTGTGTTACTGGGTGTAAGTGTGTGTCTTTGTTACTTGGTGTAAGTGTATGTCTTTATTACTTGGTGTGATTGTGTGTCTGTGTTACTGGGTGTCAGTGTATGTCTTTGTAACTGGGTGTCAGTGTATGTCTTTGTTACTTGGCGTAAGTGTGTGTCTGTGCTACTGGGTATCAGTGTGTGACTTTGTTACTTGGTGTAAGTGTGTGTCTGTGTTAGTGGGTATCAGTGTATGTCTTTGTGACTTGGTGTCAGTGTATGTCTTTGTCACTTGGTGTAAGTGTGTGTATGTGTTACTGGGTATCAGTGTATGTCTTTGTTACTTGGTGTCATTGTATGTCAAAATACTTGGTGTATGTGCATGTCTCTGTTACTTGGTGTAATTGTCTGTCTTTGTTACTTGGTGTCAGTGTATGTCTGTGTTACTTGGTGTAAGTGTGTGTCTTTGTTACTTGGTGTAAATGTATGTCTTTGTTACTTGGTATAAGTGTGTGTTTGTGTTACTTGGTGTAAGTGTGTGTCTGTGTTACTTGGTGTCAGTGTATGTCTTTGTTACTTGGTGTCAGTGTATGTCTGCGTCACTTGGTGTCAGTGTGTTTGTTTGTGTTACTGGGTGTCAGTGTGTGTCTTTGTGACTTGGTATCAGTGTATGTCTTTGTTACTTGGTGTAAGTGTGTGTCTGTGTTCCTGGGTATCAGTGTATGTCTTTGTGCCTTGGTGTCAGTGTATGTCTTTGTTACTGGGTGTAAGTGTGTGTCTGTGTTACTGGGTATCAGTGTATGTCTTTGTTACTTGGTGTCAGTGTATGTCTTTGTTACTTGGTGTAAGTGTCTGTCTTTGTTACTTGGTGTAAGGGTGTGTCTTTTTTACTTGGTGCAAGTGAGTGTCTGTGTTACTGGGTATCAGTGTATGTCTTTGTTACTTGGTGTCAGTGTGTGTCTGTGGTACTGGATATCAGTGTATGTCTTTGTTACTTCGTGTAAGTGTATGTCTTTGTGACTTGGTGTCAGTGTCTGTCTTTGTTACTTGGTGTAAGTGTGTGTCTGTGTTACTGGGTATCAGTGCATGTCTTTGTGACTTGGTGTCAGTGTATGTCAAAATACTTGGTGCAAGTGTATGTCTTTGTTACTTGGTGTAATTGTCTGTCTTTGTTACTTCGTGTAAGTGTATGTCTTTGTGACTTGGTGTCAGTGTCTGTCTTTGTTACTGGGTGTCAGTGTGTGTCTTTGTTACTTGGTGTCAGTGTATTTCTTTGTCACTGTTTATCAGTGTTTCTCTGTGTAACTGGGTGTCAGTGTGTGTTTGTTTGTGTTACTGGGTGTCAGTGTGTTTCTGTGACACTAGGTGTCAGTATTTAGTATAGTTTCGAGATACAGCACTTTAACAGGCCCTTCGGCCCACCGGGTCTGTGCCGACCATCAACCAACCATTTATACTAATCCTACACTAAACCCGTATTCCTATCACATCCCCACCTGTCCCGATATATTTCCCTACCACCTACCTATACTGGGGGTAATTTATGATGGCCAATTAACCTATCATCCTGCAAGTCTTTGGCATGTGGGAGGAAGCCGGAGCACCCGGAGGAAACCCACGCAGACACAGGGAGAACTTGCAAACTCCGCACAGGCAGTACCCAGAATCGAACTAGGGTCCCTGGAGCTGTGAGGCTGCGGTGCTAACCACTGCGCCAATGTGCGCCCCCCCCACCCCCCCCCCACACCCAGTGAGTGTCTGCGTTACTGGGTATCAGTCTATGTCTTTGTGACTTGGTGTCAGTGTATGTCTTTGTTACTTGGTGTAAGTGTGTGTCTGTGTCACTGGGTGTCAGTGTATGTCTTTGTGTCTTGGTGTCAGTGTATGTCTTTGTTACTGGGTGTCAGTGTGTGTCTTTGTGACTTGGTGTCAGTGTATGTCATTGTTACTTGGTGTCAGTGTATGTCTGTGTTACTGGGTGTAAGTGTGTGTCTTTGTGACTTGGTGTCAGTGTATGTCTTTGTTACTTGGTGTAAGTGTGTGTCTGTGTTACTGGGTATCAGTGTATGTCTTTGTGACTTGGTGTCAGTGTATGTCTTTGTGACTGGGTGTCAGTGTGTGTCTCTGTGACTTGGTGTCAGTGTATGTCTGTGCTACTTGGTGTAAGTGAGTGTCTGTGTTACTGGGTATCAGTGTATGTCTTTGTGACTTGGTGTCAGTGTATGTCTTTGTTACTTGGTGTAAGTGTGTGTCTGTGTTACTGGGTGTCAGTGTATGTCTTTGTGACTTGGTGTCAGTGTATGTCTTTGTTACTGGGTGTCAGTGTGTGTCTTTGTGACTTGGTGTCAGTGTATGTCTTTGTTACTTGGTGTAAGTGTGTGTCTGTGTTACTGGGTGTCAGTGTATGTCTTTGTTACTTGGTGTCAGTATATGTCTTTGTTACTGGGTGTCACTGTGTGTCTTTGTGACTTGGTGTCAGTGTTTGTCTTTGTTACTTGGTGTAAGTGTGTGTCTGTGTTACTGGGTATCAGTGTATGTCTTTGTTACTTGGTGTCAGTGTATGTCTTTGTTACTTGGTGTCAGTGTGTGTCTGTGGTACTGGGTATCAGTGTATGTCTTTGTTACTTGGTGTCAGTGTATGTCTGTGTTACATGGTGTAAGTGTGTGTCTGTGTTACTGGGTGTCAGTGTGTGTCTGTGTTACTTGGTATAAGTCTGTGTCTTTGTTACTTGCTGTCCGTTTGTGTCTGTGCTACTGGGTGTCAGTGTATGTCTTTGTTACTGGGAGTCAGTGTATGTCTTTGTTACTTGGTGTAAGTGTGTGTCTGTGTTACTGGGTGTCAGTGTCTGTCTGTGTTACTTGGTGTAAGTGTGTGCTTGTGTTACTGGGTATCAGTGCATGTCTTTGTGACTGGGTGTAAGTGTGTGTCTGTGTTACTGGGTGTCAGTGTATGTCTGTGTTGCTTGGTGTAAGTGTATGTCTTTGTTACTTGGTGTAAGTGTGTGTCTGTGTTACTGGGTATCAGTGCATGTCTTTGTTACTTGGTGTCAGTGTATGTCAAAATACTTGGTGCAAGTGTATGTCTTTGTTACTTGGTGTAATTGTCTGTCTTTGTTACTTCGTGTAAGTGTATGTCTTTGTGACTTGGTGTCAGTGTCTGTCTTTGTCACTGTTTATCAGTGTTTCTCTGTGTAACTGGGTGTCAGTGTGTGTTTGTTTGTGTTACTGGGTGTCAGTGTGTTTCTGTGACACTAGGTGTCAGTATTTAGTTTAGTTTCGAGATACAGCACTTTAACAGGCCCTTCGGCCCACCGGGTCTGTGCCGACCATCAACCAACCATTTATACTAATCCTACACTAAACCCGTATTCCTATCACATCCCCACATGTCCCGATATATTTCCCTACCACCTACCTATACTGGGGGTAATTTATGATGGCCAATTAACCTATCATCCTGCAAGTCTTTGGCATGTGGGAGGAAGCCGGAGCACCCGGAGGAAACCCACGCAGACACAGGGAGAACTTGCAAACTCCGCACAGGCAGTACCCAGAATCGAACTAGGGTCCCTGGAGCTGTGAGGCTGCGGTGCTAACCACTGCGCCAATGTGCGCCCCCCCCCCCCCCCCCCCACACCCAGTGAGTGTCTGCGTTACTGGGTATCAGTCTATGTCTTTGTGACTTGGTGTCAGTGTATGTCTTTGTTACTTGGTGTAAGTGTGTGTCTGTGTCACTGGGTGTCAGTGTATGTCTTTGTGACTTGGTGTCAGTGTATGTCTTTGTTACTGGGTGTCAGTGTGTGTCTTTGTGACTTGGTGTCAGTGTATGTCATTGTTACTTGGTGTCAGTGTATGTCTGTGTTACTGGGTGTAAGTATGTGTCTTTGTGACTTGGTGTCAGTGTATGTCTTTGTTACTTGGTGTAAGTGTGTGTCTGTGTTACTGGGTATCAGTGTATGTCTTTGTGACTTGGTGTCAGTGTATGTCTTTGTGACTGGGTGTCAGTGTGTGTCTCTGTGACTTGGTGTCAGTGTATGTCTGTGCTACTTGGTGTAAGTGAGTGTCTGTGTTACTGGGTATCAGTGTATGTCTTTGTGACTTGGTGTCAGTGTATGTCTTTGTTACTTGGTGTAAGTGTGTGTCTGTGTTACTGGGTGTCAGTGTATGTCTTTGTGACTTGGTGTCAGTGTATGTCTTTGTTACTGGGTGTCAGTGTGTGTCTTTGTGACTTGGTGTCAGTGTATGTCTTTGTTACTTGGTGTAAGTGTGAGTCTGTGTTACTGGGTGTCAGTGTATGTCTTTGTTACTTGGTGTCAGTATATGTCTTTGTTACTGGGTGTCACTGTGTGTCTTTGTGACTTGGTGTCAGTGTTTGTCTGTGTTACTTGGTGTAAGTGTGTGTCTGTGTTACTGGGTATCAGTGTATGTCTTTGTTACTTGGTGTCAGTGTATGTCTTTGTTACTTGGTGTCAGTGTGTGTCTGTGGTACTGGGTATCAGTGTATGTCTTTGTTACTTGGTGTCAGTGTATGTCTGTGTTACATGGTGTAAGTGTGTGTCTGTGTTACTGGGTGTCAGTGTGTGTCTGTGTTACTTGGTGTAAGTCTGTGTCTTTGTTACTTGCTGTCCGTTTGTGTCTGTGCTACTGGGTGTCAGTGTATGTCTTTGTTACTGGGAGTCAGTGTATGTCTTTGTTACTTGGTGTAAGTGTGTGTCTGTGTTACTGGGTGTCAGTGTCTGTCTGTGTTACTTGGTGTAAGTGTGTGCTTGTGTTACTGGGTATCAGTGCATGTCTTTGTGACTGGGTGTAAGTGTGTGTCTGTGTTACTGGGTATCAGTGTATGTCTTTGTTACTTGGTGTCAGTGGATGTCAAAATACTTGCTGTCAGTGTATGTCTTAGTTACTTGGAGTCCGTGTGTGTCTGTGTTACTGGGTGTCAGTGTATGTCTTTGTTACTGGGTGTCAGTGTATGTCTTTGTTACTTGGTGTAAGTATGTGTCTGTGTTACTGGGTGTCAGTGTATGTCTGTGTTGCTTGGTGTAAGTGTATGTCTTTGTTACTTGGTGTAAGTGTGTGTCTGTGTTACTGGTTATCAGTGCATGTCTTTGTTACTTGGTGTCAGTGTATGTCAAAATACTTGGTGCAAGTGTATGTCTTTGTTACTTGGTGTAATTGTCTGTCTTTGTTACTTCGTGTAAGTGTATGTCTTTGTGACTTGGTGTCAGTGTCTGTCTTTGTTACTGGGTGTCAGTGTGTGTCTTTGTTACTTGGTGTCAGTGTATTTCTTCGTAACTGTTTATCAGTGTTTCTCTGTGTTACTGGGTGTCAGTGTGTGTTTGTTTGTGTTACTGGGTGTAAGTGTGTGTCTTTGTTACTTGGTGTAAGTGTATGTCTTTGTTACTTGGTGTCAGTGTGTGTCTGTGTTGCTGGGTGTCAGTGTATGTCTTTGTAACTGGGTGTCAGTGTATGTCTTTGTTACTTGGTGTAAGTGTGTGTCTGTGCTACTGGGTATCAGTGTGTGCCTTTGTTACTTGGTGTAAGTGTGTGTCTGTGTTAGTGGGTATCAGTGTATGTCTTTGTGACTTGGTGTCAGTGTATGTCTTTGTTACTTGGTGTAAGTGTGTATATGTGTTACTGGGTATCAGTGTATGTCTTTGTTACTTGGTGTCAGTGTATGTCAAAATACTTGGTGTATGTGTATGTCTTTGTTACTTGGTGTAATTGTCTGCATTTGTTACTTGGTGTCAGTGTATGTCTGTGTTACTTGGTGTAAGTGTGTGTCTTTGTTACTTGGTGTAAGTGTATGCCTTTGTTACTTGGTATAAGTGTGTGTTAGTGTTACTTGGTGTAAGTGTGTGTCTGTGTTACTTGGTGTCAGTGTATGTCTTTGTTACTTGGTGTCAGTGTATGTCTGCGTCACTTGGTGTCAGTGTGTTTGTTTGTGTTACTGGGTGTCAGTGTGTGTCTGTGTTACTTGGTGTAAGTGTGTGTCTTTGTTACTTGGTGTCGGTGTGTGTCTGTGATACTGGGTGTCAGTGTACGTCTTTGTTACTGGGAGTCAGTGTATGTATTCGTTACTTGGTGTCAGTGTGTGTCTGTGTTACTTGGTGTAAGTGTATGTCTTTGTTACTTTGTGTAATTGTATGTCTTTGTTACTTGGTGTCAGTGTATGTCACTGTTACTTGGTGTAAGTGTGTGCCTGTGTTACTCGGTGTAAGTGTGTGTCTTTGTTACTTTGTGTAAGTGTATGTCTTTGTTACTTGGTGTCAGTGTATGTCTGTGTTACTTGGTGTAAGTGTGTGCCTGTGTTACTGGGTATCAGTGTATGGCTTTGTAACTTGGTGTCAGTGTATGTCTGTGTTATTTGGTTTAAGTGTGTGTCTGTGTTGCTGGGAGTCAGTGTCTGTCTTTGTTACTTGGTATAAGTGAGTGTCTGTGTTACTGTGGATCAGTGCATGTCTTTGTGACTTGGTGTCAGTGTATGTCTTTGTTACTGGGTGTTGGTGTGTGTCTTTGTGACTTGGTATCAGTGTATGTCTTTGTTACTTGGTGTAAGTGTGTGTCTGTGTTCCTGGGTATCAGTGTATGTCTTTGTGACTTGGTGTCAGTGCATGTCTTTGTTACTGGGTGTCAGTGTGTGTCTGTGTTACTTGGTGTCAGTGTATGTCTTTGTTACTGTGTATCAGTGTTTATCTGTGTTCCTGGGTGTCAGTGTGTGTTTGTTTGTGTTACTTGGTGTCAGTGTGTGTCTGTGACACTAGGTGTCAGTATTTAGTTTAGTTCAGAGATACAGCACTTAAACAGGCCCTTCGGCCCACCGAGTCTGTGCCGACCATCAACAACCCATTTATACTAATCCTACACTAATCCCGTATTCCAATCACATCCCCACCGGTCCCTATATATTTCCCTACCACCTACCTATACTAGGGGCAATTTATGATGGCCAATTAACCTATCATCCTGCAAGTCTTTGGCATGTGGGAGGAAGTCGGAGCACCCGGAGGAAACCCACGCAGACACAGGGAGAACTTGCAAACTCCGCACAGGCAGTACCCAGAATCGAACCCGGGTCCCTGGAGCTGTGAGACTGCGGTGCTAACTACTGCGCCAATGTGCCCCCCCCCCCCCACCCCCCACACACAGTGAGTGTCTGCGTTACTGGGTATCAGTCTATGTCTTTGTGACTTGGTGTCAGTGTATGTCTTTGTTACTTGGTGTAAGTGTGTGTCTGTGTTACAGGGTGTCAGTGTATGTCTTTGTGACTTGGTGTCAGTGTATGTCTTTGTTACTGGGCGTCAGTGTGTGTCTTTGTGAATTGGTGTCAGTGTATGTCATTGTTACTTGGAGTCAGTGTATGTCTGTGTTACTGGGTGTAAGTGTGTGTCTTTGTTACTTGGTGTAAGTGTGTGACTTTGTTACTTGGTGTAAGTGTATGTCTTTGTTACTTGGTGTCATTGTGTGTCTGTGTTACTGGGTGTCAGTGTATGTCTTTGTAACTGGGTGTCAGTGTATGTCTTTGTTACTTGGCGTAAGTGTGTGTCTGTGCTACTGGGTATCAGTGTGTGTCTTTGTTACTTGGTGTAAGTGTGTGTCTGTGTTAGTGGGTATCAGTGTATTTCTTTGTGACTTGGTGTCAGTGTATGTCTTTGTTACTTGGTGTAAGTGTGTGTATGTGTTATTGGGTATCAGTGTATGTCTTTGTTACTTGGTGTCAGTGTATGTCAAAATACTTGGTGTATGTGTATGTCTTTGTTACTTGGTGTAGTTGTCTGTCTTTGTTACTTGGTGTCAGTGTATGTCTGTGTTACTTGGTGTAAGTGTGTGTCTTTGTTACTTGGTGTAAGTGTATGTCTTTGTTACTTGGTACAAGTGTGTGTTTGTGTTACTTGGTGTAAGTGTGTGTCTGTGTTACTTGGTGTCAGTGTATGTCTTAGTTACTTGCTGTCAGTGTATGTCTGCGTCACTTGGTGTCAGTGTGTTTGTTTGTGTTACTAGGTGTCAGTGTGTGTCTGTGTTACTTGGTGTCAGTGTATGTCTTTGTTACTGGGAGTCAGTGTATGTATTTGTTACTTGGTGTCAGTGTGTGTCTGTGTTACTTGGTGTAAGTGTATGTCTTTGTTACTTAGTGTAAGTGTATGTCTTTGTTACTTGGTGTCAGTGTATGTCACTGTTACTTGGTGTAAGTGTGTGCCTGTGTTACTGTGGATCAGTGCATGTCGTTGTGACTTGGTGTCAGTGTATGTCTTTGTTACTGGGTGTCAGTGTGTGTCTTTGTGACTTGGTATCAGTGTATGTCTTTGTTACTTGGTGTAAGTGTGTGTCAGTGTTCCTGGGTATCAGTGTATGTCTTTGTGACTTGGTGTCAGTGTATGTCTTTGTTACTGGGTGTCAGTGTGTGTCTGTGTTACTTGGTGTCAGTGCATGTCTTTGTTACTGTGTATCAGTGTTTCTCTGTGTTCCTGGGTGTCAGTGTGTGTTTGTTTGTGTTACTGGGTGTCAGTGTGTGTCTGTGACACTAGGTGTCAGTATTTAGTTTAATTCAGAGACACAGCACTTAAACTGGCCCTTCGGCCCACCGAGTCTGTGCCGACCATCAACCACCCATTTATACTAATCCTACACTAATCCCGTATTCCTATCACATCCCCAACTGTCCCTATATATTTCCCTAACACCTACCTATACTATGGTCAATTTATAATGGCCAATTAACCTATCAACCTGCAAGTCTTTGGCATGTGGGAAGAAACCGGAGCACCCGGAGGAAACTCACGCAGAGACAGGGAGAACTTGCAAATTCCGCAAAGGCAGTACCCAGAATCGAGCCCTGGTCCCAGGAGCTGTGAGGCTGCTAACCACTGTGCCAATGTGCTGCCCAGTGTGTGTCTGTGCTACTGCGTGTCAGTATATGACTTTGTTACTTGGTGTCAGTGTGTGTCTTTGTTACTGGGTGTAATTGTGCGCCTGTCTTACTGGGTATCAGTGTGTGGCTTTGTAACTTGGTGTCAGTGTATGTCTGTGTTATTTGGTGTAAGTGTGTGTCTGTGTTGCTGGGAATCAGTGTCTGTCTTTGTTACTTGGTGTAAGTGTGTGTCTGTGTTACTGTGGATCAGTGCATGTCTTTGTGACTTGGTGTCAGTGTATGTCTTTGTTACTGGGTGTCAGTGTGTGTCTTTGTGAATTGGTATCAGTGTATGTCTTTGTTACTTGGTGGAAGTGTGTGTCTGTGTTCCTGGGTATCAGTGTATGTCTTTGTGACTTGATGTCAGTGTATGTCTTTGTTACTGGGTGTCAGTGTGTGTCTGTGTTACTTGGTGTCAGTGTGTGTCTGTGTTACTTGGTGTAAGTGTATGTCTTTGTTACTTTGTGTAAGTGTATGTCTTTGTTACTTGGTGTCAGTGTATGTCACTGTTACTTGGTGTAAGTGTGTGCCTGTGTTACTGGGTATCAGTGTATGTCTTTGTTACTTGGTGTCAGTGTATGTCTTTGTTACTTGGTTTCAGTGTATGTGTTACTTGCTGTAAGTGTGTGCCTGTGTTACTGGGTATCAGTGTTTGGCTTTGTTACTTGGTGTCAGTGTATGTCTGTGTTATTTGGTGTAAGTGTGTGTCTGTGTTACTGGGAATCAGTGTCTGTCTTTGTTACTTGGTGTAAGTGTGTGTCTGTGTTACTGTGGATCAGTGCATGTCTTTGTGACTTGGTGTCAGTGTATGTCTTTGTTACTGGGTTTCAGTGTGTGTCTTTGTGACTTGGTATCAGTGTATGTCTTTGTTACTTGTTGTCAGTGTGTGTCTGTGTTCCTGGGTATCAGTGTATGTCTTTGTGACTTGGTGTCAGTGTATGTCTTTGTTACTGGGTGTCAGTGTGTGTCTGTGCTACTGGGTATCAGTGTGTGTCTTTGTTACTTGGTGTAAGTGTGTGTATGTGTTACTGGGTATCAGTGTATGTCTTTGTTACTTGGTGTCAGTGTATGTCTTTGTTACTTGGTGTAAGTGTGTGTCTATGTTACTTGGTGTCAGTGTATGTCTGTGTTACTTGATGTAAGTGTGTGTCTTTGTAACTTGGTGTAAGTGTATGTCTTTGTTACTTGGTGTAAGTGTATGTCTTTGTTACTTGGTGTCAGTGCATGTCTGTGTTACTGGGTGTCAGTGTATGTCTTTGTTACTTGGAGTCAGTGTATGTATTTGTTACTTGGTGTCAGTGTGTGTCTGTGTTACTTGGTGTAAGTGTATGTCTTTGTTATTTTGTGTAAGTGTATGTCTTTGTTACTTGGTGTCAGTGTATGTCTGTGTTATTTGGTGTAAATGTGTGTCTGTGTTACTGTGGATCAGTGCATGTCTTTGTGACTTGGTGTCAGTGTATGTCTTTGTTACTGGGTGTCAGTGTGTGTCTTTGTGAATTGTTATCAGTGTATGTCTTTGTTACTTGGTGTAAGTGTGTGTCTGTGTTCCTGGGTATCAGTGTATGTCTTTGTGACTTGGTGTCAGTGTATGTCTTTGTTACTGGGTGTCAGTGTGTGTCTGTGTTACTTGGTGTCAGTGTGTGTCTGTGTTACTTGGTGTAAGTATATGTCTTTGTTACTTTGTGTAAGTGTATGTCTTTGTTACTTGGTGTAAGTGTGTGTCTGTGTTCCTGGGTATCAGTGTATGTCTTTGCTACTTGGTGTCAGTGTATGTCTGTGTTATTTGGTGTAAATGTGTGTCTGTGTTACTGTGGATCAGTGCATGTCTTTGTGACTTGGTGTCAGTGTATGTCTTTGTTACTGGGTGTCAGTGTGTGTCTTTGTGAATTGTTATCAGTGTATGTCTTTGTTACTTGGTGTAAGTGTGTGTCTGTGTTCCTGGGTATCAGTGTATGTCTTTGTGACTTGGTGTCAGTGTATGTCTTTGTTACTGGGTGTCAGTGTGTGTCTGTGTTACTTGGTGTCAGTGTGTGTCTGTGTTACTTGGTGTAAGTATATGTCTTTGTTACTTTGTGTAAGTGTATGTCTTTGTCACTTGGTGTCAGTGTATGTCACTGTTACTTGGTGTAAGTGTGTGCCTGTGTTACTGGGTATCAGTGTATGTCTTTGTTACTTGGCGTCAGTGTATGTCTGTGTTATTTGGTGTAAGTGTGTGTCTGTGTTACTGGGTGTCAGTGTGTGTCTGTGTTACTCGGTGTAAGTGTGTGTCTGTGTTACTGTGGATCAGTGTGTGTCTTTGTGAATTGGTATCAGTGTATGTCTTTGTTACTTGGTGTCAGTGTGTGTCTGTGTTACTGGGTGTCAGTGTCTTTGTTTGTGTTACTGGGTGTCAGTGTGTGTCTGTGTTACTGGGTGTCAGTGTATGTCTTAGTAACTGGGTGTCAGTGTTTGTCTTTGTTACTTGGTGTAAGTGTGTGACTTTGTTACTTGGTGTCCGTGTGTGTCTGTGTTACTGGGTGTCAGTGTATGTCTTAGTAACTGGGTGTCAGTGTTTGTCTTTGTTACTTGGTGTAAGTGTGTGTCTGTGTTATTTGGTGTCCGTGTGTGTCTGTGTTACTGGGTGTCAGTGTATGTCTTTGTAACTGGGTGTCAGTGTTTGTCTTTGTTACTTGGTGTAAGTGTGTGTCTGTGTTATTTGGTGTAAGTGTGTGTCTGTGTTGCTGGGTGTCAGTGTGTGTCTGTGTTACTCGGTGTAATTGTGTGTCTTTGTTACTTTGTGTAAGTGTATGTCTTTGTTACTTGGTGTCAGTGTATGTCTGTGTTACTTGGTGTAAGTGTGTGCCTGTGTTACTGGGTATCAGTGTTTGTCTTTGTTACTTGGTGTCAGTGTATGTCTGTGTTATTTGGTGTAAGTGTGTGTCTGTGTTACTGGGAATCAGTGTCTGTCTTTGTTACTTGGTGTAAGTGTGTGTCTGTGTTACTGTGGATCAATGCATGTCTTTGTGACTTGGTGTCGGTGTATGTCTTTGTTACTGGGTGTCAGTGTGTGTCTTTGTGACTTGGTATCAGTGTATGTCTTTGTTACTTGGTGTAAGTGTGTGTCTGTGTTCCTGGGTATCAGTGTATGTCTTTGTGACTTGGTGTCAGTGTCTGTCTTTGTTACTGGGTGTCAGTGTGTGTCTGTGTTACTTGGTGTCAGTGTATGTCTTTGTTACTGTGTATCAGTGTTTCTCTGTGTTCCTGGGTGTCAGTGTGTGTTTGTTTGTGTTACTGGGTGTCAGTGTGTGTCTGTGACACTAGGTGTCAGTATTTAGTTTAGTTCAGAGATACAGCACTTAAACAGGCCCTTCGGCCCACCGAGTCTGTGCCGACCATCAACCACCCATTTATACTAATCCTACACTAATCCCGTATTCCTATCACATCCCCAACTGTCCCTATATATTTCCCTAACACCTACCTATACTAGGGTCAATTTATAATGGCCAATTAACCTATAAACCTGCAAGTCTTTGGCATGTGGGAAGAAACCGTTAGGAGGGAAGATGTGTTGGGGTTTTTGAATAACTTGAAGATAGACAAGTCTCCCGGGCCTGACGGGGTATATCCAAGGATGTTATGGGAAGCAAGGGATGAAATTGCAGAGCCGCTGGCAATGATCTTTTCATCTTCTCTGTTGACGGGGGTGGTACCAGGTGATTGGAGGGTGGCAAATGTTGTGCCCCTGTTCAAGAAAGGGAATAGGAACAACCCTGGGAATTACAGGCCAGTTAGTCTTACTTCGGTGGTAGGCAATTTGATGGAAAAGGTGCTGAGGGATAGGATTTCTGAGCATCTGGAAAGACACTGCTTGATTCGGGACAGTCAGCACGGTTTTGTGAGGGGTAGGTCTTGCCTCACAAGCCTGATTGAATTCTTTGAGCAGGTGACCAAGCAAGTGGATGAGGGTAAACCAGTGGATGTGGTGTACATGGATTTTAGTAAGGCATTTGATAAGGTCCCCCATGGTAGACTTATGGAGAAAGTCAGGAGGCATGGGATAGTGGGGAATGTGGCCAGTTGGATTAAGAATTGGCTAACTGATAGAAGGCAGAGAGTGGTCTTAGATGGTAAATACTCAGCCTGGAGCCCAGTTACCAGTGGCGTGCCACAGGGATCAGTTCTGGGTCCTCTCCTGTTTGTGATTTTTATTAACGACTTGGATGAGGAAGTCGAAGGGTGGGTCAGTAAATTTGCAGATGATACAAAGGTTGGTGGAGTTGTGGATACCGAGGAGGGCTATTGTCGTCTGCAAAGGGACTTGGATAGGTTGCAGTGCTGGGCTGAAAAGTGGCAGATGGAGTTTAACCCTGAAAAGTGTGAGGTCGTCCATTTTGGAAGGACAAACACGAATGCAAAATACTGGGTTAACGGTAGGGTTCTTGGGCATGTGGAGGAGCAGAGAGACCTTGGGGTCTATGTGCATAGATCGTTGAAAGTTGCAACTCAAGTGGATAGGGCTGTGAAGAAGGCATATGGGGTGTTAGCGTTCATTAGCAGAGGGATTGAATTTAAGAGCCGTGAGGTGATGATGCAGCTGTACAGGACCTTGGTAAGGCCTCATTTGGAGTACTGTGTGCAGTTCTGGTCGCCTCATTTTAGGAAGGATGTGGAAGCCTTGGAGAGGGTGCAGAGGAGATTTACCAGGATGTTGCCTGGAATGGAGAATAAGTCTTACGAGGAAAGGCTGAACATTCTAGGCCTCTTCTCATTAGAACGGAGAAGGATGAGGGGTGACATGATAGAGGTTTATAAGATGATCAGGGGAATAGATAGGGTAGACAGTCAGAAACTTTTTCCCCGGGTGGAGCAAAGCGTTACAAGGGGTCATAAATTTAAGGTGAAGGGTGGGAGATATAAGGGGGATGTCAGGGGAAGGTTCTTTACCCAGAGAGTGGTCGGGGCATGGAATGCCTTGCCTGGGGAAGTTGTTGAGTCAGAAACTTTAGGGACTTTCAAACGGCTTTTAGATAGGTATATGGATAAAGGAGAATGATGGGGTATAGATTAAATTGTCCTTGACAGAGGACAAAGGATCGGCACAACATCGTGGGCCGAAGGGCCGGTTCTGTGCTGTATTTTTCTATTTTCTATTTTCTATTTCTAAACCGGAGCACCCGGAGGAAACTCACGCAGAGACAGGGAGAACTTGCAAACTCCGCAAAGGCAGTACCCAGAATCGAGCCCTGGTCCCTGGAGCTGTGAGGCTGCAAACCACTGTGCCAATGTGCCGCCCAGTGTGTGTCTGTGCTACTGGGTATCAGTATATGTCTTTGTTAATTGGTGTAAGTGTGTGTCTGTGTTACTTGGTGTAAGTGTGTGTCTTTGTTACTTGGTGTAATTGTATGTCTTTGTTACTTGGTGTCAGTGTATGTCTGTGTTACTTGGTGTAAGTGTATGTCTTTGTTACTTGGTGTCAGTGTGTGTCTTTGTTACTTGTTGTAAGTGTGTGTCTGTGTTACTTGGTGTAAGTGTGTGTCTGTGTTACTTGGTATCAGTGTATGTCTTTGTTACTTGGTGTAAGTTTGTGTCTGTGTTACTGGGTGACAGTGTATGTCTTTGTTACTTGGTGTAAGTGTATGTCACTGTTACTTGGTGTAAGTGTGTGCCTGTGTTACTGGGTATCAGTGTATGTCTTTGTTACTTGGTGTCAGTGTATGTCTGTGTTATTTGGTGTAAGTGTGTGTCTGTGTTACTGGGTGTCAGTGTGTGTCTGTGTTACTCGGTGTAAGTGTGTGTCTGTGTTACTGTGGATCAGTGTGTGTCTTTGTGTATTGGTGTCAGTGTATGTCTTTGTTACTTGTTGTCAGTGTGTGTCTGTGTTACTGGGTGTAAGTGTGTTTGTTTGTGTTACTGGGTATCAGTGTATGTCTTTGTTAATTGGTGTAAGTTTGTGTCTGTGTTACTGGGTGACAGTGTATGTCTTTGTTACTTGGTGTAAGTGTATGTCACTGTTACTTGGATTAAGTGTGTGCCTGTGTTACTGGGTATCAGTGTGTGTCTGTGTTACTGGGTGTCAGTGTATGTCTTTGTAACTGGGTGTCAGTGTTTGTCTTTGTTACTTGGTGTAAGTGTGTGTCTGTGTTATTTGGTGTCCGTGTGTGTCTGTGTTACTGGGTGTCAGTGTATGTCTTTGTAACTGGGTGTCAGTGTTTGTCTTTGTTACTTGGTGTAAGTGTGTGTCTGTGTTATTTGGTGTAAGTGTGTGTCTGTGTTGCTGGGTGTCAGTGTGTGTCTGTGTTACTCGGTGTAATTGTGTGTCTTTGTTACTTTGTGTAAGTGTATGTCTTTGTTACTTGGTGTCAGTGTATGTCTGTGTTACTTGGTGTAAGTGTGTGCCTAAATTACTGGGTATCAGTGTTTGTCTTTGTTACTTGGTGTCAGTGTATGTCTGTGTTATTTGGTGTAAGTGTGTGTCTGTGTTACTGGGAATCAGTGTCTGTCTTTGTTACTTGGTGTAAGTGTGTGTCTGTGTTACTGTGGATCAATGCATGTCTTTGTGACTTGGTGTCAGTGTATGTCTTTGTTACTGGGTGTCAGTGTGTGTCTTTGTGACTTGGTATCAGTGTATGTCTTTGTTACTTGGTGTAAGTGTGTGTCTGTGTTCCTGGGTATCAGTGTATGTCTTTGTGACTTGGTGTCAGTGTCTGTCTTTGTTACTGGGTGTCAGTGTGTGTCTGTGTTACTTGGTGTCAGTGTATGTCTTTGTTACAGTGTATCAGTGTTTCTCTGTGTTCCTGGGTGTCAGTGTGTGTTTGTTTGTGTTACTGGGTGTCAGTGTGTGTCTGTGACACTAGGTGTCAGTATTTAGTTTAGTTCAGAGATACAGCACTTAAACAGGCCCTTCGGCCCACCGAGTCTGTGCCGACCATCAACCACCCATTTATACTAATCCTACACTAATCCCGTATTCCTATCACATCCCCAACTGTCCCTATATATTTCCCTAACACCTACCTATACTAGGGTCAATTTATAATGGCCAATTAACCTATAAACCTGCAAGTCTTTGGCATGTGAGAAGAAACCGGAGCACCCGGAGGAAACTCACGCAGAGACAGGGAGAACTTGCAAACTCCGCAAAGGCAGTACCCAGAATCGAGCCCTGGTCCCTGGAGCTGTGAGGCTGCTAACCACTGTGCCAATGTGCCGCCCAGTGTGTGTCTGTGCTACTGGGTATCAGTATATGTCTTTGTTAATTGGTGTAAGTGTGTGTCTGTGTTAATGGGTAACAGTGTATGTCTTTGTTACTTGGTGTCAGTGTATGTCTGTGTTACTTGGTGTAAGTGTGTGTCTTTGTTACTTGGTGTAATTGTATGTCTTTGTTACTTGGTGTCAGTGTATGTCTGTGTTACTTGGTGTAAGTGTATGTCTTTGTTACTTGGTGTCAGTGTGTGTCTTTGTTACTTGTTGTAAGTGTGTATCTGTGTTACTTGGTGTAAGGGTGTGTCTGTGTTACTTGGTATCAGTGTATGTCTTTGTTAATTGGTGTAAGTTTGTGTCTGTGTTACTGGGTGACAGTGTATGTCTTTGTTACTTGGTGTAAGTGTATGTCTGTGTTACTTGGTGTAAGTGTGTGTCTTTGTGACTTGGTGTAATTGTATGTCTTTGTTACTTGGTGTCAGTGTATGTCTTTGTTACTTGGTGTAAGTGAGTGTTTGTGTTACTTGGTGTAAGTGTGTGTCTGTGTCACTTGGTATCAGTGTATGTCTTTGTTACTTGGTGTGAGTGTGTGACTGTGTTACTGTGCATCAGTGTATGTCTTTGTTACTTGGTGTAAGTGTGTGTCTGTGTTACTGGGTATCAGTGTATGTCTTTGTTACTTGGTGTCAGTGTATGTCTTTGTTACTTGGTGTAAGTGTCTGTCTTTGTTACTTGGTGTAAGGGTGTGTCTTTTTTACTTGGTGTAAGTGTGTGTCTGTGTTACTGGGTATCAGTGTATGTCTTTGTTACTTGGTGTCAGTGTGTGTCTGTGGTACTGGGTATCAGTGTATGTCTTTGTTACTTCGTGTAAGTGTATGTCTTTGTGACTTGGTGTCAGTGTCTGTCTTTGTTACTTGGTGTAAGTGTGTGTCTGTGTTACTGGTTATCAGTGCATGTCTTTGTTACTTGGTGTAAATGTATGTCAAAATACTTGGTGCAAGTGTATGTCTTTGTTACTTGGTGTAATTGTCTGTCTTTGTTACTTCGTGTAAGTGTATGTCTTTGTGACTTGGTGTCAGTGTATTTCTTTGTCACTGTTTCTCAGTGTTTCTCTGTGTTACTGGGTGTCAGTGTGTGTTTGTTTGTGTTACTGGGTGTCAGTGTGTATCTGTGACACTAGGTGTCAGTATTTAGTTTAGTTTTGAGATACAGCACTTTTACAGGCCCTTCGGCCCACCGGGTCTGTGCCGACCATCAACCAACCATTTATACTAATCCTACACTAAACCCGTATTCCTATCACATCCCCACCTGTCCCGATATATTTCCCTACCACCTACCTACCTATACTAGGGGCAATTTATGATGGCCAATTAACCTATCATCCTGCAAGTCTTTTGCATGTGGGAGGAAGCCGGAGCACCCGGAGGAAACCCACTCAGACACAGGGAGAACTTGCAAACTCCGGACAGGCAGTACCCAGAATCGAACCCCCGTCCCTGGAGCTGTGAGGCTGCGGTGCTAACCACTGCGCCAATGTGCTGCCCAGTGTGTCTCCGTGTTCCTGGGTGTCAGTATATGTCTTTGTTACTTGGTGTCAGTGTGTGTCTGTGTTACTGGGTGTCAGTGTGTTTGTGTTACTGGGTGTCATTGTGTGCCTGTGTTACTTGGTGTAAGTGTGTGACTTTGTTACTTGGTGTCGGTGTGTGTCTGTGTTACTGGGTGTCAGTGTATGTCTTTGTTACTTGGTGTAAGTGTGTGTCTGTGCTGCTGGGTATCAGTGTGTGTCTTTGTCACTTGGTGTAAGTGTATGTCAAAATACTTGGTGTATGTGTATGTCTTTGTTACTTGGTGTAATTGTCTGTCTTTGTTACTTGGTGTCAGTGTATGTCTGTGTTACTTGGTGTAAGTGTCTGTCTTTGTTACTTGGTGTAAGTGTGTGTTTGTGTTACTTGGTGTAAGTGTGTGTCTGTGTTACTTGGTGTCAGTGTGTTTGTTTGTGTTACTGGGTGTAAGTGTGTGACTTTGTTACTTGTTGTCCGTGTGTGTCTGTGTTACTGGGTGTCAGTGCATGTCTTTGTTACTTGGTGTAAGTGTGTGTCTGTGCTACTGGGTATCAGTGTGTGTCTTTGTTACTTGGTGTAAGTGTGTGTATGTGTTACTGGGTATCAGTGTATGTCTTTGTTACTTGGTGTCAGTGTGTGTCTTTGTTACTTGTTGTACGTGTGTGTCTCTGTTACTTGGTGAAAGTGTGTGTCTGTGTTACTTGGTATCAGTGTATGTCTTTGTTACTTGGTGTAAGTTTGTGTCTGTGTTACTGGGTGACAGTGTATGTCTTTGTTACTTACTGTCAGTGTATGTCTGTGTTACTTGGTGTAAGTGTGTGTCTTTGTGACTTGGTGTAATTGTATGACTTTGTTACTTGGTGTCAGTGTATGTCTTTGTTACTTGGTGTCAGTGAGTGTTTGTGTTACTTGGTGTAAGTGTGTGTCTGTGTCACTTGGTATCAGTGTATGTCTTTGTTACTTGGTGTGAGTGTGTGACTGTGTTACTGGGCATCAGTGTATGTCTTAGTTACTTGGTGTAAGTGTGTGTCTGTGTTACTGGGTATCAGTGTATGTCTTTGTTACTTGGTGTCAGTGTATGTCTTTGTTACTTGGTGTAAGTGTCTGTCTTTGTTATTTGGTGTAAGGGTGTGTCTTTTTTACTTGGTGTAAGTGTGTGTCTGTGTTACTGGGTATCAGTGTATGTCTTTGTTACTTGGTGTCAGTGTGTGTCTGTGGTACTGGGTATCAGTGTATATCTTTGTTACTTCGTGTAAGTGTATGTCTTTGTGACTTGGTGTCAGTGTCTGTCTTTGTTACTTGCTGTAAGTGTGTGTCTGTGTTACTGGGTATCAGTGCATGTCTTTGTTACTTGGTGTCAGTGTATGTCAAAATACTTGGTGCAAGTGTATGTCTTTGTTACTTGGTGTAATTGTCTGTCTTTGTTACTTCGTGTAAGTGTATGTCTTTGTGACTTGGTGTCAGTGTCTGTCTTTGTTACTGGGTGTCAGTGTGTTTCTTTGTTACTTGGTGTAAGTGTGTGTCTGTGTTCCTGGGTATCAGTGTATGTCTTTGTTACTTGGTGTCAGTGTATGTCTTTGTTACTTGGTGTAAGTGTATGTCTTTGTCACTTGGTGTCAGTGTCTGTCTTTGTTACTTGGTGTAAGTGTGTGTCTATGTTACTTGGTGTCAGTGTATGTCTGTGTTACTTGGTGTAAGTGTGTGTCTTTGTAACTTGGTGTAAGTGTATGTCTTTGTTCCTTGGTGTAAGTGTATGTCTTTGTTTCTTGGTGTCAGTGCATGTCTGTGTTACTTGGTGTAAGTGTGTGTCAAAATACTTGGTGCAAGTGTATGTCTTTGTTACTTGGTTTAATTGTCTGTCTTTGTTACTTCGTGTAAGTGTATGTCTTTTTGACTTGGTGTCAGTGTCTGTCTTTGTTACTGGGTGTCAGTGTGTGTCTTTGTCACTGTTTATCAGTGTTTCTCTGTGTTACTGGGTGTCAGTGTGTGTTTGTTTGTGTTACTGGGTGTCAGTGTGTATCTGTGACACTTGGTGTCAGTATTTAGTTTAGTTTTGAGGTACAGCACTTTAACAGGCCCTTCGGCCCACCGGGTCTGTGCCGACCATCAACCAACCATTTATACTAATCCTACACTAAACCCGTATTCCTATCACATCCCCACCTGTCCCGATATATTTCCCTACCACATACCTATACTAGGGGCAATTTATGATGGCCAATTAACCTATCATCCTGCAAGTCTTTGGCATGTGGTAGGAAGCCGGAGCACCCGGAGGAAACCCACGCAGACACAGGGGGAACTTGCAAACTCCGCACAGGCAGTACCCAGAATCGAACCCGGGTCCCTGGAGCTGTGAGGCTGCGGTGCTAACCACTGCGCCAATGTGCCCCCCCACCCCGACCCCCCCACACCGACCCCCCACACCCAGTGAGTGTCTGCGTTGCTGGGTATCAGTCTATGTCTTTGTGACTTGGTGTCAGTGTATGTCTTTGTAACTTGGTGTAAGTGTGTGTCTGTGTTACTGGGTGTCAGTGTATGTCTTTGTGACTTGGTGTCAGTGTATGTCTTTGTTACTGGGTGTCACTGTGTGTCTTTGTGACTTGGTGTCAGTGTATGTCATTGTTACTTGGTGTCAGTGTATGTCTGTGTTACTGGGTGTAAGTGTGTGTCTCTGTTACTTGGTGTAAGTGTATGTCTTTGTTACTTGGTGTCAGTGTGAGTCTGTGTTGCTGGGTGTCAGTGTATGTCTTTGTAACTGGGTGTCAGTGTATGTCTTTGTTACTTGGTGTAAGTGTGTGTCTGTGCTACTGGGTATCAGTGTGTGTCTTTGTTACTTGGTGTAAGTGTGTGTCTGTGTTAGTGGGTATCAGTGTATATCTTTGTGACTTGGTGTCAGTGTATGTCTTTGTTACTTGGTGTAAGTGTGTATATGTGTTACTGGGTATCAGTGTATGTCTTTGTTACTTGGTGTCAGTGTATGTCAAAATACTTGGTGTATATGTATGTCTTTGTTACTTGGTGTAATTGTCTGTATTTGTTACTTGGTGTCAGTGTATGTCTGTGTTACTTGGTGTAAGTGTGTGTCTTTGTTACTTGGTGTAAGTGTATGTCTTTGTTACTTGGTATAAGTGTGTGTTAGTGTTACTTGGTGTAAGTGTGTGTCTGTGTTACTTGGTGTCAGTGTATGTCTTTGTTACTTGGTGTCAGTGTATATCTGCGTCACTTGGTGTCAGTGTGTTTGTTTGTGTTACTGGGTGTCAGTGTGTGTCTGTGTTACTTGGTGTAAGTGTGTGTCTTTGTTACTTGGTGTCGGTGTGTGTCTGTGTTACTGGGTGTCAGTGTATGTCTTTGTTACTGGGAGTCAGTGTATGTATTTGTTACTTGGTGTCAGTATGTGTCTGTGTTACTTGGTGTAAGTGTATGTCTTTGTTACTTAGTGTAAGTGTATGTCTTTGTTACTTGGTGTAAGTGTATGTCACTGTTACTTGGTGTAAGTGCGTGCCTGTGTTACTGTGGATCAGTGCATGTCTTTGTGACTTGGTGTCCGTGTATGTCTTTGTTACTGGGTGTCAGTGTGTGTCTTTGTGACTTGGTATCAGTGTATGTCTTTGTTACTTGGTGTAAGTGTGTGTCTGTGTTCCTGGGTATCAGTGTATGTCTTTGTGACTTGGTGTCAGTGTATGTCTTTGTTACTGGGTGTCAGTGTGTGTCTGTGTTACTTGGTGTCAGTGTATGTCTTTGTTACTGTGTATCAGTGTTTCTCTGTGTTCCTGGGTGTCAGTGTGTGTTTGTTTGTGTTACTTGGTGTCAGTGTGTGTCTGTGACACTAGGTGTCAGTATTTAGTTTAGTTCAGAGATACAGCACTTAAACAGGCCCTTTGGCCCACCGAGTCTGTGCCGACCATCAACCACCCATTTATACTAATCCTACACTAATCCCGTATTCCTATCACATCCCCAACTGTCCCTATATATTTCCCTAACACCTACCTATACTAGGGTCAATTTATAATGGCCAATTAACCTATCAACCTGCAAGTCTTTGGCATGTGGGAAGAAACCGGAGCACCCGGAGGAAACTCACGCAGAGACAGGGAGAACTTGCAAACTCCGCAAAGGCAGTACCCAGAAACGAGCCCTGGTCCCTGGAGCTGTGAGGCTGCTAACCACATGCCAATGTGCCGCCCAGTGTGTGTCTGTGCTACTGGGTATCAGTATATGTCTTTGTTAATTGGTGTAAGTGTGTGTCTGTGTTAATGGGTAACAGTGTATGTCTTTGTTACTTGGTGTCAGTGTATGTCTGTGTTACTTGGTGTAAGTGTGCGCCTGTCTTACTGGGTGTCAGTGTGTGGCTTTGTAACTTGGTGTCAGTGTATGTCTGTGTTATTTGGTGTAAGTGTGTGTCTGTGTTACTGTGGATCAGTGCATGTCTTTGTGACTTGGTGTCAGTGTATGTCTTTGTTACTGGGTGTCAGTGTGTGTCTTTGTGAATTGGTATCAGTGTATGTCTTTGTTACTTGGTGTAAGTGTGTGTCTGTGTTCCTGGGTATCAGTGTATGTCTTTGTGACTTGGTGTCAGTGTATGTCTTTGTTACTGGGTGTCAGTGTGTGTCTGTGTTACTTGGTGTCAGTGTGTGTCTGTGTTACTTGGTGTAAGTGTATGTCTTTGTTACTTTGTGTAAGTGTATGTCTTTGTTACTTGGTGTCAGTGTATGTCACTGTTACTTGGTGTAAGTGTGTGCCTGTGTTACTGGGTATCAGTGTATGTCTTTGTTACTTGCTGTCAGTGTATGTCTGTGTTATTTGGTGTAAGTGTGTGTCTGTGTTACTGGGTGTCAGTGTGTGTCTGTGTTACTCGGTGTAAGTGTGTGTCTTTGTTACTTTGTGTAAGTGTATGTCTTTGTTACTTGGTTTCAGTGTATGTGTTACTTGGTGTAAGTGTGTGCCTGTGTTACTGGGTATCAGTGTTTGGCTTTGTTACTTGGTGTCAGTGTATGTCTGTGTTATTTGGTGTAAGTGTGTGTCTGTGTTACTGGGAATCAGTGTCTGTCTTTGTTACTTGGTGTAAGTGTGTGTCTGTGTTACTGTGGATCAGTGCATGTCTTTGTGACTTGGTGTCAGTGTATGTCTTTGTTACTGGGTTTCAGTGTGTGTTTTTGTGACTTGGTATCAGTGTATGTCTTTGTTACTTGGTGTCACTGTGTGTCTGTGTTCCTGGGTGTCAGTTTATGTCTTTGTGACTTGATGTCAGTGCATGTTTTTGTTACTGGGTGTCAGTGTGTGTCTGTGCTACTGGGTATCAGTGTGTGTCTTTGTTACTTGGTGTAAGTGTGTGTATGTGTTACTGGGTATCAGTGTATGTCTTTGTTACTTGGTGTCAGTGTATGTCTTTGTTACTTGGTGTAAGTGTGTGTCTATGTTACTTGGTGTCAGTGTATGTCTGTGTTACTTGATGTAAGTGTGTGTCTTTGTTACTTGGTGTAAGTGTATGTCTTTGTTACTTGGTGTCAGTGCATGTCTTTGTTACTTGGTGTCGGTGTGTGTCTGTGTTACTGTGTGTCAGTGTATGTCTTTGTTACTGGGAGTCAGTGTATGTATTTGTTAATTGGTGTCAGTGTGTGTCTGTGTTACTTGGTGTAAGTGTATGTCTTTGTTATTTTGTGTAAGTGTATGTCTTTGTTACTTGGTGTCAGTGTATGTCACTGTTACTTGGTGTAAGTGTGTGCCTGTGTTACTGGGTATCAGTGTATGTCTTTGCTACTTGGTGTCAGTGTATGTCTGTGTTATTTGGTGCAAGTGTGTGTCTGTGTTGCTGGGTGTCAGTGTGTGTCTGTGTTACTCGGTGTAAGTGTGTGTCTTTGTTACTTTGTGTAAGTCTTTGTTACTTGGTGTCAGTGTATGTCTTTGTTACTTGGTGTCAGTGTATGTCTGTGTTACTTGGTGTAAGTGTGTGCCTGTTTTACTGGGTATCAGTGTATGGCTTTGTTACTGAGAATCAGTGTCTGTCTTTGTTACTTGGTGTAAGTATGTGTCTGTGTTACTGTGGATCAGTGCATGTCTTTGTGACTTGGTGTCAGTGTATGTCTTTGTTACTGGGTGTCAGTGTGTGTCTTTGTGACTTGGTATCAGTGTATGTCTTTGTTACTTGGTGTAAGTGTGTGTCTGTGTTCCTGGGTATCAGTGTATGTCTTTGTGACTTGGTGTCAGTGTATGTCTTTGTTACTGGGTGTCAGTGTGTGTCTGTGTTACTGTGTATCAGTGTTTCTCTGTGTTCCTGGGTGTCAGTGTGTGTTTGTGACACCAGGTGTCAGTATTTAGTTTAGTTCAGAGATACAGCACTTAAACAGGCCCTTCGGCCCACCGAGTCTGTGCCGACCATCAACAACCCATTTATACCAATGCTACACTAATCCCGTATTCCAATCTCATCCCCACCGGTCCCTATATATTTCCCTACCACCTACCTATACTCGGGGCAATTTATAATGGCCAATTAACCTACCAAACTGCAAGTCTTTGGCATGTGGGAGGAAACCGGAGCACCCGGAGGAAACCCACGCAGACCCAGGGAGAACTTGCAAACTCCGCAAAGGCAGTACCCAGAATCGAGCCCTGGTCCCTGGAGCTGTGAGGCTGCTAACCACTGTGCCAATGTGCCGCCCAGTGTGTGTCTGTGCTACTGGGTATCAGTATATGTCTTTGTTAATTGGTGTAAGTGTGTGTCTGTGTTAATGGGTAACAGTGTATGTCTTTGTTACTTGGTGTCAGTGTATGTCTGTGTTACTTGGTGTAAGTGTGTGTCTTTGTTACTTGGTGTAATTGTATGTCTTTGTTACTTGGTGTCAGTGTATGTCTGTGTTACTTGGTGTAAGTGTATGTCTTTGTTACTTGGTGTCAGTATTTGTCTTTGTTACTTGTTGTAAGTGTGTGTCTGTGTTAATTGGTGTAAGTGTGTGTCTGTGTTACTTGGTATCAGTGTATGTCTTTGTTACTTGGTGTAAGTTTGTGTCTGTGTTACTGGGTGACAGTGTATGTCTTTGTTACTTGGTGTAAGTGTATGTCTGTGTTACTTGGTGTAAGTGTGTGTCTTTGTGACTTGGTGTAATTGTATGTCTTTGTTACTTGGTGTCAGTGTATGTCTTTGTTACTTGGTGTAAGTGAGTGTTTGTGTTACTTGGTGTAAGTGTGTGTCTGTGTCACTTGGTATCAGTGTATGTCTTTGTTACTTGGTGTGAGTGTGTGACTGTGTTACTGGGCATCAGTGTATGTCTTTGTTACTTGGTGCAAGTGTGTGTCTGTGTTACTGGGTATCAGTGTATGTCTTTGTAACTTGGTGTCATTGTATGTCTTTGTTACTTGGTGTAAGTGTCTGTCTTTGTTACTTGGTGTAAGGGTGTGTCTTTTTTACTTGGTGTAAGTGTGTGTCTGTGTGACTGGGTATCAGTGTATGTCTTTGTTACTTGGTGTCAGTGTGTGTCTGTGGTACTGGGTATCAGTGTATGTCTTTGTTACTTCGTGTAAGTGTATGTCTTTGTGACTTGGTGTCAGTGTCTGACTTTGTTACTTGGTGTAAGTGTGTGTCTGTGTTACTGGTTATCAATGCATGTCTTTGTTACTTGGTGTCAGTGTATGTCAAAATACTTGGTGCAAGTGTATGTCTTTGTTACTTGGTGTAATTGTCTGTCTTTGTTACTTCGTGTAAGTGTATGTCTTTGTGACTTTGTGTCAGTGTCTGTCTTTGTTACTGGGTGTCAGTGTGTGTCTTTGTTACTTGGTGTCAGTGTATTTCTTTGTCACTGTTTCTCAGTGTTTCTCTGTGTTACTGGGTGTCAGTGTGTGTTTGTTTGTGTTACTGGGTGTCAGTGTGTATCTGTGACACTAGGTGTCAGTATTTAGTTTAGTTTTGAGATACAGCACTTTAACAGGCCCTTCGGCCCACCGGGTCTGTGCCGACCATCAACCAACCATTTATACTAATCCTACACTAAACCCGTATTCCTATCACATCCCCACCTGTACCGATATATTTCCCTACCACCTACCTACCTATACTAGGGGCAATTTATGATGGCCAATTAACCTATCATCCTGCAAGTCTTTGGCATGTGGGAGGAAGCCGGAGCACCCTGAGGAAACCCACGCAGACACAGGGAGAACTTGCAAACTCCGGACAGGCAGTACCCAGAATCGAACCCGGTTCCCTGGAGCTGTGTTGCTGCGGTGCCAACCACTGCGCCAATGTGCCGCCCAGTGTGTCTCCGTGTTACTGGGTGTCAGTATATGTCTTTGTTACTTGGTGTCAGTGTGTGTCTGTGTTACTGGGTGTTAGTGTGTTTGTGTTAATGGGTGTCAGTGTGTGCCTGTGTTACTTGGTGTAAGTGTGTGACTTTGTAACTTGGTGTCGGTGTGTGTCTGTGTTACTGGGTGTCAGTGTATGTCTTTGTTACTTGGTGTAAGTGTGTGTCTGTGCTACTGGGTATCAGTGTGTGTCTTTGTCACTTGGTGTAAGTATATGTCAAAATACTTGGTGTATGTGTATGTCTTTGTTACTTGGTGTAATTGTCTGTCTTTGTTACTTGGTGTCAGTGTATGTCTGTGTTACTTGGTGTAAGTGTCTGTCTTTGTTACTTGGTGTAAGTGTGTGTTTGTGTTACTTGGCGTAAGTGTGTGTCTGTGTTACTTGGTGTCAGTGTGTTTGTTTGTGTTACTGGGTGTAAGTGTACGTCTTTGTTACTTGGTGTAAGTGTGTGTCTGTGCTACTGGGTATCAGTGTGTGTCTTTGTTACTTGGTGTAAGTGTGTGTATGTGTTACTGGGTATCAGTGTATGTCTTTGTTCCTTGGTGTCAGTGTGTGTCTTTGTTACTTGTTGTACGTGTGTGTCTGTGTTAATTGGTGTAAGTGTGTGACTGTGTTACTTGGTATCAGTGTATGTCTTTGTTACTTGGTGTAAGTTTGTGTCTGTGTTACTGGGTGACAGTGTATGTCTTTGTTACTTGGTGTCAGTGTATGTCTGTGTTACTTGGTGTAAGTGTGTGTCTTTGTGACTTGGTGTAATTGTATGTCTTTGTTACTTGGTGTCAGTGTATGTCTTTGTTACTTGGTGTAAGTGAGTGTTTGTGTTACTTGGTGTAAGTGTGTGTCTGTGTCACTTGGTATCAGTGTATGTCTTTGTTACTTGGTGTGAGTGTGTGACTGTGTTACTGGGCATCAGTGTATGTCTTTGTTACTTGGTGTAAGTGTGTGTCTGTGTTACTGGGTATCAGTGTATGTCTTTGTTACTTGGTGTCAGTGTATGTCTTTGTTACTTGGTGTAAGTGTCTGTCTTTGTTACTTGGTGTAAGGGTGTGTCTTTTTTACTTGGTGTAAGTGTGTGTCTGTGTTACTGGGTATCAGTGTAAGTCTTTGTCACTTGGTGTCAGTGTGTGTCTGTGGTACTGGGTATCAGTGTATGTCTTTGTTACTTCGTGTAAGTGTATGTCTTTGTGACTTGGTGTCAGTGTCTGCCTTTGTTACTTGCTGTAAGTGTGTGTCTGTGTTACTGGGTATCAGTGCATGTCTTTGTTACTTGGTGTCAGTGTATGTCAAAATACTTGGTGCAAGTGCATGTCTTTGTTACTTGGTGTAATTGTCTGTCTTTGTTACTTCGTGTAAGTGTATGTCTTTGTGACTTGGTGTCAGTGTCTGTCTTTGTTACTGGGTGTCAGTGTGTGTCTTTGTTACTTGGTGTAAGTGTGTGTCTGTGTTACTAGGTATCAGTGTATGTCTTTGTTACTTGGTGTCAGTGTATGTCTTTGTTACTTGGTGTAAGTGTATGTCTTTGTCACTTGGTGTCAGTGTCTGTCTTTGTTACTTGGTGTAAGTGTGTGTCTATGTTACTTGGTGTCAGTGTATGTCTGTGTTACTTGGTGTAAGTGTGTGTCTTTGTAACTTGGTGTACGTGTATGTCTTTGTTCCTTGGTGTAAGTGTATGTCTTTGTTACTTGGTGTCAGTGCATGTCTGTGTAACTTGGTGTAAGTGTGTGTCTTTGTTACTTGGTGTCGGTGTGTGTCTGTGTTACTGGGTGTCAGTGTGTGTCTTTGTGACTTGGTATCAGTGTCTGTCTTTGTTACTTGGTGCAAGTGTGTGTCTGTGTTCCTGGGTATCAGTGTATGTCTTTGTGACTTGGTGTCAGTGTATGTCTTTGTTACTGGGTGTCAGTGTGTGTCTGTGTTACTTGGTGTCAGTGTATGTCTTTGTTACTGTGTATCAGTGTTTCTCTGTGTTCCTGGGCGTCAGTGTGTGTTTGTTTGTGTTACTGGGTGTCAGTGTGTGTCTGTGACACTAGGTGTCAGTATTTAGTTTAGTTCAGAGATACAGCACTTAAACAGGCCCTTCGGCCCACCGAGTCTGTGCCGACCATCAACCACCCATTTATACTAATCCTACACTAATCCCGTATTCCTATCACATCCCCAACTGTCCCTATATATTTCCCTAACACCTACCTAAACTAGGGTCAATTTATAATGGCCAATTAACCTATCAACCTGCAAGTCTTTGGCATGTGGGAAGAAACCGGAGCACCCGGAGGAAACTCACGCAGAGACAGGGAGAACTTGCAAACTCCGCAAAGGCAGTACCCAGAATCGAGCCCTGGTCCCTGGAGCTGTGAGGCTGCTAACCACTGTGCCAATGTGCCGCCCAGTGTGTGTCTGTGCTACTGGGTGTCAGTATATGACTTTGTTACTTGATGTCAGTGTGTGTCTGTGTTACTGGGTGTCAGTGTGTTTGTTTGTGTTACTGGGTGTCAGTGTGTGTCTGTGTTACTTGGTGTAAGTGTGTGACTTTGTTACTTGGTGTCAGTGTGTGTCTGTGCTACTGGGTGTCAGTGTGTTTGTGTTACTGGGTGTCAGTGTGTGCCTGTGTTACTTGGTGTAAGTGTGTGACTTTGTAACTTGGTGTCGGTGTGTGTCTGTGTTACTGGGTGTCAGTGTATGTCTTTGTTACTTGGTGTAAGTGTGTGTCTGTGCTACTGGGTATCAGTGTGTGTCTTTGTCACTTGGTGTAAGTGTATGTCAAAATACTTGGTGTATGTGTATGTCTTTGTTACTTGGTGTAATTGCCTGTCTTTGTTACTTGGTGTCAGTGTATGTCTGTGTTACTTGGTGTAAGTGTCTGTCTTTGTTACTTGGTGTCAGTGTGTGTTTGTGTTACCTGGTGTAAGTGTGTGTCTATGTTACTTGGTGTCAGTGTGTTTTTTTGTGTTACTGGGTGTAAGTGTGTGACGTTGTTACTTGGTGTCCGTGTGTGTCTGTGTTACTGGGTGTCAGTGTATGTCTTTGTTACTTGGTGTAAGTGTGTGTCTGTGCTGCTGGGTATCAGTGTGTGTCTTTGTTACTTGGTGTAAGTGTGTGTATGTGTTACTGGGTATCAGTGTATGTCTTTGTTACTTGGTGTCAGTGTGTGTCTTTGTTACTTGTTGTACGTGTGTGTCTGTGTTACTTGGTGTAAGTGTGTGTCTGTGTTACTTGGTATCAGTGTATGTCTTTGTTACATGGTGTAAGTTTGTGTCTGTGTTACTGGGTGACAGTGTATGTCTTTGTTACTTGGTGTCAGTGTATGTCTGTGTTACTTGGTGTAAGTGTGTGTCTTTGTGACTTGGTGTAATTGTATGTCTTTGTTACTTGGTGTCAGTGTATGTCTTTGTTACTTGGTGTAAGTGAGTGTTTGTGTTACTTGGTGTAAGTGTGTGTCTGTGTCACTTGGTATCAGTGTATGTCTTTGTTACTTGGTGTGAGTGTGTGACTGTGTTACTGGGCATCAGTGTATGTCTTTGTTACTTGGTGTAAGTGTGTGTCTGTGTTACTGGGTATCAGTATATGTCTTTGTTACTTGGTGTCAGTGTATGTCTTTGTTACTTGGTGTCCGTGTGTGTCTTTGTTACTTGGTGTCGGTGTGTGTCTGTGTTACTGGGTGTCAGTGTGTGTCTTTGTGACTTGGTATCAGTGTATGTCTTTGTTACTTGGTGTAAGTGTGTGTCTGTGTTCCTGGGTATCAGTGTATGTCTTTGTGACTTGGTGTCAGTGTATGTCTTTGTTACTGGGTGTCAGTGTGTGTCTGTGTTACTTGGTGTCAGTGTATGTCTTTGTTACTGTGTATCAGTGTTTCTCTGTGTTCCTGGGCGTCAGTGTGTGTTTGTTTGTGTTACTGGGTGTCAGTGTGTGTCTGTGACACTAGGTGTCAGTATTTAGTTTAGTTCAGAGATACAGCACTTAAACAGGCCCTTCGGCCCACCGAGTCTGTGCCGACCATCAACCACCCATTTATACTAATCCTACACTAATCCCGTATTCCTATCACATCCCCAACTGTCCCTATATATTTCCCTAACACCTACCTAAACTAGGGTCAATTTATAATGGCCAATTAACCTATCAACCTGCAAGTCTTTGGCATGTGGGAAGAAACCGGAGCACCCGGAGGAAACTCACGCAGAGACAGGGAGAACTTGCAAACTCCGCAAAGGCAGTACCCAGAATCGAGCCCTGGTCCCTGGAGCTGTGAGGCTGCTAACCACTGTGCCAATGTGCCGCCCAGTGTGTGTCTGTGCTACTGGGTGTCAGTATATGACTTTGTTACTTGATGTCAGTGTGTGTCTGTGTTACTGGGTGTCAGTGTGTTTGTTTGTGTTACTGGGTGTCAGTGTGTGTCTGTGTTACTTGGTGTAAGTGTGTGACTTTGTTACTTGGTGTCAGTGTGTGTCTGTGCTACTGGGTGTCAGTGTGTTTGTGTTACTGGGTGTCAGTGTGTGCCTGTGTTACTTGGTGTAAGTGTGTGACTTTGTAACTTGGTGTCGGTGTGTGTCTGTGTTACTGGGTGTCAGTGTATGTCTTTGTTACTTGGTGTAAGTGTGTGTCTGTGCTACTGGGTATCAGTGTGTGTCTTTGTCACTTGGTGTAAGTGTATGTCAAAATACTTGGTGTATGTGTATGTCTTTGTTACTTGGTGTAATTGCCTGTCTGTGTTACTTGGTGTCAGTGTATGTCTGTGTTACTTGGTGTAAGTGTCTGTCTTTGTTACTTGGTGTCAGTGTGTGTTTGTGTTACCTGGTGTAAGTGTGTGTCTATGTTACTTGGTGTCAGTGTGTTTGTTTGTGTTACTGGGAATAAGTGTGTGACGTTGTTACTTGGTGTCCGTGTGTGTCTGTGTTACTGGGTGTCAGTGTATGTCTTTGTTACTTGGTGTAAGTGTGTGTCTGTGCTGCTGGGTATCAGTGTGTGTCTTTGTTACTTGGTGTAAGTGTGTGTATGTGTTACTGGGTATCAGTGTATGTCTTTGTTACTTGGTGTCAGTGTGTGTTTTTGTTACTTGTTGTACGTGTGTGTCTGTGTTACTTGGTGTAAGTGTGTGTCTGTGTTACTTGGTATCAGTGTATGTCTTTGTTACATGGTGTAAGTTTGTGTCTGTGTTACTGGGTGACAGTGTATGTCTTTGTTACTTGGTGTCAGTGTATGTCTGTGTTAATTGGTGTAAGTGTGTGTCTTTGTGACTTGGTGTAATTGTATGTCTTTGTTACTTGGTGTCAGTGTATGTCTTTGTTACTTGGTGTAAGTGAGTGTTTGTGTTACTTGGTGTAAGTGTGTGTCTGTGTCACTTGGTATCAGTGTATGTCTTTGTTACTTGGTGTGAGTGTGTGACTGTGTTACTGGGCATCAGTGTATGTCTTTGTTACTTGGTGTAAGTGTGTGTCTGTGTTACTGGGTATCAGTATATGTCTTTGTTACTTGGTGTCAGTGTATGTCTTTGTTACTTGGTGTAAGTGTCTGTCTTTGTTACTTGGTGTAAGGGTGTATCTTTTTCACTTGGTGTAAGTGTGTGTCTGTGTTACTGGGTATCAGTGTATGTCTTTGTTACTTGGTGTCAGTGTGTGTCTGTGGTACTGGGTATCAGTGCATGTCTTTGTTACTTGGTGTCAGTGTATGTCAAAATACTTGGTGCAAGTGTATGTCTTTGTTATTTGGTGTAATTGTCTGTCTTTGTTACTTCGTGTAAGTGTATGTCTTTGTGACTTGGTGTCAGTGTATGTCTTTGTTACTTGGTGTAATTGTCTGTCTTTGTTACTTCGTGTAAGTGTATGTCTTTGTGACTTGGTGTCAGTGTCTGTCTTTGTTACTGGGTGTCAGTGTGTGTCTTTGTTACTTGGTGTAAGTGTGTGTCTGTGTTACTGTGTATCAGTGTATGTCTTTGTTACTTGGTGTCAGTGTATGTCTTTGTTACTTGGTGTAAGTGTGTGTCTTTGTAACTTGGTGTAAGTGTATGTCTTTGTTCCTTGGTGTAAGTGTATGTCTTTGTTACTTGGTGTCAGTGCATGTCTGTGTTACTTGGTGTAAGTGTGTGTCTTTGTTACTTGGTGTCGGTGTGTGTCTGTGTTCCTGGGTGTCAGTGTGTGCCTTTGTGACTTGGTATCAGTGTATGTCTTTGTTACTTGGTGTAAGTGTGTGTCTGTGTTCCTGGGTATCAGTGTATGTCTTTGTGACTTGGTGTCAGTGTATGTCTTTGTTACTGGGTGCCAGTGTGTGTCTGTGTTACTTGGTGTCCATGTATGTCTTTGTTACTGTGTATCAGTGTTTCGCTGTGTTCCTGGGTGTCAGTGTGTGTTTGTTTGTGTTACTGGGTGTCAGTGTGTGTCTGTGACACTAGGTGTCAGTATTTAGTTTAGTTCAGAGATACAGCACTTAAACAGGCCCTTCGGCCCACCGATTCTGTGCCGACCATCAACCACCCATTTATACTAATCCTACACTAATCCCGTATTCCTATCACATCCCCAACTGTCCCTATATATTTCCCTAACACCTACCTATACTAGGGTCAATTTATAATGGCCAATTAACCTATCCACCTGCAAGTCTTTGACATGTGGGAAGAAACCGGAGCACCCAGAGGAAACTCACGCAGAGACAGGGAGAACTTGCAAACTCCGCGAAGGCTGTACCCAGAATCGAGCCCTGGTCCCTGGAGCTGTGAGGCTGCTAACCACTGTGCCAATGTGCCGCCCAGTGTGTGTCTGTGCTACTGGGTATCAGTATATGTCTTTGTTAATTGGTGTAAGTGTGTGTCTGTGTTAATGGGTAACAGTGTATGTCTTTGTTACTTGGGTCAGTGTATGTCTGTGTTACTTGGTGTAAGTGTGTGTCTTTGTTACTTGGTGTAATTGTATGTCTTTGTTACTTGGTGTCAGTGTATGTCTGTGTTACTTGGTGTAAGTGTATGTCTTTGTTACTTGGTGTCAGTGTGTGTCTTTGTTACTTGTTGTAAGTGTGTGTCTGTGTTACTTGGTGTAAGTGTGTGTCTGTGTTACTTGGTATCAGTGTATGTCTTTGTTACTTGGTGTAAGTTTGTGTCTGTGTTACTGGGTGACAGTGTATGTCTTTGTTATTTGGTGTAAGTGTATGTCTGTGTTACTTGGTGTAAGTGTGTGTCTTTGTGACTTGGTGTAATTGTATGTCTTTGTTACTTGGTGTCAGTGTATGTCTTTGTTACTTGGTGTAAGTGAGTGTTTGTGTTACTTGGTGTAAGTGTGTGTCTGTGTCACTTGGTATCAGTGTATGTCTTTGTTACTTGGTGTGAGTGTGTGACAGTGTTACTGGGCATCAGTGTATGTCTTTGTTACTTGGTGTAAGTGTGTGTCTGTGTTACTGGGTATCAGTGTATGTCTTTGTTACTTGGTGTCAGTGTATGTCTTTGTTACTTGGTGTAAGTGTCTGTCTTTGTTACTTGGTGTAAGGGTGTGTCTTTTTTACTTGGTGTAAGTGTGTGTCTGTGTTACTGGGTATCAGTGTATGCCTTTGTTACTTGGTGTCAGTGGTACTGGGTATCAGTGTATGTCTTTGTTACTTCGTGTAAATGTATGTCTTTGTGACTTGGTGTCAGTGTCTGTCTTTGTTACTTGGTGTAAGTTTGTGTCTGTGTTACTGGTTATCAGTGCATGTCTTTGTTACTTGGTGTCAGTGTATGTCAAAATACTTGGTGCAAGTGTATGTCTTGTTACTTGGTGTAATTGTCTGTCTTTGTTACTTCGTGTAAGTGTATGTCTTTGTGACTTTGTGTCAGTTTCTGTCTTTATTACTGTTTGTCAGTGTGTGTCTTTGTTACTTGGTGTCAGTGTATTTCTTTGTCACTGTTTCTCAGTGTTTCTCTGTGTTACTGGGTGTCAGTGTGTGTTTGTTTGTGTTACTGGGTGTCAGTGTGTATCTGTGACACTAGGTGTCAGTATTTAATTTAGTTTCGAGATACAGCACTGAAACAGGCCCTTCGGCCCACCGGGTCTGTGCCGACCATCAACCAACCATTTATACTAATCCTACACTAAACCCGTATTCCTATCACATCCCCACCTTTCCCGATATATTTCCCTACCAACTACCTACCTAGACTAGGGGCAATTTATGATGGCCAATTAACCTATCATCCTGCAAGTCTTTGGCATGTGGGAGGAAGCCGGAGCACCCGGAGGAAACCCACGCAGACACAGGGAGAACTTGCAAACTCCGGACAGGCAGTACCCAGAATCGAACCCGGGTCCCTGGAGCTGTGAGGCTGCGGTGCTAACCACTGCGCCAATGTGCCGCCCAGTGTGACTCCGTGTTACTGGGTGTCAGTATATGTCTTTGTTACTTGGTGTAAGTGTGTGACTTTGTTACTTGGTGTCGGTGTATGTCTGTGTTACTGGGTGTCAGTGTATGTCTTTGTTACTTGGTGTAAGTGTGTGTCTGTGCTACTGGGTATCAGTGTGTGTCTTTGTCACTTGGTGCAAGTGTATGTCAAAATACTTGGTGTATGTGTATGTCTTTGTTACTTGGTGTAATTGTCTGTCTTTGTTACTTGGTGTCAGTGTATGTCTGTGTAACTTGGTGTAAGTGTCTGTCTTTGTTACTTGGTGTAAGTGTGTGTTTGTGTTACTTGGTGTAAGTGTGTGTCTGTGTTACTTGGTGTCAGTGTGTTTGTTTGTGTTACTGGGTGTAAGTGTGTGACTTTGTTACTTGGTGTCCGTGTGTGTCTGTGTTACTGGGTGTCAGTGTATGTCTTTGTTACTTGGTGTAAGTGTGTGTCTGTGCTACTGGGTATCAGTGTGTGTCTTTGTTACTTGGTGTAAGTGTGTGTATGTGTTACTGGGTATCAGTGTATGTCTTTGTTACTTGGTGTCAGTTTGTGTCTTTGTTACTTGTTGTACGTGTGTGTCTGTGTTACTTGGTGTAAGTGTGTGTCTGTGTTACTTGGTATCAGTGTATGTCTTTGTTACTTGGTGTAAGTTTGTGTCTGTGTTACTGGGTGACAGTGCATGTCTTTGTTACTTGGTGTCAGTGTATGTCTGTGTTACTTGGTGTATGTGTGAGTCTTTGTGACTTGGTGTAATTGTATGTCTTTGTTACTTGGTGTCAGTGTATGTCTTTGTTACTTGGTGTAAGTGAGTGTTTGTGTTACTTGGTGTAAGTGTGTGTCTGTGTCACTTGGTATCAGTGTATGTCTTTGTTACTTGGTGTGAGTGTGTGACTGTGTTACTGGGCATCAGTGTATGTCTTTGTTACTTGGTGTAAGTGTGTGTCTGTGTTACTGGGTATCAGTGTATGTCTTTGTTACTTGGTGACAGTGTATGTCTTTGTTACTTGGTGTAAGTGTCTGTCTTTGTTACTTGGTGTAAGGGTGTGTCTTTTTTACTTCGTGTAAGTGTGTGTCTGTGTTACTGGGTATCAGTGTAAGTCTTTGTTACTTGGTGTCAGTGTGTGTCTGTGGTACTGGGTATCAGTGTATGTCTTTGTTACTTCGTGTAAGTGTATGTCTTTGTGACTTGGTGTCAGTGTCTGTCTTTGTTACTGGGTGTCATTGTGTGTCTTTGTTACTTGGTGTAAGTGTGTGTCTGTGTTACTGGGTATCAGTGTATGTCTTTGTTACTTGGTGTCAGTGTATGTCTTTGTTACTTGGTGTAAGTGTATGTCTTTGTCACTTGGTGTCAGTGTCTGTCTTTGTTACTTGGTGCAAGTGTGTGTCTATGTTACTTGGTGTCAGTGTATGTCTGTGTTACTTGGTGTAAGTGTGTGTCTTTGTAACTTGGTGTAAGTGTATGTCTTTGTTCCTTGGTGTAAGTGTATGTCTTTGTTACTTGGTGTGAGTGTGTGTCTGTGTTCCTGGGTATCAGTGTATGTCTTTGTGACTTGGTGTCAGTGTATGTCTTTGTTACTGGGTGTCAGTGTGTGTCTATGTTACTTGGTGTAAGTGTGTGTCTTTGTTCCTGTGTATCAGTGTTTCTCTGTGTTCCTGGGTGTCAGTGTGTGTTTGTTTGTGTTACTGGGTGTCAGTGTGTGTCTGTGACTCTAGGTGTCAGTATTTAGTTTAGTTCAGAGATACAGCACTTAAACAGGCCCTTCGGCCCACCGAGTCTGTGCCGACCATCAACCTCCCATTTATACTAATCCTACACTAATCCCGTATTCCTATCACATCCCCAACTGTCCCTATATATTTCCCTAACACCTACCTAAACTAGGGTCAATTTATAATGGCCAATTAACCTATCAACCTGCAAGTCTTTGGCATGTGGGAAGAAACCGGAGCACCCGGAGGAAACTCACGCAGAGACAGGGAGAACTTGCAAACTCCGCAAAGGCAGTACCCAGAATCGAGCCCTGGTCCCAGGAGCTGTGAGGCTGCTAACCACTGTGCCAATGTGCCGCCCAGTGTGTGTCTGTGCTACTGGGTGTCAGTATATGACTTTGTTACTTGGTGTCAGTGTGTGTCTGTGTTACTGGGTGTCAGTGTGTTTGTTTGTGTTACTGGGTGTCAGTGTGTCTCTGTGTTACTTGGTGTAAGTGTGTGACTTTGTTACTTGGTGTCCGTGTGTGTCTGTGTTACTGGGTGTCAGTGCATGTCTTTGTAACTGGGTGTCAGTGTTTGTCTTTGTTACTTGGTGTAAGTGTGTGTCTGTGTTATTTGGTGTAAGTGTGTGTCTGTGTTGCTGGGTGTCAGTGTGTGTCTGTGTTACTCGGTGTAATTGTGTGTCTTTGTTACTTTGTGTAAGTGTATGTCTTTGTTACTTGGTGTCAGTGTATGTCTGTGTTACTTGGTGTAAGTGTGTGCCTGTGTTACTGGGTATCAGTGTTTGTCCTGGTTACTTGGTGTCAGTGTATGTCTGTGTTATTTGGTGTAAGTGTGTGTCTGTGTTACTGGGAATCAGTGTCTGTCTTTGTTACTTGGTGTAAGTGTGTGTCTGTGTTACTATGGATCAGTGCATGTCTTTGTGACTTGGTGTCAGTGTATGTCTTTGTTACTGGGTGTCAGTGTGTGTCTTTGTGACTTGGTATCAGTGTATGTCTTTGTTACTTGGTGTAAGTGTGTGTCTGTGTTCCTGGGTATCAGGGTATGTCTTTGTGACTTGGTGTCAAATGTATGTCTTTGTTACTGGGTGTCAGTGTGTGTCTGTGTTACTTGGTGTCAGTGTATGTCTTTGTTACTGTGTATCAGTGTTTCTCTGTGTTCCTGGGTGTCAGTGTGTGTTTGTTTGTGTTACTGGGTGTCAGTGTGTGTCTGTGACACTAGGTGTCAGTATTTACTTTAGTTCAGAGATACAGCACTTAAACAGGCCCTTCGGCCCACCGAGTCTGTGCCGACCATCAACCACCCATTTATACTAATCCTACACTAATCCCGTATTCCTATCACATCCCCAACTGTCCCTATATATTTCCCTAACACCTACCTATACTAGGGTCAATTTATAATGGCCAATTAACCTATCAACCTGCAAGTCTTTGGCATGTGGGAAGAAACCGGAGCACCCGGAGGAAACTCACGCAGAGACAGGGAGAACTTGCAAACTCCGCAAAGGCAGTACCCAGAATCGAGCCTTGGTCCCTGGAGCTGTGAGGCTGCTAACCACTGTGCCAATGTGCAGCCCAGTGTGTGTCTGTGCTACTGGGTATCAGTATATGTCTTTGTTAATTGGTGTAAGTGTGTGTCTGTGTTAATGGGTAACAGTGTATGTCTTTGTTACTTGGTGTCAGTGTATGTCTGTGTTACTTGGTGTAAGTGTGTGTCTTTGTTACTTGGTGTCATTGTATGTCCTTGTTACTTGGTGTCAGTGTATGTCTGTGTTACTTGGTGTAAGTGTATGTCTTTGTTACTTGGTGTCAGTGTGTGTCTTTTTTACTTGTTGTAAGTGTGTGTCTGTGTTACTTGGTGTAAGTGTGTGTCTGTGTTACTTGGTATCAGTGCATGTATTTGTTACTTGGTGTAAGTTTGTGTCTGTGTTACTGGGTGACAGTGTCTGTCTTTGTTACTTGGTGTAAGGGTGTGTCTTTTTTACTTGGTGTAAGTGTGTGTCTGTGTGACTGGGTATCAGTGTATGTCTTTGTTACTTGGTGTCAGTGTGTGTCTGTGGTACTGGGTATCAGTGTATGTCTTTGTTACTTCGTGTAAGTGTATGTCTTTGTGACTTGGTGTCAGTGTCTGACTTTGTTACTTGGTGTAAGTGTGTGTCTGTGTTACTGGTTATCAATGCATGTCTTTGTTACTTGGTGTCAGTGTATGTCAAAATACTTGGTGCAAGTGTATGTCTTTGTTACTTGGTGTAATTGTCTGTCTTTGTTACTTCGTGTAAGTCTATGTCTTTGTGACTTTGTGTCAGTGTCTGTCTTTGTTACTGGGTGTCAGTGTGTGTCTTTGTTACTTGGTGTCAGTGTATTTCTTTGTCACTGTTTCTCAGTGTTTCTCAGTGTTACTGGGTGTCAGTGTGTGTTTGTTTGTGTTACTGGGTGTCAGTGTGTATTTGTGACACTAGGTGTCAGTATTTAGTTTAGTTTTGAGATCCAGCATTTTAACAGGCCCTTCGGCCCACCGGGTCTGTGCCGACCATCAACCAACCATTTATACTAATCCTACACTAAACCCGTATTCCTATCACATCCCCACCTGTCCCGATATATTTCCCTACCACCTACCTACCTAAACTAGGGGCAATTTATGATAGCCAATTAACCTATCATCCTGCAAGTCTTTGGCATGTGGGAGGAAGCCGGAGCACCCGGAGGAAACCCACGCAGACACAGGGAGAACTTGCAAACTCCGGACAGGCAGTACCCAGAATCGAACCCGGGTCCCTGGAGCTGTGAGGCTGCGGTGCTAACCACTGCGCCAATGTGCCGCCCAGTGTGTCTCCGTGTTACTGGGTGTCAGTATATGTCTTTGTTACTTGGTGTCAGTGTGTGTCTGTGCTACTGGGTGTCAGTGTGTTTGTGTTACTGGGTGTCAGTGTGAGCCTGTGTTACTTGGTGTAAGTGTGTGACTTTGTAACTTGGTGTCGGTGTGTGTCTGTGTTACTGGGTGTCAGTGTATGTCTTTGTTACTTGGTGTAAGTGTGTGTCTGTGCTACTGGGTATCAGTGTGTGTCTTTGTCACTTGGTGTAAGAGTATGTCAAAATACTTGGTGTATGTGTATGTCTTTGTTACTTGGTGTAATTGCCTGTCTTTGTTACTTGGTGTCAGTGTATGTCTGTGTTACTTGGTGTAAGTGTCTGTCTTTGTTACTTGGTGTCAGTGTGTGTTTGTGTTACTTGGTGTAAGTGTGTGTCTATGTTACTTGGTGTCAGTGTGTTTGTTTGTGTTACTGGGTGTAAGTGTGTGACTTTGTTACTTGGTGTCCGTGTGTGTCTGTGTTACTGGGTGTCAGTGTATGTCTTTGTTACTTTGTGTAAGTGTGTGTCTGTGCTGCTGGGTATCAGTGTGTGTCTTTGTTACTTGTTGTACGTGTGTGTCTGTGTTACTTGGTGTAAGTGTGTGTCTGTGTTACTTGGTATCAGTGTATGTCTTTGTTACTTGGTGTAAGTTTGTGTCTGTGTTACTGGGTGACAGTGTATGTCTTTGTTACTTGGTGTCAGTGTATGTCTGTGTTACTTGGTGTAAGTGTGTGTCTTTGTGACTTGGTGTAATTGTATGTCTTTGTTACTTGGTGTCAGTGTATGTCTTTGTGACTTGGTGTAAGTGAGTGTTTGTGTTACTTGGTGTAAGTGTGTGTCTGTGTCACTTGGTATCAGTGTATGTCTTTGTTACTTGGTGTGAGTGTGTGACTGTGTTACTGGGCATCAGTGTATGTCTTTGTTACTTGGTGTAAGTGTGTGTCTGTGTTACTGGGTATCAGTATATGTCTTTGTTACTTGGTGTCAGTGTATGTCTTTGTTACTTGGTGTAAGTGTCTGTCTTTGTTACTTGGTGTAAGGGTGTGTCTTTTTTAGTTGGTGTAAGTGTGTGTCTGTGTTACTGGGTATCAGTGTATGTCTTTGTTACTTGGTGTCAGTGTGTGTCTGTGGTACTGGGTATCAGTGTATGTCTTTGTTACTTCGTGTAAGTGTATGTCTTTGCGACTTGGTGTCAGTGTCTGTCTTTGTTACTTGCTGTAAGTGTGTGTCTGTGTTACTGGGTATCAGTGCATGTCTTTGTTACTTGGTGTCAGTGTATGTCAAAATACTTGGTGCAAGTGTATGTCTTTGTTATTTGGTGTAATTGTCTGTCTTTGTTACTTCGTGTAAGTGTATGTCTTTGTGACTTGGTGTCAGTGTATGTCTTTGTTACTTGGTGTAATTGTCTGTCTTTGTTACTTCGTGTAAGTGTATGTCTTTGTGACTTGGTGTCAGTGTCTGTCTTTGTTACTGGGTGTCAGTGTGTGTCTTTGTTACTTGGTGTAAGTGTGTGTCTGTGTTACTGTGTATCAGTGTATGTCTTTGTTACTTGGTGTCAGTGTATGTCTTTGTTACTTGGTGTAAGTGTGTGTCTTTGTAACTTGGTGTAAGTGTATGTCTTTGTTCCTTGGTGTAAGTGTATGTCTTTGTTACTTGGTGTCAGTGCATGTCTGTGTTACTTGGTGTAAGTGTGTGTCTTTGTTACTTGGTGTCGGTGTGTGTCTGTGTTACTGGGTGTCAGTGTGTGCCTTTGTGACTTGGTATCAGTGTATGTCTTTGTTACTTGGTGTAAGTGTGTGTCTGTGTTCCTGGGTATCAGTGTATGTCTTTGTGACTTGGTGTCAGTGTATGTCTTTGTTACTGGGTGTCAGTGTGTGTCTGTGTTACTTGGTGTCCGTGTATGTCTTTGTTACTGTGTATCAGTGTTTCTCTGTGTTCCTGGGTGTCAGTGTGTGTTTGTTTGTGTTACTGGGTGTCAGTGTGTGTCTGTGACACTAGGTGTCAGTATTTAGTTTAGTTCAGAGATACAGCACTTAAACAGGCCCTTCGGCCCACCGATTCTGTGCCGACCATCAACCACCCATTTATACTAATCCTACACTAATCCCGCATTCCTATCACATCCCCAACTGTCCCTATATATTTCCCTACCACCTACCTATACTAGGGTCAATTTATAATGGCCAATTAACCTATCAACCTGCAAGTCTTTGACATGTGGGAAGAAACCGGAGCACCCAGAGGAAACTCACGCAGAGACAGTGAGAACTTGCAAACTCCGCGAAGGCAGTACCCAGAATCGAGCCCTGGTCCCTGGAGCTGTGAGGCTGCTAACCACTGTGCCAATGTGCCGCCCAGTGTGTGTCTGTGCTACTGGGTATCAGTATATGTCTTTGTTAATTGGTGTAAGTGTGTGTCTGTGTTAATGGGTAACAGTGTATGTCTTTGTTACTTGGTGTCAGTGTATGTCTGTGTTACTTGGTGTAAGTGTGTGTCTTTGTTACTTGGTGTAATTGTATGTCTTTGTTACTTGGTGTCAGTGTATGTCTGTGTTACTTGGTGTAAGTGTATGTCTTTGTTACTTGGTGTCAGTGTGTGTCTTTGTTACTTGTTGTAAGTGTGTGTCTGTGTTACTTGGTGTAAGTGTGTGTCTTTGTGACGTGGTGTAATTGTATGTCTTTGTTACTTGGTGTCAGTGTATGTCTTTGTTACTTGATGTAAGTGAGTGTTTGTGTTACTTGGTGTAAGTGTGTGTCTGTGTCACTTGGTATCAGTGTATGTCTTTGTTACTTGGTGTGAGTGTGTGACTGTGTTACTGGGCATCAGTGTATGTCTTTGTTACTTGGTGTAAGTGTGTGTCTGTGTTACTGGGTATCAGTGTATGTCTTTGTTACTTGGTGTCAGTGTATGTCTTTGTTACTTGGTGTAAGTGTCTGTCTTTGTTACTTGGTGTAAGGGTGTGTCTTTTTTACTTGGTGTAAGTGTGTGTCTGTGTTACTGGGTATCAGTGTATGCCTTTGTTACTTGGTGTCAGTGTGTGTCTGTGGTACTGGGTATCAGTGTATGTCTTTGTTACTTCGTGTAAATGTATGTCTTTGTGACTTGGTGTCAGTGTCTGTCTTTGTTACTTGGTGTAAGTTTGTGTCTGTGTTACTGGTTATCAGTGCATGTCTTTGTTACTTGGTGTCAGTGTATGTCAAAATACTTGGTGCAAGTGTATGTCTTTGTTATTTGGTGTAATTGTCTGTCTTTGTTACTTCGTGTAAGTGTATGTCTTTGTGACTTGGTGTCAGTGTATGTCTTTGTTACTTGGTGTAATTGTCTGTCTTTGTTACTTCGTGTAAGTGTATGTCTTTGTGACTTGGTGTCAGTGTCTGTCTTTGTTACTGGGTGTCAGTGTGTGTCTTTGTTACTTGGTGTAAGTGTGTGTCTGTGTTACTGTGTATCAGTGTATGTCTTTGTTACTTGGTGTCAGTGTATGTCTTTGTTACTTGGTGTAAGTGTGTGTCTTTGTAACTTGGTGTAAGTGTATGTCTTTGTTCCTTGGTGTAAGTGTATGTCTTTGTTACTTGGTGTCAGTGCATGTCTGTGTTACTTGGTGTAAGTGTGTGCCTTTGTTACTTGGTGTCGGTGTGTGTCTGTGTTACTGGGTGTCAGTGTGTGCCTTTGTGACTTGGTATCAGTGTATGTCTTTGTTACTTGGTGTAAGTGTGTGTCTGTGTTCCTGGGTATCAGTGTATGTCTTTGTGACTTGGTGTCAGTGTATGTCTTTGTTACTGGGTGTCAGTGTGTGTCTGTGTTACTTGGTGTCCGTGTATGTCTTTGTTACTGTGTATCAGTGTTTCTCTGTGTTCCTGGGTGTCAGTGTGTGTTTGTTTGTGTTACTGGGTGTCAGTGTGTGTCTGTGACACTAGGTGTCAGTATTTAGTTTAGTTCAGAGATTCAGCACTTAAACAGGCCCTTCGGCCCACCGATTCTGTGCCGACCATCAACCACCCATTTATACTAATCCTACACTAATCCCGTATTCCTATCACATCCCCAACTGTCCCTATATATTTCCCTAACACCTACCTATACTAGGGTCAATTTATAATGGCCAATTAACCTATCAACCTGCAAGTCTTTGACATGTGGGAAGAAACCGGAGCACCCAGAGGAAACTCACGCAGAGACAGGGAGAACTTGCAAACTCCGCGAAGGCAGTACCCAGAATCGAGCCCTGGTCCCTGGAGCTGTGAGGCTGCTAACCACTGTGCCAATGTGCCGCCCAGTGTGTGTCTGTGCTACTGGGTATCAGTATATGTCTTTGTTAATTGGTGTAAGTGTGTGTCTGTGTTAATGGGTAACAGTGTATGTCTTTGTTACTTGGGGTCAATGTATGTCTGTGTTACGTGGTGTAAGTGTGTGTCTTTGTTACTTGGTGTAATTGTATGTCTTTGTTACTTGGTGTCAGTGTATGTCTGTGTTACTTGGTGTAAGTGTATGTCTTTGTTACTTGGTGTCAGTGTGTGTCTTTGTTACTTGTTGTAAGTGTGTGTCTGTGTTACTTGGAGTAAGTGTGTGTCTGTGTTACTTGGTATCAGTGTATGTCTTTGTTACTTGGTGTAAGTTTGTGTCTGTGTTACTGGGTGACAGTGTATGTCTTTGTTATTTGGTGTAAGTGTATGTCTGTGTTACTTGGTGTAAGTGTGTGTCTTTGTGACTTGGTGTAATTGTATGTCTTTGTTACTTGGTGTCAGTGTATGTCTTTGTTACTTGGTGTAAGTGAGTGTTTGTGTTACTTGGTGTAAGTGTGTGTCTGTGTCACTTGGTATCAGTGTATGTCTTTGTTACTTGGTGTGAGTGTGTGACTGTGTTACTGGGCATCAGTGTATGTCTTTGTTACTTGGTGTAAGTGTGTGTCTGTGTTACTGGGTATCAGTGTATGTCTTTGTTACTTGGTGTCAGTGTATGTCTTTGTTACTTGGTGTAAGTGTCTGTCTTTGTTACTTGGTGTAAGGGTGTGTCTTTTTTACTTGGTGTAAGTGTGTGTCTGTGTTACTGGGTATCAGTGTATGCCTTTGTTACTTGGTGTCAGTGTGTGTCTGTGGTACTGGGTATCAGTGTATGTCTTTGTTACTTCGTGTAAATGTATGTCTTTGTGACTTGGTGTCAGTGTCTGTCTTTGTTACTTGGTGTAAGTTTGTGTCTGTGTTACTGGTCATCAGTGCATGTCTTTGTTACTTGGTGTCAGTGTATGTCAAAATACTTGGTGCAAGTGTATGTCTTGTTACTTGGTGTAATTGTCTGTCTTTGTTACTTCGTGTAAGTGTATGTCTTTGTGACTTTGTGTCAGTGTCTGTCTTTATTACTGGGTGTCAGTGTGTGTCTTTGTTACTTGGTGTCAGTGTATTTCTTTGTCACAGTTTCTCAGTGTTTCTCTGTGTTACTGGGTGTCAGTGTGTGTTTGTTTGTGTTACTGGGTGTCAGTGTGTATCTGTGACACTAGGTGTCAGTATTTAGTTTAGTTTTGAGATACAGCACTTTAACAGGCCCTTCGCCCCACCGGGTCTGTGCCGGCCATCAACCAACCATTTATACTAATCCTACACTAAACCCGTATTCCTATCACATCCCCACCTTTCCCGATATATTTCCCTACATCCTACCTGCCTTGACTAGGGGCAATTTATAATGGCCAATTAACCTATCATCCTGCAAGTCTTTGGCATGTGGGAGGAAGCCGGAGCACCCGGAGGAAACCCACGCAGACACAGGGAGAACTTGCAAACTCCGGACAGGCAGTACCCAGAATCGAACCCGGGTCCCTGGAGCTGTGAGGCTGCGGTGCTAACCACTGCGCCAATGTGCCGCCCAGTGTGTCTCCGTGTTACTGGGTGTCAGTATATGTCTTTGTTACTTGGTGTCAGTGTGTGTCTGTGCTCCTTGGTGTCAGTGTGTTTGTGTTACTGGGTGTCAGTGTGTGCCTGTGTTACTTGGTGTAAGTGTGTGACTTTGTAACTTGGTGTCGGTGTGTGTCTGTGTTACTGGGTGTCAGTGTATGTCTTTGTTACTTGGTGTCACTGTGTGCCTGTGTTACTTGGTGTAAGTGTGTGACTTTCTTACTTGGTGTCGGTGTGTGTCTGTGTTACTGGGTGTCAGTGTATGTCTTTGTTACTTGGTGTAAGTGTGTGTCTGTGCTACTGGGTATCAGTGTGTGTCTTTGTCACTTGGTGCAAGTGTATGTCAAAATACTTGGTGTATGTGTATGTCTTTGTTACTTGGTGTAATTGTCTGTCTTTGTTACTTGGTGTCAGTGTATGTCTGTGTAACTTGGTGAAAGTGTCTGTCTTTGTTACTTGGTGTAAGTGTGTGTTTGTGTTACTTGGTGTAAGTGTGTGTCTGTGTTACTTGGTGTCAGTGTGTTTGTTTGTGTTACTGGGTGTAAGTGTGTGACTTTGTTACTTGGTGTCCGTGTGTGTCTGTGTTACTGGGTGTCAGTGTATGTCTTTGTTACTTGGTGTAAGTGTGTGTCTGTGCTACTGGGTATCAGTGTGTGTCTTTGTTACTTGGTGTAAGTGTGTGTATGTGTTACTGGGTATCAATGTATGTCTTTGTTACTTGGTGTCAGTGTGTGTCTTTGTTACTTGTTCTACGTGTGTGTCTGTGTTACTTGGTGTAAGTTTGTGTCTGTGTTACTGGGTGACAGTGCATGTCTTTGTTACTTGGTGTCAGTGTATGTCTGTGTTACTTGGTGTAAGTGTGTGTCTTTGTGACTTGGTGTAATTGTATGTCTTTGTTACTTGGTGTCAGTGTATGTCTTTGTTACTTGGTGTAAGTGAGTGTTTGTGTTACTTGGTGTAAGTGTGTGTCTGTGTCACGTGGTATCAGTGTATGTCTTTGTTACTTGGTGTGAGTGTGTGACTGTGTTACTGGGCATCAGTGTATGTCTTTGTTACTTGGTGTAAGTGTGTGTCTGTGTTACTGGGTATCAGTGTATGTCTTTGTTACTTGGTGACAGTGTATGTCTTTGTTACTTGGTGTAAGTGTCTGTCTTTGTTACTTGGTGTAAGGGTGTGTCTTTTTTACTTCGTGTAAGTGTGTGTCTGTGTTACTGGGTATCAGTGTAAGTCTTTGTTACTTGGTGTCAGTGTGTGTCTGTGGTACTGGGTATCAGTGTATGTCTTTGTTTCTTCGTGTAAGTGTATGTCTTTGTGACTTGGTGTCAGTGTCTGTCTTTGTTACTGGGTGTCATTGTGTGTCTTTGTTACTTGGTGTAAGTGTGTGTCTGTGTTACTGGGTATCAGTGTATGTCTTTGTTACTTGGTGTCAGTGTATGTCTTTGTTACTTGGTGTAAGTGTCTGTCTTTGTCACTTGGTGTCAGTGTCTGTCTTTGTTACTTGGTGCAAGTGTGTGTCTATGTTACTTGGTGTCAGCGTATGTCTGTGTTACTTGGTGTAAGTGTGTGTCTTTGTAACTTGGTGTAAGTGTATGTCTTTGTTCCTTGGTGTAAGTGTATGTCTTTGTTACTTGGTGTCAGTGCATGTCTGTGTTACTTGGTGTAAGTGTGTGTCTTTGTTACTTGGTGTCGGTGTGTGTCTGTGTTACTGGGTGTCAGTGTATGTCTTTGTGACTTGGTATCAGTGTATGTCTTTGTTACTTGGTGTGAGTGTGTGTCTGTGTTCCTGGGTATCAGTGTATGTCTTTGTGACTTGGTGTCAGTGTATGTCTTTGTTACTGGGTGTCAGTGTGTGTCTGTGTTACTTGGTGTCAGTGTATGTCTTTGTTCCTGTGTATCAGTGTTTCTCTGTGTTCCTGGGTGTCAGTGTGTGTTTGTTTGTGTTACTGGGTGTCAGTGTGTGTCTGTGACACTAGGTGTCAGTATTTAGTTTAGTTCAGAGATACAGCACTTAAACAGGCCCTTCGGCCCACCGAGTCTGTGCCGACCATCAACCTCCCATTTATACTAATCCTACACTAATCCCGTATTCCTATCACATCCCCAACTGTCCCTATATATTTCCCTAACACCTACCTAAACTAGGGTCAATTTATAATGGCCAATTAACCTATCAACCTGCAAGTCTTTGGCATGTGGGAAGAAACCGGAGCACCCGGAGGAAACTAACGCAGAGACAGGGAGAACTTGCAAACTCCGCAAAGGCAGTACCCAGAATCGAGCCCTGGTCCCAGGAGCTGTGAGGCTGCTAACCACTGTGCCAATGTGCCGCCCAGTGTGTGTCTGTGCTACTGGGTGTCAGTGTATGTCTTTGTTACTTGGTGTAAGTGTGTGTCTGTGCTACTGGGTATCAGTGTGTGTCTTTGTTACTTGGTGTAAGTGTGTGTATGTGTTACTGGGTATCAGTGTATGTCTTTGTTACTTGGTGTCAGTGTGTGTCTTTGTTACTTGTTCTACGTGTGTGTCTGTGTTACTTGGTGTAAGTGTGTGTCTGTGTTACTTGGTATCAGTGTATGTCTTTGTTACTTGGTGTAAGTTTGTGTCTGTGTTACTGGGTGACAGTGCATGCCTTTGTTACTTGGTGTCAGTGTATGTCTGTGTTACTTGGTGTAAGTGTGTGTCTTTGTGACTTGGTGTAATTGTATGTCTTTGTTACTTGGTGTCAGTGTATGTCTTTGTTACTTGGTGTAAGTGAGTGTTTGTGTTACTTGGTGTAAGTGTGTGTCTGTGTCACTTGGTATCAGTGTATGTCTTTGTTACTTGGTGTGAGTGTGTGACTGTGTTACTGGGCATCAGTGTATGTCTTTGTTACTTGGTGTAAGTGTGTGTCTGTGTTACTGGGTATCAGTGTATGTCTTTGTTACTTGGTGACAGTGTATGTCTTTGTTACTTGGTGTAAGGGTGTGTCTTTTTTACTTCGTGTAAGTGTGTGTCTGTGTTACTGGGTATCAGTGTAAGTCTTTGTTACTTGGTGTCAGTGTGTGTCTGTGGTACTGGGTATCAGTGTATGTCTTTGTTACTTCGTGTAAGTGTATGTCTTTGTGACTTGGTGTCAGTGTCTGTCTTTGTTACTGGGTGTCATTGTGTGTCTTTGTTACTTGGTGTAAGTGTGTGTCTGTGTTACTGGGTATCAGTGTATGTCGTTGTTACTTGGTGTCAGTGTATGTCTTTGTTACTTGGTGTAAGTGTCTGTCTTTGTCACTTGGTGTCAGTGTCTGTCTTTGTTACTTGGTGCAAGTGTGTGTCTATGTTACTTGGTGTCAGCGTATGTCTGTGTTACTTGGTGTAAGTGTGTGTCTTTGTAACTTGGTGTAAGTGTATGTCTTTGTTCCTTGGTGTAAGTGTATGTCTTTGTTACTTGGTGTCAGTGCATGTCTGTGTTACTTGGTGTAAGTGTGTGTCTTTATTACTTGGTGTCGGTGTGTGTCTGTGTTACTGGGTGTCAGTGTGTGTCTTTGTGACTTGGTATCAGTGTATGTCTTTGTTACTTGGTGTGAGTGTGTGTCTGTGTTCCTGGGTATCAGTGTATGTCTTTGTGACTTGGTGTCAGTGTATGTCTTTGTTACTGGGTGTCAGTGTGTGTCTGTGTTACTTGGTGTCAGTGTATGTCTTTGTTCCTGTGTATCAGTGTTTCTCTGTGTTCCTGGGTGTCAGTGTGTGTTTGTTTGTGTTACTGGGTGTCAGTGTGTGTCTGTGACACTAGGTGTCAGTATTTAGTTTAGTTCAGAGATACAGCACTTAAACAGGCCCTTCGGCCCACCGAGTCTGTGCCGACCATCAACCTCCCATTTATACTAATCCTACACTAATCCCGTATTCCTATCACATCCCCAACTGTCCCTATATATTTCCCTAACACCTACCTAAACTAGGGTCAATTTATAATGGCCAATTAACCTATCAACCTGCAAGTCTTTGGCATGTGGGAAGAAACCGGAGCACCCGGAGGAAACTCACGCAGAGACAGGGAGAACTTGCAAACTCCGCAAAGGCAGTACCCAGAATCGAGCCCTGGTCCCAGGAGCTGTGAGGCTGCTAACCACTGTGCCAATGTGCCGCCCAGTGTGTGTCTGTGCTACTGGGTGTCAGTATAAGACTTTGTTACTTGGTGTCAGTGTGTGTCAGTGTTACTGGGTGTCAGTGTGTTTGTTTGTGTTACTGGGTGTCAGTGTGTGTCTGTGTTACTTGGTGTAAGTGTGTGACTTTGTTACTTGGTGTCCGTGTGTGTCTGTGTTACTGGGTGTCAGTGCATGTCTTTGTAACTGGGTGTCAGTGTTTGTCTTTGTTACTTGGTGTAAGTGTGTGTCTGTGTTATTTGGTGTATGTGTGTGTCTGTGTTGCTGGGTGTCAGTGTGTGTCTGTGTTACTCGGTGTAATTGTGTGTCTTTGTTACTTTGTGTAAGTGTATGTCTTTGTTACTTGGTGTCAGTGTATGTCTGTGTTACTTGGTGTAAGTGTGTGCCTGTGTTACTGGGTATCAGTGTTTGTCCTGGTTACTTGGTGTCAGTGTATGTCTGTGTTATTTGGTGTAAGTGTGTGTCTGTGTTACTGGGAATCAGTGTCTGTCTTTGTTACTTGGTGTAAGTGTGTGTCTGTGTTACTATGGATCAGTGCATGTCTTTGTGACTTGGTGTCAGTGTATGTCTTTGTTACTGGGTGTCAGTGTGTGTCTTTGTGACTTGGTATCAGTGTATGTCTTTGTTACTTGGTGTAAGTGTGTGTCTGTGTTCCTGGGTATCAGTGTATGTCTTTGTGACTTGGTGTCAAATGTATGTCTTTGTTACTGGGTGTCAGTGTGTGTCTGTGTTACTTGGTGTCAGTGTATGTCTTTGTTACTGTGTATCAGTGTTTCTCTGTGTTCCTGGGTGTCAGTGTGTGTTTGTTTGTGTTACTGGGTGTCAGTGTGTGTCTGTGACACTAGGTGTCAGTATTTACTTTAGTTCAGAGATACAGCACTTAAACAGGCCCTTCGGCCCACCGAGTCTGTGCCGACCATCAACCACCCATTTATACTAATCCTACACTAATCCCGTATTCCAATCACATCCCCACCTGTCCCGATATATTTCCCTACCACCTACCTATACTAGGGGCAATTTATGATGGCCAATTAACCTATCATCCTGCAAGTCTTTGGCATGTGGGAGGAAGCCGGAGAACCCGGAGGAAACCCACGCAGACACAGGGAGAACTTGCAAACTCCGGACAGGCAGTACCCAGAATCGAACCCGGGTCCCTGGAGCTGTGAGGCTGCGGTGCTTACCACTGCGCCAATGTGCCGCCCAGTGTGTCTCCGTGTTACTGGGTGTCAGTATATGTCTTTGTTACTTAGTGTCAGTGTGTGTCTGTGTTACTGGGTGTCAGTGTGTTTGTGTTACTGGGTGTCAGTGTGTGCCTGTGTTACTTGGTGTAAGTGTGTGACTTTGTTACTTGGTGTCGGTGTGTGTCTGTGTTACTGGGTGTCAGTGTATGTCTTTGTTACTTGGTGTAAGTGTGTGTCTGTGCTACTGGGTATCAGTGTGTGTCTTTGTCACTTGGTGTAAGTGTATGTCAAAATACTTGGTATATGTGTATGTCTTTGTTACTTGGTGTAATTGCCTGTCTTTGTTACTTGGTGTCAGTGTATGTCTGTGTTACTTGGTGTAAGTGTCTGTCTTTGTTACTTGGTGTAAGTGTGTGTTTGTGTTACTTGGTGTAAGTGTGTGTCTATGTTACTTGGTGTCAGTGTGTTTGTTTGTGTTACTGGGTGTAAGTGTGTGACTTTGTTACTTGGTGTCCGTGTGTGTCTGTGTTACTGGGTGTCAGTGTATGTCTTTGTTACTTGGTGTAAGTGTGTGTCTGTGCTACTGGGTATCAGTGTGTGTCTTTGTTACTTGGTGTAAGTGTGTGTATGTGTTACTGGGTATCGTGTATGTCTTTGTTACTGGGTGTCAGTGTGTGTCTTTGTTACTTGTTGTACGTGTGTGTCTGTGTTACTTGGTGTAAGTGTGTATCTGTGTTACTTGGTATCAGTGTATGTCTTTGTTACTTGGTGTAAGTTTGTGTCTGTGTTACTGGGTGACAGTGTATGTCTTTGTTACTTGGTGTCAGTGTATGTCTGTGTTACTTGGTGTAAGTGTGTGTCTTTGTGACTTGGTGTAATTGTATGTCTTTGTTACTTGGTGTCAGTGTATGTCTTTGTTACTTGGTGAAAGTGAGTGTTTGTGTTACTTGGTGTAAGTGTGTGTCTGTGTCACTTGGTATCAGTGTATGTCTTTGTTACTTGGTGTAAGTGTGTGTCTGTGTTACTGGGTATCAGTGTATGTCTTTGTTACTTGGTGTCAGTGTATGTCTTTGTTACTTGGTGTAAGTGTCTGTCTTTGTTACTTGGTGTAAGGGTGTGTCTTTTTTACTTGGTGTAAGTGTGTGTCTGTGTTACTGGGTATCAGTGTATGTCTTTGTTACTTGGTGTCAGTGTGTGTCTGTGGTACTGGGTATCAGTGTATGTCTTTGTTACTTCGTGTAAGTGTATGTCTTTGTGACTTGGTGTCAGTGTCTGTCTTTGTTACTTGCTGTAAGTGTGTGTCTGTGTTACTGGGTATCAGTGCATGTCTTTGTTACTTGGTGTCAGTGTATGTCAAAATACTTGGTGCAAGTGTATGTCTTTGTTATTTGGTGTAATTGTCTGTCTTTGTTACTTCGTGTAAGTGTATGTCTTTGTGACTTGGTGTCAGTGTGTGTCTGTGTTACTGGGTATCAGTGTATGTCTTTGTTACTTGGTGTCAGTGTATGTCTTTGTTACTTGGTGTAAGTGTATGTCTTTGTCACTTGGTGTCAGTGTATGTCTGTGTTACTTGGTGTAAGTGTGTGTCTTTGTAACTTGGTGTAAGTGTATGTCTTTGTTCCTTGGTGTAAGTGCATGTCTGTGTTACTTGGTGTAAGTGTGTGTCTTTGTTACTTGGTGTCGGTGTGTGTCTGTGTTACTGGGTGTCAGTGTGTGTCTTTGTCAATTGGTATCAGTGTATGTCTTTGTTACTTGGTGTAAGTGTGTGTCTGTGATCCTGGGTATCAGTGTATGTCTTTGTGACTTGGTGTCAGTGTATGTCTTTGTTACTGGGTGTCAGTGTGTGTCTGTGTTACTTGGTGTCAGTGTATGTCTTTGTTACTGTGTATCAGTGTTTCTCTGTGTTCCTGGGTGTCAGTGTGTGTTTGTTTGTGTTACTGGGTGTCAGTGTGTGTCTGTGACACTAGGTGTCAGTATTTAGTTTAGTTCAGAGATACAGCACTTAAACAGGCCCTTCGGCCCACCGAGTCTGTGCCGACCATCAACCACCCATTTATACTAATCCTACTCTAATCCCGTATTCCTATCACATCCCCAACTGTCCCTATATATTTCCCTAACACCTACCTATACTAGGGTCAATTTATAATGGCCAATTAACCTATCAACCTGCAAGTCTTTGGCATGTGGGAAGAAACCGGAGCACCCGGAGGAAACTCACGCAGAGACAGGGAGAACTTGCAAACTCCGCAAAGGCAGTACCCAGAATCGAGCCCTGGTCCCAGGAGCTGTGAGGCTGCTAACCACTGTGCCAATGTGCCGCCCAGTGTGTGTCTGTGCTACTGGGTGTCAGTGTATGTCTTTGTTACTTGGTGTAAGTGTGTGTCTGTGCTACTGGGTATCAGTGTGTGTCTTTGTTACCTGGTGTAAGTGTGTGTATGTGTTACTGGGTATCAGTGTATGTCTTTGTTACTTGGTGTCAGTGTGTGTCTTTGTTACTTGTTCTACGTGTGTGTCTGTGTTACTTGGTGTAAGTGTGTGTCTGTGTTACTTGGTATCAGTGTATGTCTTTGTTACTTGGTGTAAGTTTGTGTCTGTGTTACTGGGTGACAGTGCATGTCTTTGTTACTTGGTGTCAGTGTATGTCTGTGTTACTTGGTGTAAGTGTGTGTCTTTGTGACTTGGTGTAATTGTATGTCTTTGTTACTTGGTGTCAGTGTATGTCTTTGTTACTTGGTGTAAGTGAGTGTTTGTGTTACTTGGTGTAAGTGTGTGTCTGTGTCACTTGGTATCAGTGTATGTCTTTGTTACTTGGTGTGAGTGTGTGACTGTGTTACTGGGCATCAGTGTATGTCTTTGTTACTTGGTGTAAGTGTGTGTCTGTGTTACTGGGTATCAGTGTATGTCTTTGTTACTTGGTGACAGTGTATGTCTTTGTTACTTGGTGTAAGTGTCTGTCTTTGTTACTTGGTGTAAGGGTGTGTCTTTTTTACTTCGTGTAAGTGTGTGTCTGTGTTACTGGGTATCAGTGTAAGTCTTTGTTACTTGGTGTCAGTGTGTGTCTGTGGTACTGGGTATCAGTGTATGTCTTTGTTACTTCGTGTAAGTGTATGTCTTTGTGACTTGGTGTCAGTGTCTGTCTTTGTTACTGGGTGTCATTGTGTGTCTTTGTTACTTGGTGTAAGTGTGTGTCTGTGTTACTGGGTATCAGTGTATGTCTTTGTTACTTGGTGTCAGTGTATGTCTTTGTTACTTGGTGTAAGTGACTGTCTTTGTCACTTGGTGTCAGTGTCTGTCTTTGTTACTTGGTGCAAGTGTGTGTCTATGTTACTTGGTGTCAGCGTATGTCTGTGTTACTTGGTGTAAGTGTGTGTCTTTGTAACTTGGTGTAAGTGTATGTCTTTGTTCCTTGGTGTAAGTGTATGTCTTTGTTACTTGGTGTCAGTGCATGTCTGTGTTACTTGGTGTAAGTGTGTGTCTTTGTTACTTGGTGTCGGTGTGTGTCTGTGTTACTGGGTGTCAGTGTGTGTCTTTGTGACTTGGTATCAGTGTATGTCTTTGTTACTTGGTGTGAGTGTGTGTCTGTGTTCCTGGGTATCAGTGTATGTCTTTGTGACTTGGTGTCAGTGTATGTCTTTGTTACTGGGTGTCAGTGTGTGTCTGTGTTACTTGGTGTCAGTGTATGTCTTTGTTCCTGTGTATCAGTGTTTCTCTGTGTTCCTGGGTGTCAGTGTGTGTTTGTTTGTGTTACTGGGTGTCAGTGTGTGTCTGTGACACTAGGTGTCAGTATTTAGTTTAGTTCAGAGATACAGCACTTAAACAGGCCCTTCGGCCCACCGAGTCTGTGCCGACCATCAACCTCCCATTTATACTAATCCAACACTAATCCCGTATTCCTATCACATCCCCAACTGTCCCTATATATTTCCCTAACACCTACCTAAACTAGGGTCAATTTATAATGGCCAATTAACCTATCAACCTGCAAGTCTTTGGCATGTGGGAAGAAACCGGAGCACCCGGAGGAAACTCACGCAGAGACAGGGAGAACTTGCAAACTCCGCAAAGGCAGTACCCAGAATCGAGCCCTGGTCCCAGGAGCTGTGGGGCTGCTAACCACTGTGCCAATGTGCCGCCCAGTGTGTGTCTGTGCTACTGGGTGTCAGTATAAGACTTTGTTACTTGGTGTCAGTGTGTGTCAGTGTTACTGGGTGTCAGTGTGTTTGTTTGTGTTACTGGGTGTCAGTGTGTGTCTGTGTTACTTGGTGTAAGTGTGTGACTTTGTTACTTGGTGTCCGTGTGTGTCTGTGTTACTGGGTGTCAGTGCATGTCTTTGTAACTGGGTGTCAGTGTTTGTCTTTGTTACTTGGTGTAAGTGTGGGTCTGTGTTATTTGGTGTATGTGTGTGTCTGTGTTGCTGGGTGTCAGTGTGTGTCTGTGTTACTCGGTGTAATTGTGTGTCTTTGTTACTTTGTGTAAGTGTATGTCTTTGTTACTTGGTGTCAGTGTATGTCTGTGTTACTTGGTGTAAGTGTGTGTCTGTGTTACTGGGAATCATTGTCTGTCTTTGTTACTTGGTGTAAGTGTGTGTCTGTGTTACTATGGATCAGTGCATGTCTTTGTGACTTGGTGTCAGTGTATGTCTTTGTTACTGGGTGTCAGTGTGTGTCTTTGTGACTTGGTATCAGTGTATGTCTTTGTTACTTGGTGTAAGTGTGTGTCTGTGTTCCTGGGTATCAGTGTATGTCTTTGTGACTTGGTGTCAAATGTATGTCTTTGTTACTGGGTGTCAGTGTGTGTCTGTGTTACTTGGTGTCAGTGTATGTCTTTGTTACTGTGTATCAGTGTTTCTCTGTGTTCCTGGGTGTCAGTGTTTGTTTGTTTGTGTTACTGGGTGTCAGTGTGTGTCTGTGACACTAGGTGTCAGTATTTACTTTAGTTCAGAGATACAGCACTTAAACAGGCCCTTCGGCCCACCGAGTCTGTGCCGACCATCAACCACCCATTTATACTAATCCTACACTAATCCCGTATTCCTATCACATCCCCACCTGTCCCGATATATTTCCCTACCACCTACCTATACTAGGGGCAATTTATGATGGCCAATTAACCTATCATCCTGCAAGTCTTTGGCATGTGGGAGGAAGCCGGAGCACCCGGAGGAAACCCACGCAGACACAGGGAGAACTTGCAAACTCCGGACAGGCAGTACCCAGAATCGAACCCGGGTCCCTGGAGCTGTGAGGCTGCGGTGCTTACCACTGCGCCAATGTGCCGCCCAGTGTGTCTCCGTGTTACTGGGTGTCAGTATATGTCTTTGTTACTTAGTGTCAGTGTGTGTCTGTGTTACTGGGTGTCAGTGTGTTTGTGTTACTGGGTGTCAGTGTGTGCCTGTGTTACTTGGTGTAAGTGTGTGACTTTGTTACTTGGTGTCGGTGTGTGTCTGTGTTACTGGGTGTCAGTGTATGTCTTTGTTACTTGGTGTAAGTGTGTGTCTGTGCTACTGGGTATCAGTGTGTGTCTTTGTCACTTGGTGTAAGTGTATGTCAAAATACTTGGTGTATGTGTATGTCTTTGTTACTTGGTGTAATTGCCTGTCTTTGTTACTTGGTGTCAGTGTATGTCTGTGTTACTTGGTGTAAGTGTCTGTCTTTGTTACTTGGTGTAAGTGTGTGTTTGTGTTACTTGGTGTAAGTGTGTGTCTATGTTACTTGGTGTCAGTGTGTTTGTTTGTGTTACTGGGTGTAAGTGTGTGACTTTGTTACTTGGTGTCCGTGTGTGTCTGTGTTACTGGGTGTCAGTGTATGTCTTTGTTACTTGGTGTAAGTGTGTGTCTGTGCTACTGGGTATCAGTGTGTGTCTTTGTTACTTGGTGTAAGTGTGTGTATGTGTTACTGGGTATCGTGTATGTCTTTGTTACTGGGTGTCAGTGTGTGTCTTTGTTACTTGTTGTACGTGTGTGTCTGTGTTACTTGGTGTAAGTGTGTGTCTGTGTTACTTGGTATCAGTGTATGTCTTTGTTACTTGGTGTAAGTTTGTGTCTGTGTTACTGGGTGACAGTGTATGTCTTTGTTACTTGGTGTCAGTGTATGTCTGTGTTACTTGGTGTAAGTGTGTGTCTTTGTGACTTGGTGTAATTGTATGTCTTTGTTACTTGGTGTCAGTGTATGTCTTTGTTACTTGGTGAAAGTGAGTGTTTGTGTTACTTGGTGTAAGTGTGTGTCTGTGTCACTTGGTATCAGTGTATGTCTTTGTTACTTGGTGTAAGTGTGTGTCTGTGTTACTGGGTATCAGTGTATGTCTTTGTTACTTGGTGTCAGTGTATGTCTTTGTTACTTGGTGTAAGTGTCTGTCTTTGTTACTTGGTGTAAGGGTGTGTCTTTTTTACTTGGTGTAAGTGTGTGTCTGTGTTACTGGGTATCAGTGTATGTCTTTGTTACTTGGTGTCAGTGTGTGTCTGTGGTACTGGGTATCAGTGTATGTCTTTGTTACTTCGTGTAAGTGTATGTCTTTGTGACTTGGTGTCAGTGTCTGTCTTTGTTACTTGCTGTAAGTGTGTGTCTGTGTTACTGGGTATCAGTGCATGTCTTTGTTACTTGGTGTCAGTGTATGTCAAAATACTTGGTGCAAGTGTATGTCTTTGTTATTTGGTGTAATTGTCTGTCTTTGTTACTTCGTGTAAGTGTATGTCTTTGTGACTTGGTGTCAGTGTGTGTCTGTGTTACTGGGTATCAGTGTATGTCTTTGTTACTTGGTGTCAGTGTATGTCTTTGTTACTTGGTGTAAGTGTATGTCTTTGTCACTTGGTGTCAGTGTATGTCTGTGTTACTTGGTGTAAGTGTGTGTCTTTGTAACTTGGTGTAAGTGTATGTCTTTGTTCCTTGGTGTAAGTGCATGTCTGTGTTACTTGGTGTAAGTGTGTGTCTTTGTTACTTGGTGTCGGTGTGTGTCTGTGTTACTGGGTGTCAGTGTGTGTCTTTGTCAATTGGTATCAGTGTATGTCTTTGTTACTTGGTGTAAGTGTGTGTCTGTGATCCTGGGTATCAGTGTATGTCTTTGTGACTTGGTGTCAGTGTATGTCTTTGTTACTGGGTGTCAGTGTGTGTCTGTGTTACTTGGTGTCAGTGTATGTCTTTGTTACTGTGTATCAGTGTTTCTCTGTGTTCCTGGGTGTCAGTGTGTGTTTGTTTGTGTTACTGGGTGTCAGTGTGTGTCTGTGACACTAGGTGTCAGTATTTAGTTTAGTTCAGAGATACAGCACTTAAACAGGCCCTTCGGCCCACCGAGTCTGTGCCGACCATCAACCACCCATTTATACTAATCCTACTCTAATCCCGTATTCCTATCACATCCCCAACTGTCCCTATATATTTCCCTAACACCTACCTATACTAGGGTCAATTTATAATGGCCAATTAACCTATCAACCTGCAAGTCTTTGGCATGTGGGAAGAAACCGGAGCACCCGGAGGAAACTCACGCAGAGACAGGGAGAACTTGCAAACTCCGCGAAGGCAGTACCCAGAATCGAGCCCTGGTCCCTGGAGCTGTGAGGCTGCTAACCACTGTGCCAATGTGCCGCCCAGTGTGTGTCTGTGCTACTGGGTATCAGTATATGTCTTTGTTAATTGGTGTAAGTGTGTGTCTGTGTTAATGGGTAACAGTGTATGTCTTTGTTACTTGGTGTCAGTGTATGTCTGTGTTACTTGGTGTAAGTGTGTGTCTTTGTTACTTGGTGTAATTGTATGTCTTTGTTACTTGGTGTCAGTGTATGTCTGTGTTACTTGGTGTAAGTGTATGTCTTTGTTACTTGGTGTCAGTGTGTGTCTTTGTTACTTGTTGTAAGTGTGTGTCTGTGTTACTTGGTGTAAGTGTGTGTCTGTGTTACTTGGTATCAGTGTATGTCTTTGTTACTTGGTGTAAGTTTGTGTCTGTGTTACTGGGTGACAGTGTATGTCTTTGTTACTTGGTGTAAGTGTATGTCTGTGTTACTTGGTGTAAGTGTGTGTCTTTGTGACTTGGTGTAATTGTATGTCTTTGTTACTTAGTGTCAGTGTATGTCTTTGTTACTTGTTGTAAGTGAGTGTTTGTGTTACTTGGTGTAAGTGTGTGTCTGTGTCACTTGGTATCAGTGTATGTCTTTGTTACTTGGTGTGAGTGTGTGACTGTGTTACGGGGCATCAGTGTATGTCTTTGTTACTTGGTGTAAGTGTGTGTCTGTGTTACTGGGTATCAGTGTATGTCTTTGTGACTTGGTGTCAGTGTATGTCTTTGTTACTTGGTGTAAGTGTCTGTCTTTGTTACTTGGTGTAAGGGTGTGTCTTTTTTACTTGGTGTAAGTGTGTGTCTGTGTTACTGGGTATCAGTGTATGTCTTTGTTACTTGGTGTAAGTGTGTGTCTGTGTTACTTGGTATCAGTGTATGTCTTTGTTACTTGGTGTAAGTTTGTGTCTGTGTTACTGGGTGACAGTGTATGTCTTTGTTACTTGGTGTAAGTGTATGTCTGTGTTACTTGGTGTAAGTGTGTGTCTTTGTGACTTGGTGTAATTGTATGTCTTTGTTACTTGGTGTCAGTGTATGTCTTTGTTACTTGTTGTAAGTGAGTGTTTGTGTTACTTGGTGTAAGTGTGTGTCTGTGTCACTTGGTATCAGTGTATGTCTTTGTTACTTGGTGTGAGTGTATGTCTTTGTTACTTGGTGTCAGTGTATGTCTTTGTTACTTGGTGTAAGTGTCTGTCTTTGTTACTTGGTGTAAGGGTGTGTCTTTTTTACTTGGTGTAAGTGTGTGTCTGTGTTACTGGGTATCAGTGTATGTCTTTGTTACTTGGTGTCAGAGTGTGTCTGTGGTACTAGGTATCAGTGTATGTCTTTGTTACTTCGTGTAAGTGTATGTCTTTGTGACTTGGTGTCAGTGTCTGTCTTTGTTACTTGGTGTAAGTGTGTGTCTGTGTTACTGGTTATCAGTGCATGTCTTTGTTACTTGGTGTCAGTGTATGTCAAAATACATGGTGCAAGTGTATGTCTTTGTTACTTGGTGTAATTGTCTGTCTTTGTTACTTCGTGTAAGTGTATGTCTTTGTGACTTTGTGTCAGTGTCTGTCTTTGTTACTGGGTGTCAGTGTCTGTCTTTGTTACTTGGTGTAAGTGTGTCTCCGTGTTACTGGTTGTCAGTATATGTCTTTGTTACTTGGTGTCAGTGTGTGTCTGTGTTACTGGGTGTCAGTGTGTTTGTGTTACTGGGTGTCAGTGTGTGCCTGTGTTACTTGGTGTAAGTGTGTGACTTTGTTACTTGGTGTCGGTGTGTGTCTGTGTTACTGGGTGTCAGTGTCTGTCTTTGTTACTTGGTGTAAGTGTGTGTCTGTGCTACTGGGTATCAGTGTGTGTCTTTGTCACTTGGTGTAAGTGTATGTCAAAATACTTGGTGTATGTGTATGTCTTTGTTACTTGGTGTAATTGTCTGTCTTTGTTACTGGGTATCAGTGTATGTCTTTGTGACTTGGTGTCAGTGTATGTCTTTGTTACTTGGTGTAAGTGTCTGTCTTTGTTACTTGGTGTAAGGGTGTGTCTTTTTTACTTGGTGTAAGTGTGTGTCTGTGTTACTGGGTATCAGTGTATGTCTTTGTTACTTGGTGTAAGTGTGTGTCTGTGTTACTTGGTATCAGTGTATGTCTTTGTTACTTGGTGTAAGTTTGTGTCTGTGTTACTGGGTGACAGTGTATGTCTTTATTACTTGGTGTAAGTGTATGTCTGTGTTACTTGGTGTAAGTGTGTGTCTTTGTGACTTGGTGTAATTGTATGTCTTTGTTACTTGGTGTCAGTGTATGTCTTTGTTACTTGTTGTAAGTGAGTGTTTGTGTTACTTGGTGTAAGTGTGTGTCTGTGTCACTTGGTATCAGTGTATGTCTTTGTTACTTGGTGTGAGTGTATGTCTTTGTTACTTGGTGTCAGTGTATGTCTTTGTTACTTGGTGTAAGTGTCTGTCTTTGTTACTTGGTGTAAGGGTGTGTCTTTTTTACTTGGTGTAAGTGTGTGTCTGTGTTACTGGGTATCAGTGTATGTCTTTGTTACTTGGTGTCAGAGTGTGTCTGTGGTACTAGGTATCAGTGTATGTCTTTGTTACTTCGTGTAAGTGTATGTCTTTGTGACTTGGTGTCAGTGTCTGTCTTTGTTACTTGGTGTAAGTGTGTGTCTGTGTTACTGGTTATCAGTGCATGTCTTTGTTACTTGGTGTCAGTGTATGTCAAAATACATGGTGCAAGTGTATGTCTTTGTTACTTGGTGTAATTGTCTGTCTTTGTTACTTCGTGTAAGTGTATGTCTTTGTGACTTTGTGTCAGTGTCTGTCTTTGTTACTGGGTGTCAGTGTCTGTCTTTGTTACTTGGTGTAAGTGTGTCTCCGTGTTACTGGTTGTCAGTATATGTCTTTGTTACTTGGTGTCAGTGTGTGTCTGTGTTACTGGGTGTCAGTGTGTTTGTGTTACTGGGTGTCAGTGTGTGCCTGTGTTACTTGGTGTAAGTGTGTGACTTTGTTACTTGGTGTCGGTGTGTGTCTGTGTTACTGGGTGTCAGTGTATGTCTTTGTTACTTGGTGTAAGTGTGTGTCTGTGCTACTGGGTATCAGTGTGTGTCTTTGTCACTTGGTGTAAGTGTATGTCAAAATACTTGGTGTATGTGTATGTCTTTGTTACTTGGTGTAATTGTATGTCTTTGTTACTTGGTGTCATTGTATGTCTGTGTTACTTGGTGTAAGTGTCTGTCTTTGTTACTGGGTATCAGTGTATGTCTTTGTGACTTGGTGTCAGTGTATGTCTTTGTTACTTGGTGTAAGTGTCTGTCTTTGTTACTTGGTGTAAGGGTGTGTCTTTTTTACTTGGTGTAAGTGTGTGTCTGTGTTACTGGGTATCAGTGTATGTCTTTGTTACTTGGTGTAAGTGTGTGTCTGTGTTACTTGGTATCAGTGTATGTCTTTGTTACTTGGTGTAAGTTTGTGTCTGTGTTACTGGGTGACAGTGTATGTCTTTGTTACTTGGTGTAAGTGTATGTCTGTGTTACTTGGTGTAAGTGTGTGTCTTTGTGACTTGGTGTAATTGTATGTCTTTGTTACTTGGTGTCAGTGTATGTCTTTGTTACTTGTTGTAAGTGAGTGTTTGTGTTACTTGGTGTAAGTGTGTGTCTGTGTCACTTGGTATCAGTGTATGTCTTTGTTACTTGGTGTGAGTGTATGTCTTTGTTACTTGGTGTCTGTGTATGTCTTTGTTACTTGGTGTAAGTGTCTGTCTTTGTTACTTGGTGTAAGGGTGTGTCTTTTTTACTTGGTGTAAGTGTGTGTCTGTGTTACTGGGTATCAGTGTATGTCTTTGTTACTTGGTGTCAGAGTGTGTCTGTGGTACTAGGTATCAGTGTATGTCTTTGTTACTTCGTGTAAGTGTATGTCTTTGTGACTTGGTGTCAGTGTCTGTCTTTGTTACTTGGTGTAAGTGTGTGTCTGTGTTACTGGTTATCAGTGCATGTCTTTGTTACTTGGTGTCAGTGTATGTCAAAATACATGGTGCAAGTGTATGTCTTTGTTACTTGGTGTAATTGTCTGTCTTTGTTACTTCGTGTAAGTGTATGTCTTTGTGACTTTGTGTCAGTGTCTGTCTTTGTTACTGGGTGTCAGTGTCTGTCTTTGTTACTTGGTGTAAGTGTGTCTCCGTGTTACTGGTTGTCAGTATATGTCTTTGTTACTTGGTGTCAGTGTGTGTCTGTGTTACTGGGTGTCAGTGTGTTTGTGTTACTGGGTGTCAGTGTGTGCCTGTGTTACTTGGTGTAAGTGTGTGACTTTGTTACTTGGTGTCGGTGTGTGTCTGTGTTACTGGGTGTCAGTGTATGTCTTTGTTACTTGGTGTAAGTGTGTGTCTGTGCTACTGGGTATCAGTGTGTGTCTTTGTCACTTGGTGTAAGTGTATGTCAAAATACTTGGTGTATGTGTATGTCTTTGTTACTTGGTGTAATTGCCTGTCTTTGTTACTTGGTGTCATTGTATGTCTGTGTTACTTGGTGTAAGTGTCTGTCTTTGTTACTTGGTGTAAGTGTGTGCTTGTGTTACTTGGTGTCAGTGTGTTTGTTTGTGTTACTGGGTGTAAGTGTGTGACTTTGTTACTTTGTGTCAGTGTCTGTCTTTGTTACTGGGTGTCAGTGTCTGTCTTTGTTACTTGGTGTAAGTGTGTCTCCGTGTTACTGGTTGTCAGTATATGTCTTTGTTACTTGGTGTCAGTGTGTGTCTGTGTTACTGGGTGTCAGTGTGTTTGTGTTACTGGGTGTCAGTGTGTGCCTGTGTTACTTGGTGTAAGTGTGTGACTTTGTTACTTGGTGTCGGTGTGTGTCTGTGTTACTGGGTGTCAGTGTATGTCTTTGTTACTTGGTGTAAGTGTGTGTCTGTGCTACTGGGTATCAGTGTGTGTCTTTGTCACTTGGTGTAAGTGTATGTCAAAATACTTGGTGTATGTGTATGTCTTTGTTACTTGGTGTAATTGTCTGTCTTTGTTACTTGGTGTCATTGTATGTCTGTGTTACTTGGTGTAAGTGTCTGTCTTTGTTACTTGGTGTAAGTGTGTGCTTGTGTTACTTGGTGTCAGTGTGTTTGTTTGTGTTACTGGGTGTAAGTGTGTGACTTTGTTACTTGGTGTCCGTGTGTATCTGTGTTACTGGGTGTCAGTGTATGTCTTTGTTACTTGGTGTAAGTGTGTGTCTGTGCTACTGGGTATCAGTGTGTGTCTTTGTTACTTGGTGTAAGTGTGTGCATGTGTTACTGGGTATCAGTGTATGTCTTTGTTACTTGGTGTCAGTGTGTGTCTTTGTTACTTGTAGTACGTGTGTGTCTGTGTTACTTGGTGTAAGTGTGTGGCTGTTTTACTTGGTATCAGTGTATGTCTTTGTTACTTGGTGTAAGTTTGTGTCTGTGTTACTGGGTGACAGTGTATGTCTTTGTTACTTGGTGTCAGTGTATGTCTGTGTTACTTGGTGTAAGTGTGTGTCTTTGTGACTTGGTGTAATTGTATGTCTTTGTTACTTGGTGTCAGTGTATGTCTTTGTTACTTGGTGTAAGTGAGTGTTTGTGTTACTTGGTGTAACTGTGTGTCTGTGTCACTTGGTATCAGTGCATGTCTTTGTTACTTGGTGTGAGTGTGTGGCTGTGTTACTGGGCATCAGTTTATGTCTTTGTTACTTGGTGTAAGTGAGTGTCTGTGTTACTGGGTATCAGTGTATGTCTTTGTTACATGGTGTCAGTGTATGTCATTGTTACTTGGTGTAAGTGTCTGTCTTTGTTACTTGGTGTAAGGGTGTGTCTTTTTTACTTGGTGTAAGTGTGTGTCTGTGTTACTGGGTATCAGTGTATGTCTTTGTTACTTGGTGTCAGTGTGTGTCTGTGGTACTGGGTATCAGTGTATGTCTTTGTTACTTCGTGTAAGTGTATGTCTTTGTGACTTGGTGTCAGTGTCTGTCTTTGTTACTTGCTGTAAGTGTGTGTCTGTGTTACTGGGTATCAGTGCATGTCTTTGTTACTTGGTGTCAGTGTATGTCAAAATACTTGGTGCAAGTGTATGTCTTTGTTACTTGGTGTAATTGTCTGTCTTTGTTACTTCGTGTAAGTGTATGTCTTTGTGACTTGGTGTCAGTGTCTGTCTTTGTTTCTGGGTGTAAGTGTGTGTCTGTGTTACTGGGTATCAGTGTATGTCTTTGTTACTTGGTGTCAGTGTATGTCTTTGTTACTTGGTGTAAGTGTATGTCTTTGTCACTTGGTGTCAGTGTCTGTCTTTGTTACTTGGTGTAAGTGTGTGTCTATGTTACTTGGTGTCAGTGTATGACTGTGTTACTTGGTGTAAGTGTGTGTCTTTGTAACTTAGTGTAAGTGTATGTCTTTGTTCCTTCGTGTAAGTGTATGTCTTTGTTACTTGGTGTCAGTGCATGTCTGTGTTACTTGGTGTGTGTGTGTGTCTTTGTTACTTGGTGTCGGTGTGTGTCTGTGTTACTGGGTGTCAGTGTGTGTCTTTGTGACTTGGCATCAGTGTATGTCTTTGTTACTTGGTGTAAGTGTGTGTCTGTGTTCCTGGGTATCAGTGTATGTCTTTGTTATTTTGTGTAAGTGTATGTCTTTGTTACTTGGTGTCAGTGTATGTCACTGTTACTTGGTGTAAGTGTGTGCCTGTGCTACTGGGTATCAGTGTATGACTTTGTTACTTGGTGTCAGTGTATGTCTGTGTTATTTGGTGTAAGTGTGTGCCTGTGTTGCTGGGTGTCAGTGTGTGTCTGTGTTACTCGGTGTAAGTGTGTGTCTTTGTTACTTTGTGCAAGTGTATGTCTTTGTTACTTGGTGTCAGTGTATGTCTTTGTTACTTGGTGTCAGTGTATGTCTGTGTTACTTGGTGTAAGTGTGTGCCTGTGTTACTGGGTATCAGTGTATGGCTTTTTTACTTGGTGTCAGAGTATGTCTGTGTTATTTGGTGTAAGTGTGTGTCTGTGTTACTGGGAATCAGTGTCTGTCTTTGTTACTTGGTGTAAGTGTGTGTCCGTGTTACTGTGGATCAGTGCATGTCTTTGTGGCTTGGTGTCAGTGTGTGTATTTGTGACTTGGTATCAGTGTATGTCTTTGTTACTTGGTGTAAGTGTGTGTCTGTGTTCCTGGTTATCAGTGTATGTGTTTGTGACTTGGTGTCAGTGCATGTCTTCGTTACTGGGTGTCAGTGTGTGTCTGTGTAACTTGGTGTCAGTGTATGTCTTTGTTACTGTGTTTCAGTGTTTCTGGGTGTCAGTGTGTGTTTGTTTGTGTTACGGGGTGTCAGTGTGTGTCTGTGACACTAGGTGTCAGTATTTAGTTTAGTTTAGAGATACAGCACTGAAACAGGCCCTTCGGCCCACCGTGTCTGTGCCGACCATCAACAACCCATTTATACTAATCCTACACTAATCCCGTATTCCAATCTCATCCCCACCGGACCCTATATATTTCCCTACCACCTACCTATACTCGGGGCAATTTATAATGGCCAATTAACCTATCATGCTGCAAGTCTTTGGCATGTGGGAGGAAGCCGGAGCACCCGGAGGATACCCACGCAGACACAGGTAGAACTTGCAAACTCCGCACAGGCAGTACCCAGAATCGAACCCGGGTCCCTGGAGCTGTGAGGCTGCTGTGCTAACCACTGCTCCACTGTGACGCCCAGTGTGTGTCCGTGTTACTGGGTGTCAGTATATGTCTTTGTTACTTGGTGTCAGTGTGTGTCTGTGTTACTGGGTGTCAGTGTGTTTGTTTGTGTTACTGGGTGTCAGTGTTTGTCTGAGTTACTTGGTGTAAGTGTGTGACTTTGTTTCTTGGTGTCCGTGTGTGTCTGTGTTGCTGGGTGTCAGTGTATGTCTTTGTAACTGGGTGTCAGTGTATGTCTTTGTTACTTGGTGTAAGTGTGTGTCTGTGCTACTGGGTATCAGTGTGTGTCTTTGTTACTTGGTGTAAGTGTGTGTCTGTGTTAGTGGGTATCAGTGTATGTCTTTGTGACTTGGTGTCAGTGTATGTCTTTGTTACTTGGTGTAAGTGTGTGTATGTGTTACTCGGTATCAGTGTATGTCTTTGTTAATTGGTGTCAGTGTATGTCAAAATACTGGGTGTAGGTGTATGTCTTTGTTACTTGGTGTAATTGTCTGTCTATGTTACTTGGTGTCAGTGTATGTCTGTGTTACTTGGTGTAAGTGTGTGTCTTTGTAACTTGGTGTAAGTGTATGTCTTTGTTACTTGGTGTAAGTGTATTTCTTTGTTACTTGGTGTCAGTGCATGTCTGTGTTACTTGGTGTAAGTGTGTGTCTGTGTTCCTGGGTGTCAAAGTGTCTCTGTGAGTTGGTGTCAGTGTATGTCTTTGTTACTTGGTGTAAGTGTGTGTCTGTGTTACTGGGTATCAGTGTATGTCTTTTTTACTTGGTGTCAGTGTATGTCAAAATACTTGGTGTAAGTGTATGTCTTTGCTACTTGGTGTAATTGTATGTCTTTGTTACTTGGTGTCAGTGTATGTCTTTGTTACTTGGTGTAAGTGAGTGTTTGTGTTACTTGGTGTAAGTGTGTGTCTGTGTCACTTGGTATCAGTGCATGTCTTTGTTACTTGGTGTGAGTGTGTGGCTGTGTTACTGGGCATCAGTTTATGTCTTTGTTACTTGGTGTAAGTGAGTGTCTGTGTTACTGGGTATCAGTGTATGTCTTTGTTACATGGTGTCAGTGTATGTCATTGTTACTTGGTGTAAGTGTCTGTCTTTGTTACTTGGTGTAAGGGTGTGTCTTTTTTACTTGGTGTAAGTGTGTGTCTGTGTTACTGGGTATCAGTGTATGTCTTTGTTACTTGGTGTCAGTGTGTGTCTGTGGTACTGGGTATCAGTGTATGTCTTTGTTACTTCGTGTAAGTGTATGTCTTTGTGACTTGGTGTCAGTGTCTGTCTTTGTTACTTGCTGTAAGTGTGTGTCTGTGTTACTGGGTATCAGTGCATGTCTTTGTTACTTGGTGTCAGTGTATGTCAAAATACTTGGTGCAAGTGTATGTCTTTGTTACTTGGTGTAATTGTCTGTCTTTGTTACTTCGTGTAAGTGTATGTCTTTGTGACTTGGTGTCAGTGTCTGTCTTTGTTTCTGGGTGTAAGTGTGTGTCTGTGTTACTGGGTATCAGTGTATGTCTTTGTTACTTGGTGTCAGTGTATGTCTTTGTTACTTGGTGTAAGTGTATGTCTTTGTCACTTGGTGTCAGTGTCTGTCTTTGTTACTTGGTGTAAGTGTGTGTCTATGTTACTTGGTGTCAGTGTATGACTGTGTTACTTGGTGTAAGTGTGTGTCTTTGTAACTTGGTGTAAGTGTATGTCTTTGTTCCTTGGTGTAAGTGTATGTCTTTGTTACTTGGTGTCAGTGCATGTCTGTGTTACTTGGTGTGTGTGTGTGTCTTTGTTACTTGGTGTCGGTGTGTGTCTGTGTTACTGGGTGTCAGTGTGTGTCTTTGTGACTTGGCATCAGTGTATGTCTTTGTTACTTGGTGTAAGTGTGTGTCTGTGTTCCTGGGTATCAGTGTATGTCTTTGTTATTTTGTGTAAGTGTATGTCTTTGTTACTTGGTGTCAGTGTATGTCACTGTTACTTGGTGTAAGTGTATGTCTTTGTGACTTGGTGTCAGTGTCTGTCTTTGTTACTTGGTGTAAGTGTGTGTCTGTGTTACTGGTTATCAGTGCATGTCTTTGTTACTTGGTGTCAGTGTATGTCAAAATACATGGTGCAAGTGTATGTCTTTGTTACTTGGTGTAATTGTCTGTCTTTGTTACTTCGTGTAAGTGTATGTCTTTGTGACTTTGTGTCAGTGTCTGTCTTTGTTACTGGGTGTCAGTGTCTGTCTTTGTTACTTGGTGTAAGTGTGTCTCCGTGTTACTGGTTGTCAGTATATGTCTTTGTTACTTGGTGTCAGTGTGTGTCTGTGTTACTGGGTGTCAGTGTGTTTGTGTTACTGGGTGTCAGTGTGTGCCTGTGTTACTTGGTGTAAGTGTGTGACTTTGTTACTTGGTGTCGGTGTGTGTCTGTGTTACTGGGTGTCAGTGTCTGTCTTTGTTACTTGGTGTAAGTGTGTGTCTGTGCTACTGGGTATCAGTGTGTGTCTTTGTCACTTGGTGTAAGTGTATGTCAAAATACTTGGTGTATGTGTATGTCTTTGTTACTTGGTGTAATTGTCTGTCTTTGTTACTTGGTGTCATTGTATGTCTGTGTTACTTGGTGTAAGTGTCTGTCTTTGTTACTGGGTATCAGTGTATGTCTTTGTGACTTGGTGTCAGTGTATGTCTTTGTTACTTGGTGTAAGTGTCTGTCTTTGTTACTTGGTGTAAGGGTGTGTCTTTTTTACTTGGTGTAAGTGTGTGTCTGTGTTACTGGGTATCAGTGTATGTCTTTGTTACTTGGTGTAAGTGTGTGTCTGTGTTACTTGGTATCAGTGTATGTCTTTGTTACTTGGTGTAAGTTTGTGTCTGTGTTACTGGGTGACAGTGTATGTCTTTGTTACTTGGTGTAAGTGTATGTCTGTGTTACTTGGTGTAAGTGTGTGTCTTTGTGACTTGGTGTAATTGTATGTCTTTGTTACTTGGTGTCAGTGTATGTCTTTGTTACTTGTTGTAAGTGAGTGTTTGTGTTACTTGGTGTAAGTGTGTGTCTGTGTCACTTGGTATCAGTGTATGTCTTTGTTACTTGGTGTGAGTGTATGTCTTTGTTACTTGGTGTCAGTGTATGTCTTTGTTACTTGGTGTAAGTGTCTGTCTTTGTTACTTGGTGTAAGGGTGTGTCTTTTTTACTTGGTGTAAGTGTGTGTCTGTGTTACTGGGTATCAGTGTATGTCTTTGTTACTTGGTGTCAGAGTGTGTCTGTGGTACTAGGTATCAGTGTATGTCTTTGTTACTTCGTGTAAGTGTATGTCTTTGTGACTTGGTGTCAGTGTCTGTCTTTGTTACTTGGTGTAAGTGTGTGTCTGTGTTACTGGTTATCAGTGCATGTCTTTGTTACTTGGTGTCAGTGTATGTCAAAATACATGGTGCAAGTGTATGTCTTTGTTACTTGGTGTAATTGTCTGTCTTTGTTACTTCGTGTAAGTGTATGTCTTTGTGACTTTGTGTCAGTGTCTGTCTTTGTTACTGGGTGTCAGTGTCTGTCTTTGTTACTTGGTGTAAGTGTGTCTCCGTGTTACTGGTTGTCAGTATATGTCTTTGTTACTTGGTGTCAGTGTGTGTCTGTGTTACTGGGTGTCAGTGTGTTTGTGTTACTGGGTGTCAGTGTGTGCCTGTGTTACTTGGTGTAAGTGTGTGACTTTGTTACTTGGTGTCGGTGTGTGTCTGTGTTACTGGGTGTCAGTGTATGTCTTTGTTACTTGGTGTAAGTGTGTGTCTGTGCTACTGGGTATCAGTGTGTGTCTTTGTCACTTGGTGTAAGTGTATGTCAAAATACTTGGTGTATGTGTATGTCTTTGTTACTTGGTGTAATTGTCTGTCTTTGTTACTTGGTGTCATTGTATGTCTGTGTTACTTGGTGTAAGTGTCTGTCTTTGTTACTGGGTATCAGTGTATGTCTTTGTGACTTGGTGTCAGTGTATGTCTTTGTTACTTGGTGTAAGTGTCTGTCTTTGTTACTTGGTGTAAGGGTGTGTCTTTTTTACTTGGTGTAAGTGTGTGTCTGTGTTACTGGGTATCAGTGTATGTCTTTGTTACTTGGTGTAAGTGTGTGTCTGTGTTACTTGGTATCAGTGTATGTCTTTGTTACTTGGTGTAAGTGTCTGTCTTTGTTACTTGGTGTAAGTGTGTGCTTGTGTTACTTGGTGTCAGTGTGTTTGTTTGTGTTACTGGGTGTAAGTGTGTGACTTTGTTACTTTGTGTCAGTGTCTGTCTTTGTTACTGGGTGTCAGTGTCTGTCTTTGTTACTTGGTGTAAGTGTGTCTCCGTGTTACTGGTTGTCAGTATATGTCTTTGTTACTTGGTGTCAGTGTGTGTCTGTGTTACTGGGTGTCAGTGTGTTTGTGTTACTGGGTGTCAGTGTGTGCCTGTGTTACTTGGTGTAAGTGTGTGACTTTGTTACTTGGTGTCGGTGTGTGTCTGTGTTACTGGGTGTCAGTGTATGTCTTTGTTACTTGGTGTAAGTGTGTGTCTGTGCTACTGGGTATCAGTGTGTGTCTTTGTCACTTGGTGTAAGTGTATGTCAAAATACTTGGTTTATGTGTATGTCTTTGTTACTTGGTGTAATTGTCTGTCTTTGTTACTTGGTGTCATTGTATGTCTGTGTTACTTGGTGTAAGTGTCTGTCTTTGTTACTTGGTGTAAGTGTGTGCTTGTGTTACTTGGTGTCAGTGTGTTTGTTTGTGTTACTGGGTGTAAGTGTGTGACTTTGTTACTTGGTGTCCGTGTGTGTCTGTGTTACTGGGTGTCAGTGTATGTCTTTGTTACTTGGTGTAAGTGTGTGTCTGTGCTACTGGGTATCAGTGTGTGTCTTTGTTACTTGGTGTAAGTGTGTGCATGTGTTACTGGGTATCAGTGTATGTCTTTGTTACTTGGTGTCAGTGTGTGTCTTTGTTACTTGTAGTACGTGTGTGTCTGTGTTACTTGGTGTAAGTGTGTGCCTGTGCTACTGGGTATCAGTGTATGACTTTGTTACTTGGTGTCAGTGTATGTCTGTGTTATTTGGTGTAAGTGTGTGTCTGTGTTGCTGGGTGTCAGTGTGTGTCTGTGTTACTCGGTGTAAGTGTGTGTCTTTGTTACTTTGTGCAAGTGTATGTCTTTGTTACTTGGTGTCAGTGTATGTCTTTGTTACTTGGTGTCAGTGTATGTCTGTGTTACTTGGTGTAAGTGTGTGCCTGTGTTACTGGGTATCAGTGTATGGCTTTTTTACTTGGTGTCAGAGTATGTCTGTGTTATTTGGTGTAAGTGTGTGTCTGTGTTACTGGGAATCAGTGTCTGTCTTTGTTACTTGGTGTCAGTGTGTGTCCGTGTTACTGTGGATCAGTGCATGTCTTTGTGACTTGGTGTCAGTGTGTGTATTTGTGACTTGGTATCAGTGTATGTCTTCGTTACTGGGTGTCAGTGTGTGTCTGTGTAACTTGGTGTCAGTGTATGTCTTTGTTACTGTGTTTCAGTGTTTCTGGGTGTCAGTGTGTGTTTGTTTGTGTTACGGGGTGTCAGTGTGTGTCTGTGACACTAGGTGTCAGTATTTAGTTTAGTTTAGAGATACAGCACTGAAACAGGCCCTTCGGCCCACCGTGTCTGTGCCGACCATCAACAACCCATTTATACTAATCCTACACTAATCCCGTATTCCAATCTCATCCCCACCGGACCCTATATATTTCCCTACCACCTACCTATACTCGGGGCAATTTATAATGGCCAATTAACCTATCATGCTGCAAGTCTTTGGCATGTGGGAGGAAGCCGGAGCACCCGGAGGATACCCACGCAGACACAGGTAGAACTTGCAAACTCCGCACAGGCAGTACCCAGAATCGAACCCGGGTCCCTGGAGCTGTGAGGCTGCTGTGCTAACCACTGCTCCACTGTGACGCCCAGTGTGTGTCCGTGTTACTGGGTGTCAGTATATGTCTTTGTTACTTGGTGTCAGTGTGTGTCTGTGTTACTGGGTGTCAGTGTGTTTGTTTGTGTTACTGGGTGTCAGTGTTTGTCTGAGTTACTTGGTGTAAGTGTGTGACTTTGTTTCTTGGTGTCCGTGTGTGTCTGTGTTGCTGGGTGTCAGTGTATGTCTTTGTAACTGGGTGTCAGTGTATGTCTTTGTTACTTGGTGTAAGTGTGTGTCTGTGCTACTGGGTATCAGTGTGTGTCTTTGTTACTTGGTGTAAGTGTGTGTCTGTGTTAGTGGGTATCAGTGTATGTCTTTGTGACTTGGTGTCAGTGAATGTCTTTGTTACTTGGTGTAAGTGTGTGTATGTGTTACTCGGTATCAGTGTATGTCTTTGTTAATTGGTGTCAGTGTATGTCAAAATACTGGGTGTAGGTGTATGTCTTTGTTACTTGGTGTAATTGTCTGTCTATGTTACTTGGTGTCAGTGTATGTCTGTGTTACTTGGTGTAAGTGTGTGTCTTTGTAACTTGGTGTAAGTGTATGTCTTTGTTACTTGGTGTAAGTGTATTTCTTTGTTACTTGGTGTCAGTGCATGTCTGTGTTACTTGGTGTAAGTGTGTGTCTGTGTTCCTGGGTGTCAAAGTGTCTCTGTGAGTTGGTGTCAGTGTATGTCTTTGTTACTTGGTGTAAGTGTGTGTCTGTGTTACTGGGTATCAGTGTATGTCTTTTTTACTTGGTGTCAGTGTATGTCAAAATACTTGGTGTAAGTGTATGTCTTTGCTACTTGGTGTAATTGTATGTCTTTGTTACTTGGTGTCAGTGTATGTCTTTGTTACTTGGTGTAAGTGAGTGTTTGTGTTACTTGGTGTAAGTGTGTGTCTGTGTCACTTGGTATCAGTGCATGTCTTTGTTACTTGGTGTGAGTGTGTGGCTGTGTTACTGGGCATCAGTTTATGTCTTTGTTACTTGGTGTAAGTGAGTGTCTGTGTTACTGGGTATCAGTGTATGTCTTTGTTACATGGTGTCAGTGTATGTCATTGTTACTTGGTGTAAGTGTCTGTCTTTGTTACTTGGTGTAAGGGTGTGTCTTTTTTACTTGGTGTAAGTGTGTGTCTGTGTTACTGGGTATCAGTGTATGTCTTTGTTACTTGGTGTCAGTGTGTGTCTGTGGTACTGGGTATCAGTGTATGTCTTTGTTACTTCGTGTAAGTGTATGTCTTTGTGACTTGGTGTCAGTGTCTGTCTTTGTTACTTGCTGTAAGTGTGTGTCTGTGTTACTGTGTATCAGTGCATGTCTTTGTTACTTGGTGTCAGTGTATGTCAAAATACTTGGTGCAAGTGTATGTCTTTGTTACTTGGTGTAATTGTCTGTCTTTGTTACTTCGTGTCAGTGTATGTCTTTGTTACTTGGTGTAAGTGTGTGTCTGTGTTCCTGGGTATCAGTGTATGTCTTTGTTATTTTGTGTAAGTGTATGTCTTTGTTACTTGGTGTCAGTGTATGTCACTGTTACTTGGTGTAAGTGTGTGCCTGTGCTACTGGGTATCAGTGTATGACTTTGTTACTTGGTGTCAGTGTATGTCTGTGTTATTTGGTGTAAGTGTGTGTCTGTGTTGCTGGGTGTCAGTGTGTGTCTGTGTTACTCGGTGTAAGTGTGTGTCTTTGTTACTTTGTGCAAGTGTATGTCTTTGTTACTTGGTGTCAGTGTATGTCTTTGTTACTTGGTGTCAGTGTATGTCTGTGTTACTTGGTGTAAGTGTGTGCCTGTGTTACTGGGTATCAGTGTATGGCTTTTTTACTTGGTGTCAGATTATGTCTGTGTTATTTGGTGTAAGTGTGTGTCTGTGTTACTGGGAATCAGTGTCTGTCTTTGTTACTTGGTGTAAGTGTGTGTCCGTGTTACTGTGGATCAGTGCATGTCTTTGTGACTTGGTGTCAGTGTGTGTCTTTGTGACTTGGTATCAGTGTATGTCTTTGTTACTTGGTGTAAGTGTGTGTCTGTGTTCCTGGTTATCAGTGTATGTGTTTGTGACTTGGTGTCAGTGCATGTCTTCGTTACTGGGTGTCAGTGTGTGTCTGTGTAACTTGGTGTCAGTGTATGTCTTTGTTACTGTGTTTCAGTGTTTCTGGGTGTCAGTGTGTGTTTGTTTGTGTTACGGGGTGTCAGTGTGTGTCTGTGACACTAGGTGTCAGTATTTAGTTTAGTTTAGAGATACAGCACTGAAACAGGCCCTTCGGCCCACCGTGTCTGTGCCGACCATCAACAACCCATTTATACTAATCCTACACTAATCCCGTATTCCAATCTCATCCCCACCGGACCCTATATATTTCCCTACCACCTACCTATACTCGGGGCAATTTATAATGGCCAATTAACCTATCATGCTGCAAGTCTTTGGCATGTGGGAGGAAGCCGGAGCACCCGGAGGATACCCACGCAGACACAGGTAGAACTTGCAAACTCCGCACAGGCAGTACCCAGAATCGAACCCGGGTCCCTGGAGCTGTGAGGCTGCTGTGCTAACCACTGCTCCACTGTGACGCCCAGTGTGTGTCCGTGTTACTGGGTGTCAGTATATGTCTTTGTTACTTGGTGTCAGTGTGTGTCTGTGTTACTGGGTGTCAGTGTGTTTGTTTGTGTTACTGGGTGTCAGTGTGTGTCTGTGTTACTTGGTGTAAGTGTGTGACTTTGTTTCTTGGTGTCCGTGTGTGTCTGTGTTGCTGGGTGTCAGTGTATGTCTTTGTAACTGGGTGTCAGTGTATGTCTTTGTTACTTGGTGCAAGTGTGTGTCTGTGCTACTGGGTATCAGTGTGTGTCTTTGTTACTTGGTGTAAGTGAGTGTCTGTGTTAGTGGGTATCAGTGTATGTCTTTGTGACTTGGTGTCAGTGTATGTCTTTGTTACTTGGTGTAAGTGTGTGTATGTGTTACTCGGTATCAGTGTATGTCTTTGTTAATTGGTGTCAGTGTATGTCAAAATACTGGGTGTAGGTGTATGTCTTTGTTACTTGGTGTAATTGTCTGTCTATGTTACTTGGTGTCAGTGTATGTCTGTGTTACTTGGTGTAAGTGTGTGTCTTTGTAACTTGGTGTAAGTGTATGTCTTTGTTACTTGGTGTAAGTGTATTTCTTTGTTACTTGGTGTCAGTGCATGTCTGTGTTACTTGGTGTAAGTGTGTGTCTGTGTTCCTGGGTGTCAAAGTGTCTCTGTGAGTTGGTGTCAGTGTATGTCTTTGTTACTTGGTGTAAGTGTGTGTCTGTGTTACTGGGTATCAGTGTATGTCTTTTTTACTTGGTGTCAGTGTATGTCAAAATACTTGGTGTAAGTGTATGTCTTTGCTACTTGGTGTAATTGTCTGTCTTTGTTACCTGATGTCAGTGTATGTCTGTGTTACTTGGTAAAGGTGTGTGTCTTTGTTACTTGGTGTAAGTGTATGTCTTTGTTACTTGTTGTCAGTGTATGTCTTTGTTACTTGGTGTCAGTGTATGTCCGTGTTACTTGGTGTAAGTGTGTGCCTGTGTTACTGGGTACCAGTGTATGTCTTTGTTACTTGGTGTCAGTGTATGTCTGTGTTACTCGGTGTAAGTGTGTGTCTTTGATACTTTGTGTCAGTGTATGTCTTTGTTACTTGGTGTCAGTGTATGTCACTGTTACTTGGTGTAAGTGTGTGCCTGTGTTACTGGGTATCATTGTCTGTCTTTGTTACTTGGTGTCAGTGTTTGTCTCTGTTATTTGGTGTAAGTGTGTGTCTGTGTTACTGGGTGTCAGTGTGTGTCTGTGTTACTCGGTGTCAGTGCATGTCTGTGTTACTTGGTGTAAGTGTGTGTCTGTGTTCCTGGGTGGCAGTGTGTCTTTGTGAGTTGATGTCAGTGTATCTCTTTGTTACTTGGTGTAAGTGTGTGTCTGTGTTACTCGGTATCAGTGTATGTCTTTTTTACTTGGTGTCAGTGTATGTCAAAATACTTGGTGTAAGTGTATGTCTTTGTTACTTGGTGTAATTGTCTGTCTTTGTTACTTGGTGTCAGTGTATGTCTGTGTTACTTGGTATAAGTGTGTGTCTTTGTTACTTGGTGTAAGTGTATGTCATTGTTACTTGTTGTCAGTGTATGTCTTTGTTACTTGGTGTCAGTGTATGTCTGTGTTACTTGGTGTAGGTGTGTGCCTGTGTTACTGGGTATCAGTGTATGTCTTTGTTACTTGGTGTCAGTGTATGTCTGTGTTACTTGGTGTAAGTGTGTGTCTGTGTTACAGGGTGTCAGTGTGTGTCTGTGTTACTTGGTGTCAGTGTATGTCTGTGTTACTTGGTTTAAGTGTGTGTCTTTGTTACTTGGTTTCCGTGTTTGTCTGTGTTACTGGGTGTCAGTGTATCTCTTTGTTACTGGGTCTCAGTGTATGTCTTTGTTAATTGGTGTAAGTGTGTGTCTGTGTTACTGGGTATCAGTGTCTGTCTTTGTTACTTGGTGTAAGTGTGTGTCTGTGTTACTGGGTATCAGTGTATGTCTTTGTTACTTGGTGTCAGTGTGTGTCTGTGTTACTGGGTGTCAGTGTGTTTGTTTGTGTCACTGGGTGTCAGTGTGTGTCTGTGTTACTTGGTGTAAGTGTGTGACTTTGTTACTTGGTGTCCGTGTGTGTCTGTTTTACTGGGTGTCAGTGTATGTCTTTGTAACTGGGTGTCAGTGTATGTCTTTGTTACTTGGTGTAAGTGTGTGTCTGTGCTACTGGGTATCAGTGTGTGTCTTTGTTACTTGGTGTAAGTGTGTGTCTGTGTTAGTGGGTATCAGTGTATGTCTTTGTGACTTGGTGTCAGTGTATGTCTTTGTTACTTGGTGTAAGTGTGTGTCTTTGTAACTTGGTGTAAGTGTATGTCTTTGTTACTTGGTGTAAGTGTATGTCTTTGTTACTTGCTGTCAGTGCATGTCTGTGTTACTTGGTGTAAGTGTGTGTCTTTGTTACTTGGAGTCGGTGTGTGTCTGTGTTACTGGATGTCAGTGTATGTATTTGTTACTTGGTGTCAGTGTGTGTCTGTGTTACTTGGTGTAAGTGTATGTCTTTGTTACTTTGTGTAATTGTATGTCTTTGTTACTTGGTGTCAGTGTATGTCACCGTTACTTGGTGTAAGTGTGTGCCTGTGTTACTGGGTATCAGTGTATGTCTTTGTTACTTGGTGTCAGTGTATGTCTGTGTTATCTGGTGTAAGTGTGTGTCTGTGTTGCTGGGTGTCAGTGTGTGTCTGTGTTACTTGGTGGAAGTGTGTGTCTTTGTTACTTTGTGTTAGTGTATGTCTTTGTTACTTGGTGTCAGTGTATGTCTCTGTGAATTGGTGTCAGTGTATGTCTTTGTTACTGGGTGTCAGTGTATGTCTTTGTTACTTGGTGTAAGTGTATGTCACAATACTTGGAGTAAGTGAATGTCTCCGTTACCTGGTGTAAGTGTATGTCTTTGTTACTTGGTGTAAGTGTGCGTCTGTGTTACTGGGTATCAGTGTATGTCTTTGTTACTTGGTGTCAGTGTATGTCTTTGTTACTTGGTGTCAGTGCATGTGTTTGTGACTTGTTGTCAGTGGATGTCTTTGTTACTGGGTGTCAGTGTATGTCCTTGTTACTTGGTGTCAGTTTGTCTCTTTGTGACTTGGTGTCAGTGTGTGACTTTGTTACTTGGTGTAAGTCAGTGTATGTCAAAATACATGGTGTAGGTGTATGTCTTTGTTACTTGGTGTAATTGTCTGTCTATGTTACTTGGTGTCAGTGTATGTCTGTGTTACTTGGTGTAAGTGTGTGTCTTTGTAACTTGGTGTAAGTGGATGTCTTTGTTACTTGATGTAAGTGTATGTCTTTGTTACTTGGTGTCAGTGCATGTCTGTGTTACTTGGTGTAATTGTGTGTCTTTGTTACTTGGTGTCGGTGTGTGTCTGTATTACTGGGTGTCAGTGTATGTCTTTGTTACTGGGAGTCAGTGTATGTATTTGTTACTTGGTGACAGTGTGTGTCTGTGTTACTTGGTGTAAGTGTATGTCTTTGTTACTTGGTGTAATGTATGTCTTTGTTACTTGGTGTCAGTGTATGTCACTGTTACTTGGTGTAAGTGTGTGCCTGTGTTACTGGGTATCAGTGTATGTCTTTGTTACTTGGTGTCAGTGTATGTCTGTGTTATTTGGTGTAAGTGTGTGTCTGTGTTGCTGGGTGTCAGTGTGTGTCTGTGTTACTCGGTGTAAGTGTGTGTCTTTGTTACTTTGTGTAAGAGTATGTCTTTGTTTCTTGGTGTCAGTGTATGTCTTTGTGACTTGGTGTCAGTGTATGTCTTTGTTACTGGGTGTCAGTGTATGTCTTTGTTACTTGGTGTAAGTGTATGTCAAAATACTTGGTGTAAGTGAATGACTGAGTTACCTGGTGTAAGTGTATGTCTTTGTTACTTGGTGTAAGTGTGCGTCTGTGTTACTGGGTATCAGTGTATGTCTTTGTTACTTGGTGTCAGTGTATGTCTTTGTTACTTGGTGTCAGTGTATGTGTTTGTGACTTGTTGTCAGTGGATGTCTTTGTTACTGGGTGTCAGTGTATGTCATTGTTACTTGGTGTAAGTGTTTGTCCTTGTTACATGGTGTCAGTGTATGTGTTTGTGACTTGTTGTCATTGGATGTCTTTGTTACTGGGTGTCAGTGTATGTCCTTGCTACTTGGTGTCAGTTTGTGTCTTTGTGACTTGGTGTCAGTGTATGTCTTTGTTACTTGGTGTAAGTGTGTGTCTGTGTTACTGGGTATCAGTGTGTGTCTGTGTTACTGGGTATCAGTGTATGTCTTTGTTACAGGGTATGAGTGTATGTCTTTGTGACTTGGTGTCAGTGTATGTCTTTTTTACTGGGTGTCAGTGTGTGTCTGTGTTACTTGGTTTCAGTGTGTGTCTGTGTTACTGGGTGTCAGTGTGTGTCTTTGTGACTTGGTGTCAGTGTATGTCTTTGTTACTTGATGTAAGTGTGTGTCAAAATACTTGGTGTAAGTGTATGTCTTTGTTACTTGGTGTAAGTGTGTGTCTTTGTTACTTTGTGTCAATGTGTGTCTGTGTTCCTGGGTGTCAGTGTATGTCTTTGTTACTTGGTGCAAGTGTATGTCTTTGTTATTTGGTGCCAGTGTATGTGTTAGTGACTTGTTGTCAGTGGATTTCTTTGTTACTGGGTGTCAGTGTATGTCTTTGTTACTTGGTGTAAGTGTGTGTCTTTGTAACTTGGTGCAAGTGTATGTCTTTGTTACTTGGTGTAAGTGTATGTCTTTGTTACTTGGTGTCAGTGCATGTCTGTGTTCTCTGGTGTAAGTGTGTGTCTTTGTTACTTGGTGTCGGTGTGTGTCTGTGTTACTGGGTGTCAGTGTATGTCTTTGTTACTGGGAGTCAGTGTATGTCTGTGTTATTTCGTGTAAGTGTGTGTCTGTGTTGCTGGGTGTCAGTGTGTGTCTGTGTTACTCGGTGTAAGTGTGTGTCTTTGTTCCTTTGTGTTAGTGTATGTCTTTGTTACTTGGTGTCAGTGTAGGTCTTTGTGACTTGGTGTCAGTGTCTGTCTTTGTTACTGGGTGTCAGTGTATGTCTTTGTTACTTGGTGTAAGTGTATGTCAAAATACTTGGTGTAAGTGAATGTCTGCGTTACCTGGTGTAAGTGTATGTCTTTGTTACTTGGTGTAAGTGTGCGTCTGTGTTACTGGGTATCAGTGTATGTCTTTGTTACTTGGTGTCAGTGTATGTCTGTGTTACTTGGTGTCAGTGTATGTGTTTGTGACTTGTTGTCAGTGGATTTCTTTGTTACTGGGTGTCAGTGTATGTCCTTGTTACTTGGTGTCAGTTTGTCTCTTTGTGACTTGGTGTCAGTGTATGTCTTTGTTACTTGCTGTAAGTGTGTGTATGTGTTACTGGGTATCAGTGTATGTCTTTGTTACTTGTTGTAAGTGTATGTCAAAATACTTGGTGTAGGTGTATGTCTTTGTTACTTGGTGTAATTGTCTGTCTATGTTACTTGGTGTCAGTGTATGTCTGTGTTACTTGGTGTAAGTGTGTGTCTTTGTAACTTGGTGTAAGTGTATGTCTTTGTTACTTGGTGTAAGTGTATGTCTTTGTTACTTGGTGTCATTGCATGTCTGTGTTACTTGGTGTAAGTGTGTGTCTTTGTTACTTGGTGTCGGTGTGTGTGTTACTAGGTGTCAGTGTATGTCTTTGTTACTGGGAGTCAGTGTATGTATTTGTTACTTGGTGTCAGTGTGTGTCTGTGTTACTTGGTGTAAGTGTATGTCTTTGTTACTTGGTGTAAGTGTATGTCTTTGTAACTTGGTGTAAGTGTTTGTCTGTGTTACTGGGTATCAGTGTGTGTCTGTGTTAATGGGTATCAGTGTGTGTCTGTGTTACTGGGTATCAGTGTATGTCTTTGTTACTGGGTATGAGTGTATGTCTTTGTGACTTGGTGTCAGTGTATGTCACTGTTACTTGGTGTAAGTGTGTGCCTGTGTTACTGGGTATCAGTGTATGTCTTTGTTACTTGGTGTCAGTGTATGTCTGTGTTATTTGGTGTAAGTGTGTGTCTGTGTTGCTGGGTGTCAGTGTGTGTCTGTGTTACTCGGTGTAAGTGTGTGTCTTTGTTACTTTGTGTAAGTGTATGTCTTTGTTACTTGGTGTCAGTGTATGTCTTTGTGACTTGGTGTCAGTGTATGTCTTTGTTACTGGGTGTCAGTGTAAGTCTTTGTTACTTGGTGTAAGTGTATGTCAAAATACTTGGTGTAAGTGAATGTCTGCGTTACCTGGTGTAAGTGTATGTCTTTGTTACTTGGTGTAAGTGTGCGTCTGTGTTACTGGGTATCAGTGTATGTCTTTGTTACTTGGTGTCAGTGTATGTCTTTGTTACTTGGTGTCAGTGTATGTGTTTGTGACTTGTTGTCAGTGGATGTCTTTGTTACTGGGTGTCAGTGTATGTCTTTGTTACTTGGTGTAAGTGTTTGTCTTTGTTACTTGGTGTCAGTGTATGTGTTTGTGAATTGTTGTCAGTGGATGTCTTTGTTAATGGGTGTCAGTGTATGTCCTTGTTACTTGGTGTCAGTTTGTGTCTTTGTGACTTGGTGTCAGTGTATGTCTTTGTTACTTGGTGTAAGTGTGTGTCTGTGTTACTGGGTATCAGTGTGTGTCTGTGTTACTGGGTATCAGTGTATGTCTTTGTTACTGGGTATGAGTGTATGTCTTTGTGACTTGGTGTCAGTGTATGTCTTTGTTACTTGGTGTAAGTGTGTGTCTGTGTTACTGGGTATCAGTGTATGTCTTTGTTACTGGGTATGAGTGTATGTCTTTGTGACTTGGTGTCAGTGTATGTCTTTGTTACTTGGTGTAAGTGTGTGTCTGTGTTACTTGGTGTCAGTGTGTGTCTGTGTTACTGGGTGTCAGTGTGTGTCTTTGTGACTTGGTGTCAGTGTATGTCTTTGTTACTTGGTGTAAGTGTGTGTCAAAATACTTGGTGTAAGTGTATGTCTTTGTTACTTGGTGTAAGTGTGTGTCTTTGTTACTTTGTGTCAATGTGTGTCTGAGTTCCTGGGTGTCAGTGTATGTCTTTGTTACTTGGTGCCAGTGTATGTGTTAGTGACTTGTTGTCAGTGGATTTCTTTGATACTGGGTGTCAGTGTATGTCTTTGTTACTTGGTGTCAGTGTATGTCTTTGTTACTTGGTGTCAGTGTATGTGTTTGTGACTTGTTGTCAGTGGATGTCTTTGTTACTGGGTGTCAGTGTATGTCTTTGTTACTTGGTGTAAGTGTTTGTCTTTGTTACTTGGTGTCAGTGTATGTGTTTGTGACTTGTTGTCAGTGGATGTCTTTGTTACTGGGTGTCAGTGTATGTCCTTGTTACTTGGTGTCAGTTTGTGTCTTTGTGACTTGGTGTCAGTGTATGTCTTTGTTACTTGGTGTAAGTGTATGTGTTTGTGACTTGTTGTCTGTGGAATTCTTTGTTACTGGGTGTCAGTGTATGTCTTTGTTACTTGGTGTCAGTGTATGTGTTTGTGACTTGTTGTCTGTGGATGTCTTTGTTACTGGGTGTCAGCGTATGTCTTTGTTACTTGGTGTAAGTGTTTGTCTTTGTTACTGGGTGTCAGTGTATGTCCTTGTTACTTGGTGTCAGTTTGTGTCTTTGTGACTTGGTGTCAGTGTATGTCTTTGTTACTTGGTGTAAGTGTGTGTCTTTGTTACTTTGTGTCAATGTGTGTCTGTGTTCCTGAGTGTCAGTGTATGCCTTTGTTACTTGGTGCAAGTGTATGTCTTTGTTACTTGGTGCCAGTGCATGTGTTAGTGGCTTGTTGTCAGTCGATTTCCTTGTTACTTGGTGTCATTGTATGTCTTAGTTACTGGTTGTCAGTGTATGTCTTTGTTACTTGTTGCAAGTGTATATCAAAATACTTGGTGTAAGTGTACGTATTTATTACTTGGTGTAATAGTCTGTCTTTGTTACTTCGTGTCAGTGTATGTCTGTGTTACTTGGTGTAAGTGTTTGTCTTTGTTACTGGGTGTCAGTGTATGTCCTTGTTACTTGGTGTCAGTTTGTGTATTTGTGACTTGGTGTCAGTGTATGTCTTTGTTACTTGGTGTAAGTGTGTGTCTGTGTTACTGGGTATCAGTGTATGTCTTTGTTACTGGGTATGAGAGTATGTCTTTGTGACTTGGTGTCAGTGTATGCCTTTGTTACTTGGTGTAAGTGTGTGGCTGTGTTACTGGGTATCAGTGTATGTCTTTGTTACTTGGTGTAAGTGTATGTCAAAATACTTGGTGTAAGTGAATGTCTGCGTTACGTGGTGTAAGTGTGCGTCTGTGTTACTGGGTATCAGTGTATGTCTTTGTGACTTGGTATCAGTGTATGTCTTTGTGACTTGGTGTCAGTGTGTGTCTGTGTTACTTTGTGTCAGTGTGTGTCTGTGTTACTGGGTGTCAGTGTATGTCTTTGTTACTTGGTGTAAGTGTGTGTCAAAATACTTGGTGTCAGTGTATGTCTTTGTTACTTGGTGTAAGTGTGTGTCTTTGTTACTTTGTGTCAATGTGTGTCTGTGTTCCTGGGTGTCAGTGTATGTCTTTGTTACTTGGTGCAAGTGTATGTCAAAATACTTGGTGTAAGTGTATATCTTTGTTAGTTGGTGTAATTGTCTGTCTTTGTTACTTGGTGTAAGTGTATGTCTTTGTTACTTGGTGTCAGTGTATGTCTGTGTTACTTGGTGTAAGTATGTGTCTTTGTTACTTGGTGTCAGTGTATGTCTTTGTTACTGGGGGTCAGTGTGTGTATGTGACACTAGGTGTCAGTATTTAGTTTAGTTTCGAGATACAGCACTGAAACAGGCCCTTCGGACCTCCGAGTCTGTGCCGACCATTAACCAACCACTTATACTAATCCTGCACGAATCCCATATTCCAATATCAGCCCCACCTATCCCTATATATTTCCCTACCACCTACCTATACTAGCGGCAATTTATAATGGCCAATTAACCTACCAACCTGCAAGTCTTTGGCATGTGGGAGGAAACCGGAGCACCCGGAGAAAACTCACGCAGAGACAGGGAGAACTTGCAAACTCCGCAAAGGCAGTACCCAGAATCGAGCCCTGGTCCCTGGAGCTGTGAGGCTGCTAACCACTGTGCCAATGTCCCACCCAGTGTGTGTCTGTGCTACTTGATGTCAGTGTATGTCTTTGTTACTGGGTGTCAGTGTGTGTCTGTGTTACTTGGTGTCAGTGTATGTCTTTGTTACTTGGTGTAAGTGTGTGTCTTTGTTACTTGGTGTAAGTGTGTGTCTGTGTTACTGGGTGTCAGTGTATGTCTTTGTTACTGGGTGTCAGTGTGTGTCTTTGTGACTTGGTGTCAGTGTATGTCTTTGTTACTTTGTGTCAGTGTGTGTCTGTGTTACTGGGTATCAGTGTATGTCTTTGTGACTGGGTATGAGTGTATGTCTTTGTGACTTGATGTCAGTGTATGTCTGTGTTACTGGGTGTCAGTGTGTTTGTTTGTGTTACTGGGTTTCAGTGTGTGTCTGTGTTACTTGGTGTCAGTGTGTGTCTTTGTTACTTGGTGTCCGTGTGTGTCTGTGTTACTGGGTGTCAGTGAATGTCTTTGTTACTGGGTGTCAGTGTATGTCTTTGTTACTTGGTGTAAGTGTGTGTCTGTGTTACTGGGTATCAGTGTATGTCTTTGTTACTGGGTATGAGAGTATGTCTTTGTGACTTGGTGTCAGTGTATGTCTTTGTTACTTGGTGTAAGTGTGTGGCTGTGTTACTGGGTATCAGTGTATGTCTTTGTTACTTGGTGTAAGTGTATGTCAAAATACTTGGTGTAAGTGAATGTCTGCGTTACGTGGTGTAAGTGTGCGTCTGTGTTACTGGGTATCAGTGTATGTCTTTGTGACTTGGTATCAGTGTATGTCTTTGTGACTTGGTGTCAGTGTGTGTCTGTGTTACTTTGTGTCAGTGTGTGTCTGTGTTACTGGGTGTCAGTGTATGTCTTTGATACTTGGTGTAAGTGTGTGTCAAAATACTTGGTGTCAGTGTATGTCTTTGTTACTTGGTGTAAGTGTGTGTCTTTGTTACTTTGTGTCAATGTGTGTCTGTGTTCCTGGGTGTCAGTGTATGTCTTTGTTACTTGGTGCAAGTGTATGTCAAAATACTTGGTGTAAGTGTATATCTTTGTTAGTTGGTGTAATTGTCTGTCTTTGTTACTTGGTGTAAGTGTATGTCTTTGTTACTTGGTGTCAGTGTATGTCTGTGTTACTTGGTGTAAGTATGTGTCTTTGTTACTTGGTGTCAGTGTATGTCTTTGTTACTGGGGGTCAGTGTGTGTATGTGACACTAGGTGTCAGTATTTAGTTTAGTTTCGAGATACAGCACTGAAACAGGCCCTTCGGACCTCCGAGTCTGTGCCGACCATTAACCAACCACTTATACTAATCCTGCACGAATCCCATATTCCAATATCATCCCCACCTATCCCTATATATTTCCCTACCACCTGCCTATACTAGCGGCAATTTATAATGGCCAATTAACCTACCAACCTGCAAGTCTTTGGCATGTGGGAGGAAACCGGAGCACCCGGAGAAAACTCACGCAGAGACAGGGAGAACTTGCAAACTCCGCAAAGGCAGTACCCAGAATCGAGCCCTGGTCCCTGGAGCTGTGAGGCTGCTAACCACTGTGCCAATGTGCCACCCAGTGTGTGTCTGTGCTACTTGATGTCAGTGTATGTCTTTGTTACTGGGTGTCAGTGTGTGTCTGCGTTACTTGGTGTCAGTGTATGTCTTTGTTACTTGGTGTAAGTGTGTGTCTTTGTTACTTGGTGTAAGTGTGTGTCTGTGTTACTGGGTGTCAGTGTATGTCTTTGTTACTGGGTGTCAGTGTGTGTCTTTGTGACTTGGTGTCAGTGTATGTCTTTGTTACTTTGTGTCAGTGTGTGTCTGTGTTACTGGGTATCAGTGTATGTCTTTGTGACTGGGTATGAGTGTATGTCTTTGTGACTTGATGTCAGTGTATGTCTGTGTTACTGGGTGTCAGTGTGTTTGTTTGTGTTACTGGGTTTCAGTGTGTGTCTGTGTTACTTGGTGTCAGTGTGTGTCTTTGTTACTTGGTGTCCGTGTGTGTCTGTGTTACTGGGTGTCAGTGAATGTCTTTGTTACTGGGTGTCAGTGTATGTCTTTGTTACTTGGTGTAAGTGTATGTCAAAATACTTGGTGGAAGTGAATGTCTGCGTTACCTGGTGTAAGTGTATGTCTTTGTTACTTGGTGTAAGTGTGCGTCGGTGTTACTGGGTATCAGTGTATGTCTTTGTTACTTGGTGTCAGTGTATGTCTTTGTTACTTGGTGTCAGTGTATGTGTTTGTGACTTGTTGTCAGTGGATGTCTTTGTTACTGGGTGTCAGTGTATGTCTTTGTTACTTGGTGTCAGTTTGTGTCTTTGTGACTTGGTGTCAGTGTATGTCTTTGTTACTTGGTGTAAGTGTGTGTCTGTGTTACTGGGTATCAGTGTATGTCTTTGTTACTGGGTATCAGTGTATGTCTTTGTGACTCGGTGTCAGTGTATGTCTTTGTTACTGGTTGTCAATGTGTGTCTTTGTGACTTGGTGTCAGTGTATGTCTTTGTTACTTGGTGTAAGTGTGTGTCTGTTTTACTGGGTATCAGTGTATGTCTTTGTTACTTGGTGTCATTGTATGTCTTTGTTACTGGGTGTCAGTGTGTGTCTTTGTGACTTGGTGTCAGTGTACGTCTTTGTTACTTGGTGTAAGTGTGTGTCTGTGTGACTGGGTATCAGTGTATGTCTTTGTTACTTTGTGTCAGTGTATGTCAAAATACTTGGTGTAGGTGAATGTATTTATTACTTGGTGTAATAGTCTGTCTTTGTTACTTCGTGTCAGTGTATGTGTTTGTGACTTGTTGTCAGTGTATGTCTGTGTTACTTGGTGTAAGTCTTTGTCTTTGTTACTTGGTGTAAGTGTGCGTCTGTGTTACTGGGTATCAGTGTCTGTCTTTGTTACTGGGTATCAGTGTATGTCTTTGTGACTTGGTGTCAGTGTATGTCTTTGTTACTGGGTGTCAGTGTATGTCTTTGTTACTGGGTGTCAGTGTGTGTCTTTGTGACTTGGTGTCAGTGTATGTCTTCGTTACTTGGTGTAAGTGTATGTCTGTGTTACTGGGTGTCAGTGTATGTCTTTGTTACTGGGTGTCAGTGTGTGTGTTTGTGACTTGGTGTCAGTGTATGTCTTTGTTACTTTGTGTCAGTGTGTGTCTGTGTTACTGGGTATCAGTGTATGTCTTTGTGACTTGGTATCAGTGTATGACTTTGTGACCTGGTGTCAGTGCATGTCTTTGTTACTGGGTGTCAGTGTGCGTCTGTGTTACTTGGTGTCAGTATATGTCTGTGTTACTGTTTATTAGTGTTTCTCTGTGTTACTGGGTGTCAATGTGTGTTTGTTTGTGTTACTGGGTGTCAATGTATGTCTTTGTTACTTGGTGTAAGTGTGTGTCTGTGTTACTGGGTATCAGTGTCTGTCTTTGTTACTTGGTGTAAGTGTGTGTCTTTGTTACTTGGTGTAATTGTATGTCTTTGTTACTTGGTGTAAGTGTGTGTCTGTGTGACTGGGTATCAGTGTATGTCTTTGTTACTTGGTGTCAGTGTATGTCAAAATACTTGGTGTAGGTGAATGTATTTATTACTTGGTGCAATAGTCTGTCTTTGTTACTTCGTGTCAGTGTATGTGTTTGTGACTTGTTGTCAGTGTATGTCTTTGTTACTTGGTGTAAGTGTGTGTCTTTGTGACTTGGTGTCAGTGTATGTCTTTGTTACTTGGTGTAAGTGTGTGTCTGTGTTACTGGGTATCAGTGTATGTCTTTGTTACTGGGTATCAGTGTATGTCTTTGTGACTCGGTGTCAGTGTATGTCGTTGTTACTGGTTGTCAATGTGTGTCTTTGTGACGTGGTGTCAGTGTATGTCTTTGTTACTTGGTGTAAGTGTGTGTCTGTGTTACTGGGTATCAGTGTATGTCTTTGTTACTTGGTGTCAGTGTATGTCTTTGTTACTGGGTGTCAGTGTGTGTCTTTGTGACTTGGTGTCAGTGTACGTCTTTGTTACTTGGTGTAAGTGTGTGTCTGTGTGACTGGGTATCAGTGTATGTCTTTGTTACTTTGTGTCAGTGTATGTCAAAATACTTGGTGTAGGTGAATGTATTTATTACTTGGTGTAATAGTCTGTCTTTGTTACTTCGTGTCAGTGTATGTGTTTGTGACTTGTTGTCAGTGTATGTCTGTGTTACTTGGTGTAAGTCTTTGTCTTTGTTACTTGGTGTAAGTGTGCGTCTGTGTTACTGGGTATCAGTGTCTGTCTTTGTTACTGGGTATCAGTGTATGTCTTTGTGACTTGGTGTCAGTGTATGTCTTTGTTACTGGGTGTCAGTGTATGTCTTTGTTACTGGGTGTCAGTGTGTGTCTTTGTGACTTGGTGTCAGTGTATGTCTTCGTTACTTGGTGTAAGTGTATGTCTGTGTTACTGGGTGTCAGTGTATGTCTTTGTTACTGGGTGTCAGTGTGTGTCTTTGTGACTTGGTGTCAGTGTATGTCTTTGTTACTTTGTGTCAGTGTGTGTCTGTGTTACTGGGTATCAGTGTATGTCTTTGTGACTTGGTATCAGTGTATGACTTTGTGACCTGGTGTCAGTGCATGTCTTTGTTACTGGGTGTCAGTGTGCGTCTGTGTTACTTGGTGTCAGTATATGTCTGTGTTACTGTTTATTAGTGTTTCTCTGTGTTACTGGGTGTCAATGTGTGTTTGTTTGTGTTACTGGGTGTCAATGTATGTCTTTGTTACTTGGTGTAAGTGTGTGTCTGTGTTACTGGGTATCAGTGTCTGTCTTTGTTACTTGGTGTAAGTGTGTGTCTTTGTTACTTGGTGTAATTGTATGTCTTTGTTACTTGGTGTAAGTGTGTGTCTGTGTGACCGAGTATCAGTGTATGTCTTTGTTACTTGGTGTCAGTGTATGTCAAAATACTTGGTGTAGGTGAATGTATTTATTACTTGGTGCAATAGTCTGTCTTTGTTACTTCGTGTCAGTGTATGTGTTTGTGACTTGTTGTCAGTGTATGTCTTTGTTACTTGGTGTAAGTGTGTGTCTTTGTGACTTGGTGTCAGTGTATGTCTTTGTTACTTGGTGTAAGTGTGTGTCTGTGTTACTGGGTATCAGTGTGTGTCTGTGTTACTGGGTATCAGTGTATGTCTTTGTTACTGGGTATGAGTGTATGTCTTTGTGACTTGGTGTCAGTGTATGTCTTTGTTACTTGGTGTAAGTGTGTGTCTGTGTTACGGGGTATCAGTGTATGTCTTTGTGACTTGGTATCAGTGTATGTCTTTGTGACTTGGTGTCAGTGTATGTCTTTTTTACTGGGTGTCAGTGTGTGTCTGTGTTACTTGGTGTCAGTGTGTGTCTGTGTTACTGGGTGTCAGTGTGTGTCTTTGTGACTTGGTGTCAGTGTATGTCTTTGTTACTTGGTGTAAGTGTGTGTCAAAATACTTGGTGTAAGTGTATGTCTTTGTTACTTGGTGTAAGTGTGTGTCTTTGTTACTTTGTGTCAATGTGTGTCTGTTTTCCTGGGTGTCAGTGTATGTCTTTGTTACTTGGTGCCAGTGTATGCGTTGGTGACTTGTTGTCAGTGGATTTCTTTGATACTGGGTGTCAGTGTATGTCTTTGTTACTTGGTGCCAGTGTATGTGTTAGTGGCTTGTTGTCAGTGGATTTCTTTGTTACTGGGTGTCAGTGTATGTCTTTGTTACTTGGTGCAAGTGTGTGTCTTTGTAACTTGGTGTAAGTGTATGTCTTTGTTACTTGGTGTAAGTGTATGTCTTTGTTACTTGGTGTCAGTGCATGTCTGTGTTACTTGGTGTAAGTGTGTATCTGTGTTACTTGGTGTCGGTGTGTGTCTGTGTTACTGGGTGTCAGTGTATGTCTTTGTTACTGGGAGTCAGTGTATGTATTTGTTACTTGGTGTCAGTGTGTATCTGTGTTACTTGGTGTAAGTGTATGTCTTTGTTACTTGGTGTAAGTGTATGTCTTTGTTACTTTGTGTCAGTGTATGTCACTGTTACTTGGTGTAAGGGTGTGCCTGTGTTACTGGGTATCAGTGTATGTCTTTGTTACTTGGTGTCAGTGTATGTCTGTGTTATTTGGTGTAAGTGTGTGTCTGTGTTGCTGGGTGTCAGTGTGTGTCTGTGTTACTCGGTGTATGTGTGAGTCTTTGTTACTTTGTGTTAGTGTATGTCTTTGTTACTTGGTGTCAGTGTATGACTTTGTGACTTGGTGTCAGTGTCTGTCTTTGTTACTGGGTGTCAGTGTATGTCTTTGTTACTTGGTGTAAGTGTATGTCAAAATACTTGGTGTAAGTGAATGTCTGCGTTACCTGGTGTAAGTGTATGTCTTTGTTACTTGGTGTAAGTGTGCGTCTGTGTCACTGGGTATCAGTGTATGTCTTTGTTACTTGGTGTCAGTGTATGTCTTTGTTACTTGGTGTCAGTGTATGTGTTTGTGACTTGTTGTCAGTGGATGTCTTTGTTACTGGGTGTCAGTGTATGTCTTTGTTACTTGGTGTAAGTGTTTGTCATTGTTACTTGGTGTCAGTGTATGTGTTTGTGACTTGTTGTCAGTGGATTTCTTTGTTACTGGGTGTCAGTGTATGTCCTTGTAACTTGGTGTCAGTTTGTCTCTTTGTGACTTGGTGTCAGTGTATGTCTTTGTTACTTGGTGTAAGTGTGTGTATGTGTTACTGGGTATCAGTGTATGTCTTTGTTACCTGTTGTCAGTGTATGTCAAAATACTTGGTGTAGGTGTATGTCTTTGTTACTTGGTGTAATTGTCTGTCTATGTTACTTGGTGTCAGTGTCTGTCTGTGTTACTTGGTGTAAGTGTGTGTCTTTGTAACTTGGTGTAAGTGTATGTCTTTGTTACTTGGTGTAAGTGTATGTCTTTGTTACTTGGTGTCAGTGCATGTCTGTGTTACTTGGTGTAAGTGTGTGTCTTTGTTACTTGGTGTCGGTGTGTGTCTGTGTTACTTGGTGTCAGTGTATGTCTTTGTTACTGGGAGTCAGTGTATGTATTTGTTACTTGGTGTCAGTGTGTGTCTGTGTTACTTGGTGTAAGTGTATGACTTTGTTACTTTGTGTAAGTGTATGTCTTTGTTACTGGGAGTCAGTGTATGTATTTGTTACTTGGTGTCAGTGTGTGTCTGTGTTACTTGGTGTAAGTGTATGTCTGTGTTACTGGGTATCAGTGTGTGTCTGTGTTACTGGGTATCAGTGTATGTCTTTGTTACTGGGTATGAGTGTATGTCTTTGTGACTTGGTGTCAGTGTATGTCACTGTTACTTGGTGTAAGTGTGTGCCTGTGTTACTGGGTATCAGTGTATGTCTTTGTTACTTGGTGTCAGTGTATGTCTGTGTTACTCGGTGTAAGTGTGTGTCTTTGTTCCTTTGTGTAAGTGTATGTCTTTGTTACTTGGTGTCAGTGTATGTCTTTGTGACTTGGTGTCAGTGTAAGTCTTTGTTACTGGGTGTCAGTGTAAGTCTTTTATACTTGGTGTAAGTGTATGTCAAAATACTTGGTGTAAGTCAATGTCTGCGTTACCTGGTGTAAGTGTATGTCTTTGTTACTTGGTGTAAGTGTGCGTCTGTGTTACTGGGTATCAGTGTATGTCTTTGTTACTTGGTGTCAGTGTATGTCTTTGTTACTTGGTGTCAGTGTATGTGTTTGTGACTTGTTGTCAGTGGATGTCTTTGTTACTGGGTGTCAGTGTCTGTCTTTGTTACTTGGTGTCAGTTTGTGTCTTTGTGACTTGGTGTCAGTGTATGTCTTTGTTACTTGGTGTAAGTGTATGTCTTTGTGACTTGGTGTCAGTGTATGTCTTTTTTACTGGGTGTCAGTGTGTGTCTGTGTTACTTGTTGTCAGTGTGTGTCTGTGTTACTGGGTGTCAGTGTGTGTCTTTGTGACTTGGTGTCAGTGTATGTCTTTGTTACTTGGTGTAAGTGTGTGTCAAAATACTTGGTGTAAGTGTATGTCTTTGTTACTTGGTGTAAGTGTGTGTCTTTGTTACTTTGTATCAATGTGTGTCTGTGTTCCTGGGTGTCAGTGTATGTCTTTGTTACTTGGTGTCAGTGTATGTCTGTGTTACTCGGTGTAAGTGTGTGTCTTTGTTCCTTTGTGTAAGTGTATGTCTTTGTTACTTGGTGTCAGTGTATGTCTTTGTGACTTGGTGTCAGTGTATGTCTTTGTTACTGGGTGTCAGTGTAAGTCTTTTATACTTGGTGTAAGTGTATGTCAAAATACTTGGTGTAAGTCAATGTCTGCGTTACCTGGTGTAAGTGTATGTCTTTGTTACTTGGTGTAAGTGTGCGTCTGTGTTACTGGGTATCAGTGTATGTCTTTGTTACTTGGTGTCAGTGTATGTCTTTGTTACTTGGTGTCAGTGTATGTGTTTGTGACTTGTTGTCAGTGGATGTCTTTGTTACTGGGTGTCAGTGTATGTCATTGTTACTTGGTGTCAGTTTGTGTCTTTGTGACTTGGTGTCAGTGTATGTCTTTGTTACTTGGTGTAAGTGTATGTCTTTGTGACTTGGTGTCAGTGTGTGTCTGTGTTACTGGGTGTCAGTGTGTGTCTTTGTGACTTGGTGTCAGTGTATGTCTTTGTTACTTGGTGTAAGTGTGTGTCAAAATACTTGGTGTAAGTGTATGTCTTTGTTACTTGGTGTAAGTGTGTGTCTTTGTTACTTTGTATCAATGTGTGTCTGTGTTCCTGGGTGTCAGTGTATGTCTTTGTTACTTGGTGCCAGTGTATGTGTTAGTGACTTGTTGTCAGTGGATTTCTTTGATACTGGGTGTCAGTGTATGTCTTTGTTACTTGGTGTCAGTGTATGTCTTTGTTACTTGGTGTCAGTGTATGTGTTTGTGACTTGTTGTCAGTGTGTGCCTGTGTTACTGGGTATCAGTGTATGTCTTTGTTACTTGGTGTCAGTGTATGTCTGTGTTATTTGGTGTAAGTGTGTGTCTGTGTTGCTGGGTGTCAGTGTGTGTCTGTGTTACTCGGTGTAAGTGTGTGTCTTTGTTACTTTGTGTTAGTGTATGTCTTTGTTACTTGGTGTCAGTGTATGTCTTTGTGACTTGGTGTCAGTGTCTGTCCTTGTTACTGCGTGTCAGTGTATGTCTTTGTTACTTGGTGTAAGTGTATGTGTTTGTGACTTGTTGTCAGTGGATGTCTTTGTTACTGGGTGTCAGTGTATGTCTTTGTTACTTGGTGTAAGTGTTTGTGTTTGTTACTTGGTGTCAGTGTATGTGATTGTGACTTGTTGTCAGTGGATGTCTTTGTTACTGGGTGTCAGTGTATGTCCTTGTTACTTGGTGTCAGTTTGTGTCTTTGTGACTTGGTGTCAGTGTATGTCTTTGTTGCTTGGTGTAAGTGTATGTGTTTGTGACTTGTTGTCTGTGGATGTCTTTGTTACTGGGTGTCAGTGTATGTCTTTGTTACTTGGTGTCAGTGTATGTGTTTGTGACTTGTTGTCTGTGGATGTCTTTGTTACTGGGTGTCAGTGTATGTCCTTGTTACTTGGTGTCAGTTTGTGTCTTTGTGACTTGGTGTCAGTGTATGTCTTTGTTACTTGGTGTAAGTGTGTGTCAAAATACTTGGTGTAAGTGTATGTCTTTGTTACTTGGTGTAAGTGTGTGTCTTTGTTACTTTGTGTCAATGTGTGTCTGTGTTCCTGAGTGTCAGTGTATGTCTTTGTTACTTGGTGCAAGTGTATGTCTTTGTTACTTGGTGCCAGTGTATGTGTTAGTGGCTTGTTGTCAGTCGATTTCTTTGTTACTTGGTGTCATTGTATGTCTTAGTTACTGGTTGTCAGTGTATGTCTTTGTTACTTGTTGCAAGTGTATGTCAAAATACTTGGTGTAAGTGTACGTATTTATTACTTGGTGTAATAGTCTGTCTTTGTTACTTCGTGTCAGTGTATGTCTGTGTTACTTGGTGTAAGTGTGTGTCTTTGTTACTTGGTGTCAGTGTATGTCTTTGTTACTTGGTGTAAGTGTATGTCAAAATACTTGGTGTAAGTGTATGTCTTTGTTACTTGGTGTCAGTGTATCAGTTTGTGTCTTGTTGTCAGTGAATGTCTTTGTTACTGGGTGTCAGTGTATGTCTTTGTTACTTGGTGTAAGTGTATGTCAAAATACTTGGTGTAAGTGTATGTCTGTGTTACCTGGTGTAAGTGTGCGTCTGTGTTACTGGGTATCAGTGTCTGTCTTTGTTACTGGGTATCAGTGTATGTCTTTGTTACTTGGTGTAAGTGTATGTCTTTGTTACTTGGTGTCAGTGTATCAGTTTGTGTCTTGTTGTCAGTGAATGCCAAAATACTTGGTGTAGGTGTATGTCTTTGTTACTTGGTGTAATTGTCTGTCTATGTTACTTGGTGTCAGTGTCTGTCTGTGTTACTTGGTGTAAGTGTGTGTCTTTGTAACTTGGTGTAAGTGTATGTCTTTGTTACTTGGTGTAAGTGTATGTCTTTGTTACTTGGTGTCAGTGCATGTCTGTGTTACTTGGTGTAAGTGTGCGTCTGTGTTACTGGGTATCAGTGTCTGTCTTTGTTACTGGGCATCAGTGTATGTCTTTGTGACTTGGTGTCAGTGTATGTCTTTGTTACTGGGTGTCAGTGTGTGTCTTTGTGACTTGGTGTCAGTGTATGTCTTTGTGACTTGGTGTCAGTGTATGTCTTTGTTCCTGGGTGTCAGTGTGTGTCTTTGTGACTTGGTGTCAGTGCATGTCTTTGTTACTTGGTGTAAGTGTGCGTCGGTGTTACTGGGTATCAGTGTATGTCTTTGTTAATTGGTTTCAGTGTATGTCTTTGTTACTTGGTGTCAGTGTATGTGTTTGTGACTTGTTGTCAGTGGATGTCTTTGTTACTGGGTGTCAGTGTATGTCTTTGTTACTTGGTGTCAGTTTGTGTCTTTGTGACTTGGTGTCAGTGTATGTCTTTGTTACTTGGTGTAAGTGTGTGTCTGTGTTACTGGGTATCAGTGTATGTCTTTGTTACTGGGTATCAGTGTATGTCTTTGTGACTCGGTGTCAGTGTATGTCTTTGTTACTGGTTGTCAATGTGTGTCTTTGTGACTTGGTGTCAGTGTATGTCTTTGTTACATGGTGTAAGTGTGTGTCTGTGTTACTGGGTATCAGTGTATGTCTTTGTTACTTGGTGTCAGTGTATGTCTTTGTTACTGGGAGTCAGTGTGTGTCTTTGTGACTTGGTGTCAGTGTATGTCTTTGTTACTTGGTGTCGGTGTGTGTCTGTGTGACTGGCTATCAGTGTATGTCTTTGTTACTTTGTGTCAGTGTATGTCAAAATACTTGGTGTAGGTGAATGTATTTATTACTTGGTGTAATAGTCTGTCTTTGTTACTTCGTGTCAATGTATATGTTTGTGACTTGTTGTCAGTGTATGTCTGTGTTACGTGGTGTAAGTCTATGTCTTTGTTACTTGGTGTAAGTGTGCGTCTGTGTTACTGGGTATCAGTGTTTGTCTTTGTTACTGGGTATCAGTGTATGTCTTTGTGACTTGGTGTCAGTGTATGTCTTTGTTACTGGGTGTCAGTGTATGTCTTTGTGACTTGGTGTAAGTGTGCGTCTGTGTTACTGGGTATCAGTGTCTGTCTTTGTTACTGGGTATCAGTGTATGTCTTTGTGACTTGGTGTCAGTGTATGTCTTTGTTACTGGGTGTCAGTGTGTGCCTTTGTGACTTGGTGTCAGTGTATGTCTTCGTTACTTGGTGTAAGTGTATGTCTGTGTTACTGGGTGTCAGTGTATGTCTTTGTTACTGGGTGTCAGTGTGTGTCTTTGTGACTTGGTGTCAGTGTATGCCTTTGTTACTTTGTGTCAGTGTGTGTCTGTGTTACTGGGTATCAGTGTATGTCTTTGTGACTTGGTATCAGTGCATGTCTTTGTTACTGGGTGTCAGTGTGCGTCTGTGTTACTTGGTGTAAGTATATGTCTGTGTTACTGTTTATTAGTGTTTCTCTGTGTTACTGGGTGTCAATGTGTGTTTGTTTGTGTTACTGGGTGTCAGTGTATGTCTTTGTTACTTGGTGTAAGTGTGTGTCTGTGTTACTGGGTATCAGTGTCTGTCTTTGTTACTTGGTGTAAGTGTGTGTCTTTGTTACTTGGTGTAATTGTATGTCTTTGTTACTTGGTGTAAGTGTGTGTCTGTGTGACTGGGTATCAGTGTATGTCTTTGTTACTTGGTGTCAGTGTATGTCAAAATACTTGGTGTAGGTGAATGTATTTATTACTTGGTGTAATAGTCTGTCTTTGTTACTTCGTGTCAGTGTATGTGTTTGTGACTTGTTGTCAGTGTATGTCTGTGTTACTTGGTGTAAGTCTATGTCTTTGTTACTTGGTGTAAGTGTGCGTCTGTGTTACTGGGTATCAGTGTCTGTCTTTGTTACTGGGTATCAGTGTATGTCTTTGTGACTTGGTGTCAGTGTATGTCTTTGTTACTGGGTGTCAGTGTATGTCTTTGTGACTTGGTGTCAGTGTGTGTCTGTGTTACTGGTTGTCAGTGTATGTCTTTGTTACTGGGTGTCTGTGTGTGTCTTTGTGACTTGGTGTCAGTGTATGTCTTTGTTTCTTTGTGTCAGTGTGTGTCTGTGTTACTGGGTATCAGTGTATGTCTTTGTGACTTGGTATCAGTGTATGACTTTGTGACCTGGTGTCAGTGCATGTCTTTGTTACCTGGTGTCAGTGTGCGTCTGTGTTACTTGGTGTCAGTATATGTCTGTGTTACTGTTTATTAGTGTTTCTCTGTGTTACTGGGTGTCAATGTGTGTTTGTTTGTGTTACTGGGTGTCAGTGTATGTCTTTGTTACTTGGTGTAAGTGTGTGTCTGTGTTACTGGGTATCAGTGTCTGTCTTTGTTACTTGGTGTAAGTGTGTGTCTTTGTTACTTGGTGTAATTGTATGTCTTTGTTACTTGGTGTCAGTGTGTGTCTTTGTTACTTGGTGTAAGTGTCTGTCTTTGTTACTTGGTGTAAGTGTGTGACTGTGTTACTTGGTGTAAGTGTGTGTCTGTGTTCCTGGGTATCAGTGTATGTCTTTGTTACTTGGTGTCACTGTATGTCTTTGTTACTTGGTGTCAGTGTATGTCTGTGTTACTTGGTGTAAGTGTGTGTCTGTGTTACTGGGTATCAGTGTATGTCTTTGTTACTGGGTATCAGTGTATGTCTTTGTGACTCGGTGTCAGTGTATGTCTTTGTTACTGGTTGTCAGTGTGTGTCTTTGTGACTTGGTGTCAGTGTATGTCTTTGTTACTTGGTGTAAGTGTGTGTCTGTGTTACTGGGTATCAGTGTATGTCTTTGTTACTTGGTGTCAGTGTATGTCAAAATAATTGGTGTAGGTGTATGTATTTATTACTTGGTGTAATAGTCTGTCTTTGTTACTTCGTGTCAGTGTATGTGTTTGTGACTTGTTGTCAGTGAATGTCTTTGTTACTGGGTGTCAGTGTATGTCTTTGTTACTTGGTGTAAGTGTATGTCAAAATACTTGGTGTAAGTGAATGTCTGCGTTACCTGGTGTAAGTGTATGTCTTTGTTACTTGGTGTAAGTGTGCGTCTTGTTACTGGGTATCAGTGTATGTCTTTGTTACTTGGTGTCAGTGTATGTCTTTGTTAGTTGGTGTCAGTGTATGTGTTTGTGACTTCTTGTCAGTGGATGTCTTTGTTACTGGGTGTCAGTGTATGTCTTTGTTACTTGGTGTCAGTTTGTGTCTTTGTGACTTGGTGTCAGTGTATGTCTTTGTTACTTGGTGTAAGTGTGTGTCTGTGTTACTGGGTATCTGTGTATGTCTTTGTTACTGGGTATCAGTGTATGTCTTTGTGACTCGGTGTCAGTGTATGTCTTTGTTACTGGTTGTCAGTGTGTGTCTTTGTGACTTGGTGTCAGTGTATGTCTTTGTTACTTGGTGTCAGTGTTTGTCTGTGTTACTTGATGTCAGTGTATGTCTTTGTTACTTGGTGTCAGTGTGTGTCTGTGTTACTGGGTGTCAGTGTGTTTGTTTGTGTTACTGGGTGTCAGTGTGTGTTTCTTTGTTACTTGGTGTCAGTGTGTGTCTTTGTTACTTGGTGTCCGTGTGTGTCTGTGTTACTGGGTGTCAGTGAATGTCTTTGTTACTGGGTGTCAGTGTATGTCTTTGTTACTTTGTGTAAGTGTATGTCAAAATACTTGGTGTAAGTGAATGTCTGCGTTACCTGGTGTAAGTGTATGTCTTTGTTACTTGGTGTAAGTGTGCGTCTGTGTTACTGGGTATCAGTGTATGTCTTTGTTACTTGGTGTCAGTGTATGTCTTTGTTACTTGGTGTCAGTGTATGTGTTTGTGACTTGTTGTCAGTGGATGTCTTCGTTACTGGGTGTCAGTGTATGTCTTTGTTACTTGGTGTCAGTTTGTGACTTTGTGACTTGGTGTCAGTGTATGTCTTTGTTACTTGGTGTAAGTGTGTGTCTGTGTTACTGGGTATCAGTGTGTGTCTGTGTTACTGGGTATCAGTGTATGTCTTTGTTACTGGGTATGAGTGTATGCCTTTGTGACTTGGTGTCAGTGTATGTCTTTGTTACTTGGTGTAAGTGTGTGTCTGCGTTACTGGGTATCAGTGTGTTTGTTTGTGTTACTGGGTGTCAGTGTATGTCTTTGTTACTTGGTGTCAGTGTATGTGTTTGTGTCTTGTTGTCAGTGGATGTCTTTGTTACTGGGTGTCAGTGTATGTCTTTGTTACTTGGTGTCAGTTTGTGTCTTTGTGACTAGGTGTCAGTGTATGTCTTTGTTACTGGGTATCAGTGTATGTCTTTGTGACTCGGTGTCAGTGTATGTCTTTGTTACTGGTTGTCAGTGTGTGTCTTTGTGACTTGTTGTCAGTGTATGTCTTTGTTACTTGGTGTAAGTGTATGTCTTTGTTACTTGGTGTCAGTGTATGTCTTTGTTGCTGGGTGTCAGTGTGTGTCTTTGTGACTTGGTGTCAGTGTAGGTCTTTGTTACTTGGTGTAAGTGTGTGTCTGTGTTACTGGGTATCAGTGTATGTCTTTGTGACTCGGTGTCAGTGTATGTCTTTGTTACTGGTTGCCAGTGTGTGTCTTTGTGACTTGGTGTCAGTGTATGTCTTTGTTACTTGGTGTAAGTGTATGTCTTTGTTACTTGGTGTCAGTGTATGTCTTTGTTGCTGGGTGTCAGTGTCTGTCTTTGTGACTTGGTGTCAGTGTAGGTCTTTGTTACTTGGTGTAAGTGTGTGTCTGTGTTACTGGGTATCAGTGTATGTCTTTGTTACTTGGTGTCAGTGTATGTCAAAATACTTGGTGCAGGTGAATGTATTTATTACTTGGTGTAATAGTCTGTCTTTGTTACTTCGTGTCAGAGTATGTCTTTGTTACTGGTTGTCAGTGTGTGTCTTTGTGACTTGGTGTCAGTGTATGTCTTTGTTACTTGGTGTAAGTGTGTGTCTGTGTTACTGGGTATCAGTGTATGTCTTTGTTACTTGGTGTCAGTGTATGTCAAAATACTTGGTGTAGGTGTATGTATTTATTACTTGGTGTAATAGTCTGTCTTTGTTACTTCGTGTCAGTGTATGTGTTTGTGACTTGTTGTCAGTGAATGTCTTTGTTACTGGGTGTCAGTGTATGTCTTTGTTACTTGGTGTAAGTGTATGTCAAAATACTTGGTGTAAGTGAATGTCTGCGTTACCTGGTGTAAGTGTATGTCTTTGTTACTTGGTGTAAGTGTGCGTCTGTGTTACTGGGTATCAGTGTATGTCTTTGTTACTTGGTGTCAGTGTATGTCTTTGTTACTTGGTGTCAGTGTATGTGTTTGTGACTTGTTGTCAGTGGATGTCTTTGTTACCGGGTGTCTGTGTATGTCTTTGTTACTTGGTGTCAGTTTGTGTCTGTGTTACTGGGTATCAGTGTATGTCTTTGTTACTGGGTATGAGAGTATGTCTTTGTGACTTGGTGTCAGTGTATGTCTTTGTTACTTGGTGCAAGTGTGTGTCTGTGTTAGTGGGTATCAGTGTATGTCTTTGTTACTTGGTGTCAGTGTATGTCTTTGTTACTGGGTGTCAGTGTGTGTCTTTGTGACTTGGTGTCAGTGTATGTCTTTGTTACTTGGTGTAAGTGTGTGTCTGTGTTAATGGGTATCAGTGTATGTCTTTGTTACTTGGTGTCAGTGTATGTCAAAATACTTGGTGTAGGTGAATGTATTTATTACTTGGTGTAATAGTCTGTCTTTGTTACTTCGTGTCAGTGTATGTGTTTGTGACTTGTTGTCAGTGTATGTCTTTGTTACTTGGTGTAAGTGTGCGTCTGTGTTACTGGGTATCAGTGTCTGTCTTTGTTACTGGGTATCAGTGTATGTCTTTGTTACTTGGTGTCAGTGTATGTCTTTGTTACTGGGTGTCAGTGTATGTCTTTGTTACTGGGTGTCAGTGTGTGTCTTTGTGACTTGGTGTCAGTGTATGTCTTTGTTACTTGGTGTAAGTGTGTGTCTGTGTTACTGGGTGTCAGTGTATGTCTTTGTTACTGGGTGTCAGTGTGTGTCTTTGTGACTTGGTGTCAGTGTATGTCTTTGTTACTTTGTGTCAGTGTGTGTCTGTGTTACTGGGTATCAGTGTATGTCTTTGTGACTTGGTATCAGTGTATGACTTTGTGACCTGGTGTCAGTGCATGTCTTTGTTACTGGGTGTCAGTGTGCGTCTGTGTTACTTGGTGTCAGTATATTTCAGTGTTACTGTTTATTAGTGTTTCTCTTTGTTACTGGGTGTCAATGTGTGTTTGTTTGTGTTACTGGGTGTCAGTGTATGTCTTTGTTACTTGGTGTAAGTGTGTGTCTGTGTTACTGGGTATCAGTGTCTGTCTTTGTTACTTGGTGTAAGTGTGTGTCTTTGTTACTTCTTGTAAATGTATGTCTTTGTTACTTGGTGTCAGTGTGTGTCTTTGTTACTTGGTGTAAGTGTGTGTCTTTGTTACTTGGTGTAAGTGTGTGACTGTGTTACTTGGTGTAAGTGTGTGTCTGTGTTCCTGGGTATCAGTGTATGTCTTTGTTACTTGGTGTCAGTGTATGTCTGTGTTACTTGGTGTAAGTGTGTGTCTTTGTTACTTGGTGTCCGTGTGTGTCTGTTTTACTGGGTGTCAGTGCATGTCTTTGTTACTTGGTGTCAGTGTATATCTGAGTTACTTGGTGTAAGTGTGTGTCTTTGTTACTTGGTGTAAGTGTATGTGTTAGTGACTTGTTGTCAATGGATTTCTTTGTTACTGGGTGTCAGTGTATGTCTTTGTTACTGGGTATGAGTGTATGTCTTTGTGACTTGGTGTCAGTGTATGTCTTTGTTACTTGGTGTAAGTGTGTGTCTGCGTTACTGGGTATCAGTGAATGTCTTTGTGACTTGGTATCAGTGTATGTCTTTGTTACTTGGTGTCAGTGTGCGTCTGTGTTACTGGGTATCAGTGTCTGTCTTTGTTACTGGGTATCAGTGTATGTCTTTGTGACTTGGTGTCAGTGTATGTCTTTGTTACTGGGTGTCAGTGTATGTCTTTGTTACTGGGTGTCAGTGTGTGTCTTTGTGACTTGGTGTCAGTGTATGTCTTTGTTACTTGGTGTAAGTGTGTGTCTGTGTTACTGGGTGTCAGTGTATGTCTTTGTTACTGGGTGTCAGTGTGTGTCTTTGTGACTTGGTGTCAGTGTATGTCTTTGTTACTTTGTGTCAGTGTGCGTCTGTGTTACTGGGTATCAGTGTATGTCTTTGTGACTTGGTATCAGTGTATGACTTTGTGACCTGGTGTCAGTGCACGTCTTTGTAACTGGGTGTCAGTGTGCGTCTGTGTTACTTGGTGTCAGTATATGTCTTGTTACTGTTTATTAGTGTTTCTCTGTGTTACTGGGTGTCAATGTGTGTTTGTTTGTGTTACTGGGTGTCAGTGTATGTCTTTGTTACTTGGTGTAAGTGTGTGTCTGTGTTACTGGGTATCAGCGTCTGTCTTTGTTACTTGGTGTAAGTGTGTGTCTTTGTTACTTCGTGTAAATGTATGTCTTTGTTACTTGGTGTCAGTGTGTGTCTTTGTTACTTGGTGTAAGTGTGTGTCTTTGTTACTTGGTGTAAGTGTGTGACTGTGTTACTTGGTGTAAGTGTGTGTCTGTGTTCCTGGGTATCAGTGTATGTCTTGGTTACTTGGTGTCAGTGTATGTCTGTGTTACTTGGTGTAAGTGTGTGTCTTTGTTACTTGGTGTCCGTGTGTGTCTGTTTTACTGGGAGTCAGTGCATGTCTTTGTTACTTGGTGTCAGTGTATATCTGAGTTACTTGGTGTAAGTGTGTGTCTTTGTTACTTGGTGTAAGTGTATGTGTTAGTGACTTGTTGTCAGTGGATTTCTTTGTTACTGGGTGTCAGTGTATGTCTTTGTTACTGGGTATGAGTGTATGTCTTTGTGACTTGGTGTCAGTGTATGTCTTTGTTACTTGGTGTAAGTGTGTGTCTGCGTTACTGGGTATCAGTGAATGTCTTTGTGACTTGGTATCAGTGTATGTCTTTGAGACTTGGTGTCAGTGTATGTCTTTTTTACTGGGTGTCAGTGTGTGTCTGTGTTACTTGGTGTCAGTGTGTGTCTGTGTTACTGGGTGTCAGTGGGTGTCTTTGTGACTTGGTGTCAGTGTATGTCTTTGTTACTTGGTGTAAGTGTGTGCCAAAATACTTGGTGTCAGTGTATGTCTTTGTTACTTGTTGTAAGTGTGTGTCTTTGTTACTTTGTGTCAATGTTCCTGGGTGTCAGTGTATGTCTTTGTTACTTGGTGCAAGTGTATGTCTTTGTTACTTGGTGCCAGTGTATGTGTTAGTGACTTGTTGTCAGTGGATTTCTTTGTTACTGGCTGTCAGTGTATGTATTTGTTACTTGGTGTCAGTGTCTATCTTTGTTACTTGGTGTCAGTGTATGTGTTTGTGACTTGGTGTAATTGTCTGTCTTTGTTACTTGGTGTCAGTGTATGTCTTTGTTACTGGGGGTCAGTGTATGTCTTTGTTACTTGGTGTAAGTGTATGTCTTTGTTACTGGGGGTCAGTGTGTGTATGTGACACTAGGTGTCAGTATTTAGTTTGTGTTCGTGACTTGTTGTCAGTGGATTTCTTTGTTACTGGGTGTCAGTGTATGTGTTTGTGACTTGTTGTCAGTGGATGTCTTTGTTACTGGGTGTCAGTGTATGTCTTTGTTACTTGGTGTAAGTGTTTGTCTTTGTTACTTGGTGTAAGTGTATGTGTTTGTGACTTGTTGTCAGTGGATGTCTGTGTTACTGGTTGTCAGTGTATGTCCTTGTTACTTGGTGTCAGTTTGTGTCTTTGTGACTTGGTGTCAGTGTATGTCTTTGTTACTTGGTGTAAGTGTGTGTCTGTGTTACTGGGTATCAGTGTGTGTCTGTGTTACTGGGTATCAGTGTATGTCTTTGTTACTGGGTATGAGTGTATGTCTTTGTGACTTGGTGTCAGTGTATGTATTTGTTACTTGGTGTAAGTGTGTGTCTGTGTTACTGGGTATCAGATTATGTCTTTGTGACTTGGTATCAGTGTATGTCTTTGTGACTTGGTGTCAGTGTATGTCTTTTTTACTGGGTGTCAGTGTGTGTCTGTGTTACTGGGTGTCAGTGTGTGTCTTTGTGATTTGGTGTAAGTGTGTGTCAAAATACTTGGTGTAAGTGTATGTCTTTGTTACTTGGTGTAAGTGTGTGTCTTTGTTACTTTGTGTCAATGTGTGTCTGTGTTCCTGGGTGTCAGTGTATGTCTTTGTTACTTGGTGCAAGTGTATGTCTTTGTTACTTGGTGCCAGTGTATGTCTTTGTTACTTGGTGTCAGTGTATGTGTTTGTGACTTGGTGTCATTGTATGTCTTTGTTACTGGGTGTCAGTGTATGTCTTTGTTACTTGGTGTCAGTGTATGTGTTTGTGACTTGGTGTCATTGTATGTCTTAGTTACTGGTTGTCAGTGTATGTCTTTGTTACTTGTTGCAAGTGTATGTCAAAATACTTGGTGTAAGTGTATGTCTTTGTTACTTGCTGTAATTGTCTGTCTTTGTTACTTGGTGTAAGTGTATGTCTTTGTTACTTGGTGTCAGTGTATGTCTGTGTTACTTGGTGTAAGTATGTGTCTTTGTTACTTGGTGTAAGTGTATGTCTTTGTTACTTGGTGTCAGTGTATGTCTGTGTTACTTGGTGTAAGTATTTGTCTTTGTTACTTGGTGTAAGTGTATGTCTTTGTTACTGGGGGTCAGTGTGTGTATGTGACGCTAGGTGTCAGTATTTAGTTTAATTTAGAGATACAGCACTGAAACAGGCCCTTCGGACCACCGAGTCTGTGCCGACCATTAACCAACCATTTATACAAATCCTACACGAATCCCATATTCCAATCACATCCCCACCGGTCCCTATATATTTCCCTACCACCTACCTATACTAGGGGCAATTTATAATGGCCAATTAACCTACCAACCTGCAAGTCTTTGGCATGTGGGAGGAAACCGGAGCACCCGGAGAAAACCCACGCAGACACAGGGAGAACTTGCAAACTCCGCACAGGCAGTACCCAGAATCGAAACCGGGTCCATGGAGCTGTGAGGCTGCAGTGCGAACCACTGCGCCACTGTGCCGGCCAGTGTGTGTCTGTGTTACTTGATGTCAGTGTATGTCTTTGTTACTTGGTGTCAGTGTGTGTCTGTGTTACTGGGTGTCAGTGTGTTTGTTTGTGTTACTGGGTGTCAGTGTGTGTCTGTGTTACTTGGTGTAAGTGTGTGTCTTTGTTACTTGGTGTCCGTGTGTGTCTGTGTTACTGGGTTTCAGTGTGTGTCTGTGTTACTTGGTGTAAGTGTGTGTCTTTGTTACTTGGTGTCCATGTGTTTCTGTGTTACTGGGTGTCAGTGTATGTCTTTGTTACTGGGTATCAGTGTATGTCTTTGTTACTTGGTGTAAGTGTGTGTCTGTGTTACTGGGTATCAGTGTATGTCTTTGTTACTTGGTGTAAGTGTATGTCTTTGTTACTTGGTGCAAGTGTATGTCTTTGTTACTTCGTGCCAGTGTATGTGTTAGTGACTTGTTGTCAGTGGATTTGTTTGTTACCTGGTGTAAGTGTGTGTCTGTGTTACTGGGTATCAGTGTATGTCTTTGTTACTGGGTATCAGTGTATGTCTTTGTGACTCGGTGTCATTGTATGTCTTTGTTACTGGTTGTCAGTGTGTGTCTTTGTGACTTGGTGTCAGTGTATGTCTTTGTTACTTGGTGTAAGTGTGTGTCTGTGTTACTGGGTGTCAGTGTGTGTCTTTGTGACTTGGTGTCAGTGTATGTCTTTGTTACTTGGTGTAAGTGTATGTCTTTGTTACTTGGTGCCAGTGTATGTCTTTGTTACTTGGTGTCAGTGTATGTGTTTGTGACTTGGTGTCATTGTATGTCTTTGTTACTGGGTGTCAGTGTATGTCTTTGTTACTTGGTGTCAGTGTATGTGTTTGTGACTTGGTGTCATTGTATGTCTTAGTTACTGGTTGTCAGTGTATGTCTTTGTTACTTGTTGCAAGTGTATGTCAAAATACTTGGTGTAAGTGTATGTCTTTGTTACTTGCTGTAATTGTCTGTCTTTGTTACTTGGTGTAAGTGTATGTCTTTGTTACTTGGTGTCAGTGTATGTCTGTGTTACTTGGTGTAAGTATGTGTCTTTGTTACTTGGTGTAAGTGTATGTCTTTGTTACTTGGTGTCAGTGTATGTCTGTGTTACTTGGTGTAAGTATTTGTCTTTGTTACTTGGTGTAAGTGTATGTCTTTGTTACTGGGGGTCAGTGTGTGTATGTGACGCTAGGTGTCAGTATTTAGTTTAATTTAGAGATACAGCACTGAAACAGGCCCTTCGGACCACCGAGTCTGTGCCGACCATTAACCAACCATTTATACAAATCCTACACGAATCCCATATTCCAATCACATCCCCACCGGTCCCTATATATTTCCCTACCACCTACCTATACTAGGGGCAATTTATAATGGCCAATTAACCTACCAACCTGCAAGTCTTTGGCATGTGGGAGGAAACCGGAGCACCCGGAGAAAACCCACGCAGACACAGGGAGAACTTGCAAACTCCGCACAGGCAGTACCCAGAATCGAAACCGGGTCCATGGAGCTGTGAGGCTGCAGTGCGAACCACTGCGCCACTGTGCCGGCCAGTGTGTGTCTGTGTTACTTGATGTCAGTGTATGTCTTTGTTACTTGGTGTCAGTGTGTGTCTGTGTTACTGGGTGTCAGTGTGTTTGTTTGTGTTACTGGGTGTCAGTGTGTGTCTGTGTTACTTGGTGTAAGTGTGTGTCTTTGTTACTTGGTGTCCGTGTGTGTCTGTGTTACTGGGTTTCAGTGTGTGTCTGTGTTACTTGGTGTAAGTGTGTGTCTTTGTTACTTGGTGTCCATGTGTTTCTGTGTTACTGGGTGTCAGTGTATGTCTTTGTTACTGGGTATCAGTGTATGTCTTTGTTACTTGGTGTAAGTGTGTGTCTGTGTTACTGGGTATCAGTGTATGTCTTTGTTACTTGGTGTAAGTGTATGTCTTTGTTACTTGGTGCAAGTGTATGTCTTTGTTACTTCGTGCCAGTGTATGTGTTAGTGACTTGTTGTCAGTGGATTTGTTTGTTACCTGGTGTAAGTGTGTGTCTGTGTTACTGGGTATCAGTGTATGTCTTTGTTACTGGGTATCAGAGTATGTCTTTGTGACTCGGTGTCAGTGTATGTCTTTGTTACTGCTTGTCAGTGTGTGTCTTTGTGACTTGGTGTCAGTGTATGTCTTTGTTACTTGGTGTAATTGTGTGTCTGTGTTACTGGGTGTCAGTGTGTGTCTTTGTGACTTGGTGTCAGTGTATGTCTTTGTTACTTGGTGTAAGTGTATGTCTTTGTTACTTGGTGTCAGTGTATGTCAAAATACTTGCTGTACTCCAGGGAGAATGCTGTCACTGAGACTGCCCTCAATGCAGCCCAGCCTCTACCAGTCATGGATGAGCTGGACATACAGCCAACCAAATCGTAACTCAGTGATGCCATTGATTCCCTAGCCAGCGGAAAAGCCCCTGGGAAGGACAGCATTACCCCTGAAATAATCAAGAGTGCCAAGCCTGCTATACTCTCAGCACTACATGAACTGCTATGCCTGTGCTGGGACGAGGGAGCAGTACCCCAGGACATGCGCGATGCCAACATCATCACCCTCTATAAAAACAAAGGTGACCGCGGTGACTGCAACAACTACCGTGGAATCTCCCTGCTCAGCATAGTGGGGAAAGTCTTTGCTCGAGTCGCTCTGAACAGGCTCCAGAAGCTGGCCGAGCGCGTCTACCCTGAGGCACAGTGTGGCTTTCGTGCAGAGAGATCGACTATTGACATGCTGTTCTCCCTTCGTCAGATACAGGAGAAATGCCGTGAACAACAGATGCCCCTCGACATTGCTTTCATTGATGTCACCAAAGCCTTTGACCTCGTCAGCAGACGTGGTCTCATCAGACTACTAGAAAAGATCGGATGTCCACCAAAGCTACTAAGTATCATCACCTCATTCCATGACAATATGAAAGGCACACTTCAACATGGTGGCTCCTCATCAGAGCCCTTTCCTATCCTGAGTGGTGTTAAACAGGGCTGTGTTCTCGCACCCACACTTTTTGGGATTTTCTTCTCCCTGCTGCTTTCACATGCGTTCAAATCCTCTGAAGAAGGAATTTTCCTCCACACAAGATCAGGGGGAAGGTTGTTCAACCTTGCGCGTCTAAGAGCGAAGTCCAAAGTACGGAAAGTCCTCATCAGAGAACTCCTCTTTGCTGACGATGCTGCTTTAACATCTCACACTGAAGAATGCCTGCAGAGTCTCATCGACAGGTTTGCGTCTGCCTGCAATGAATTTGGCCTAACCATCAGCCTCAAAAAAAAGAACATCATGGGGTAGGATGTCGGAAATGCTCCATCCATCAATATTGGCGACCACGCTCTGGAAGTGGTTCAAGAGTTCACCTACCTAGGCTCAACTATCACCAGTAACCTGTCTCTAGATGCAGAAATCAACAAGCGCATGGGTAAGGCTTCCACTGCTATGTCCAGACTGGCCAAGAGAGTGTGGGAAAATGGCGCACTGACACGGAACACAAAAGTCCGAGTGTATCAGGCCTGTGTCCTCAGTACCTTGCTCTACGGCAGTGAGGCCTGGACAACGTATGCCAGCCAAGAGCGACGTCTCAATTCATTCCATCTTCGCTGCCTTCGGAGAATACTTGGCATCAGGTGGCAGGACTATATCTCCAACACAGAAGTCCTTGAAGCGGCCAACACCCCCAGCTTATACACACTACTGAGTCAGCGGCGCTTGAGATGGCTTGGCCATGTGAGCCGCATGGAAGATGGCAGGATCCCCAAAGACACATTGTACAGCGAGCTCGCCACTGGTATCAGACCCACCGGCCGTCCATGTCTCCGTTATAAAGACGTCTGCAAACGCGACATGAAATCGTGTGACATTGATCACAAGTCGTGGGAGTCAGTTGCCAGCATTCGCCAGAGCTGGCGGGCAGCCATAAAGACAGGGCTAAATTGTGGCGAGTCGAAGAGACTTAGTAGTTGGCAGGAAAAAAGACAGAGGCGCAAGGGGAGAGCCAACTGTGCAACAGCCCCAACAAACAAATTTCTCTGCAGCACCTGTGGAAGAGCCTGTCACTCCAGAATTGGCATTTATAGCCTCTCCAGGCGCTGCTTCACAAACCACTGACCTCCTCCAGGCGCGTATCCATTGTCTCTCGAGATAAGGAGGCCCAAAAGAAAGAAAGGTGTATGTATTTATTACTTGGTGTAATAGTCTGTCTTTGTTACTTCGTGTCAGTGTATGTCTGTGTTACTTGGTGTAATTGTGTGTCTTTGTTACTTGGTGTCAGTGTGTGTCTGTGTTCCTGGGTGTCAGTGTATGTCTTTGTTACTTGGTGTAAGTGTATGTCTTTGTTACTTGGTGTCAGTGTATGTGTTTGTGACTTGTTGTCAGTGAATGTCTTTGTTACTGGGTGTCAGTGTATGTCTTTGTTACTTGGTGTAAGTGTATGTCGAAATACTTGGTGTAAGTGTATGTCTGTGTTATTTGGTGTAAGTCTATGTCTTTGTTACTTGGTGTAAGTGTGCGTCTGTGTTACTGGGTATCAGTGTCTGTCTTTGTTACTGGGTATCAGTGTATGTCTTTGTGACTTGGTGTCAGTGTATGTCTTTGTTACTGGGTGTCAGTGTGTGTCTTTGTGACTTGGTGTCAGTGTATGTCTTTGTGACTTGGTGTCAGTGTATGTCTTTGTTACTGGGTGTCAGTGTGTGTCTTTGTGACTTGGTGTCAGTGTATGTCTTTGTTACTTGGTGAAAGTGTGTGTCTGTGTTACTGGGTGTCAGTGTATGTCTTTGTTACTGGGTGTCAGTGTGTGTCTTTGTGACTTGGTGTCAGTGTATGTCTTTGTTACTTTGTGTCAGTGTGTGTCTGTGTTACTGGGTATCAGTGTATGTCTTTGTGACTTGGTATCAGTGTATGACTTTGTGACCTGGTGTCAGTGCATGTCTGTGTTACTTGGTGTAAGTGTATGTCTTTGTTACTTTGTGTCAGTGTGTGTCTGTGTTACTGGGTATCAGTGTATGTCTTTGTGACTTGGTATCAGTGTATGTCTTTGTTACTTGGTGTAAGTGTGTGTCTGTGTTACTGGGTGTCAGTGTATGTCTTTGTTACTGGGTGTCAGTGTGTGTCTTTGTGACTTGGTGTCAGTGTATGTCTTTGTTACTTTGTGTCAGTGTGTGTCTGTGTTACTGGGTATCAGTGTATGTCTTTGTGACTTGGTATCAGTGTATGGCTTTGTGACCTGGTGTCAGTGTATGTCTTTGTTACTGGGTGTCAGTGTGCGTCTGTGTTACTTGGTGTCAGTACATGTCTGTGTTACTGTTTATTAGTGTTTCTCTGTGTTACTGGGTGTCAATGTGTGATTGTTTGTGTTACTGGGTGTCAGTGTATGTCTTTGTTACTTGGTGTAAGTGTGTGTCTGTGTTACTGGGTATCAGTGTCTGTCTTTGTTACTTGGTGTAAGTGTGTGTCTTTGTTACTTGGTGTAATTGTATGTCTTTGTTACTTGGTGTCATTGTATGTCTGTGTTACTTGGTGTAAGTGTATGTCTTTGTTAATTGGTGTAAGTGTGTGACTGTGTTACTTGGTGTAAGTGTGTGTCTGTGTTCCTGGGTATCAGTGTACGTCTTTGTTACTTGGTGTCAGTGTATGTCTGTGTTACTTGTTGTAAGTGTGTGTCTGTGTTACTGGGTGTAAGTGTATGTCTGTGTTACTTGGTGTAAGTGTGTGTCTTTGTTACTTGGTGTCCGTGTGTGTCTGTGTTACTGTGTGTCAGTGCATGTCTTTGTTACTTTGTGTCAGTGTTATCTGAGTTACTTGGTGTAAGTGTGTGTCTTTGTTACTTGGTGTAATTGTATGTCTTTGTTACTTGGTGTCAGTGGATGTCAGTGTTACTTGGTGTAAGTGTATGTCTTTGTTACTTGGTGTAAGAGTGTGTCTGTGTTACTTGGTGTAAGTGTGTGTCTGTGTTACGGGGTATCAGTGTATGTCTTTGTTACTTTGTGTCAGTGTATGACTGTGTTACTTGGTGTCAGTGTATGTCTTTGTTACTGGGTGTCAGTGTGTGACTGTGTTAATTGGTGTCAGTGTATGTCTTTGTTACTTTTTATTAGTGTTTCTCTGTGTTACTGTGTGTCAGTGTGCGTTTGTTTGTGTTACTGGGTGTCAGTGTATGTCTTTGTTACTTGGTGTACGTGTGTGTCTTTGTTACTTGGTGTAATTGTATGTCTTTGTTACTTGGTGTCAGTGCATGTCTGTGTTACTTGGTGTAAGTGTATGTCTTTGTTACTTGGTGTAAGTGTGTGATTGTGTTCCTTGGTGTAAGTGTGTGTCTGTGTTGCCGGGTATCAGTGTCTGTCTTTGTTGCTTGGTGTAAGTGTGTGTCTTTGTTACTTGGTGTAATTGTATGTCTTTGTTACTTGGTGTCAGTGCTTGTCCTTGTGACTTGGTGTCAGTGTATGTCTTTGTTACTGTGTGTCAGTGTGTGTCTGTGTTACTTGGTGTCAGTGTATGTCTGTGTTACTGTTTATTAGTGTTTCTCTGTGTTCCTGGGTGTCAGTGTGTGTTTGTTTGTGTTACTGGGTGTCAGTGTATGTCTTTGTTACTTGGTGTAAGTGTGTGTCTGTGTTACTGTGTATCAGTGTCTGTCTTTGTTACTTGGTGTAAGTGTGTGTCTTTGTTATTTGGTGTAATTGTATGTCTTTGTTATTTGGTGTCAGTGTATGTCTGTGTTACTTGGTGTAAGTGCATGTCTTTGTTACTTGGTGTAAGTGTGTGACTGTGTTACTTGGTGTAAGTGTGTGTCTGTGTTCCTGGGTATCAGTGTATGTCTTTGTTACTTGGTGTCAGTGTATGTCTGTGTTACTTGGTGTAAGTCTGTGTCTTTGTTACTTGGTGTCAGTGTGTGTCTGTGTTACTGGGTGTCAGTGTATGTCGATGTTACTGGGTGTCAGTGAATGTCTTTGTTACTTGGTGTAAGTGTGTGTCTGTGTTACTGGGTGTCAGTGTATGTCTGTGTTACTTGGTGTAAGTGTGTGTCTCTGTTACTGGGTATCAGTGTATGTCTTTGTGACTTGGTGTCAGTGCATGTCTTTGTTACTGGGTGTCAGTGTGTGACTTTGTGACTTGGGGTCAGTGGATGTCTTTGTTACTTGGTCTAAGTGTGTGTCTGTGTTACTGGGTATCAGTGTATGTCTTTGTTACTTGGTGTCAGTGCATGTCAAAATATTTGGTGTAAGTGGATGTCTTTGTTACTTGGTGTAAGTGTATGTCTTTGTTACTTGGCGTCAGTGTATGTCTTTTTTACTTGGTGTCAGTGTGTGTCTGTGTTACTGGGTATCAGTGTGTGACTGTGTTAATTGGTGTCAGTGTATGTCTTTGTTACTTTTTATTAGTGTTTCTCTGTGTTACTGTGTGTCAGTGTGTGTTTGTTTGTGTTACTGGGTGTAAGTGTATGTCTTTGTTACTTGGTGTAAGTGTGTGTCTGTGTTACTGGGTATCAGTGTCTGTCTTTGTTACTTGGTGTAAGTGTGTGTCTTTTTTACTTGGTGTAATTGTTTGTCTTTGTTTCTTGGTGTCAGTGTATGTCTGTGTTACTTGGTGTTAGTGTATGTATTTGTTACTTGGTGTAAGTGTGTGTCTGTGTTACTTGGTGTAAGTGTGTGTCTGTGTTCCTGGGTATCAGTGTATGTCTTTGTTACTTGGTGTCAGTGTATGTCCGTGTTACTTGGTGTAAGTGTGTGTCAATGTTACTGGGTATAAGTGTATGTCTTTGTTACTTGGTGTCAGTGTATGTCTGTGTTACTTGATGTAAGTGTGTGTCTGTGTTACTGGGTGTCAGTGTGTGTCTGTGTTACTTGGTGTAAGTGTGTGTCTTTATTACTTGGTGTCCGTGTGTGTCTGTGTTACTGGGTGTCAGTGCATGTCTTTGTTACTTGGTGTCAGTGTATATCTGTGTTACTTGGTGTAAGTGTGTGTCTTTGTTACTTGGTGTAATTGTATGTCTTTGTTACTTAGTGTCAGTGTATGTCTGTGTTACTTGGTGTAAGTGTATGTCTTTGTTACTTGGTGTAAGTGTGTGTCTGTGTTACTTGGGGTAAGTGCGTGTCTGTGTTCCTGGGTATCAGTGTATGTCTTTGTGACTTGGTGTCAGTGTTTGTCTGTGTTACTTGGTGTATGTGTGTGTCTGTGTTACTGGGTATCAGTGTATGTCTTTGTGACTTGGTGTCAGTGTATGTCTTTGTTACTGGGTGTCAGTTTGTGTCTTTTTGACTTGGTGTCAGTGTATGTCTTTGTTACTGGGTGTCAGTGTGTGTCTTTGTGACTTGGTGTCAGTGTATGTCTTTGTGACTTGGTGTCAGTGTATGTCTTTGTTACTGGGTGTCAGTGTGTGTCTTTGTGACTTGGTGTCAGTGTATGTCTTTGTTACTTGGTGAAAGTGTGTGTCTGTGTTACTGGGTGTCAGTGTATGTCTTTGTTACTGGGTGTCAGTGTGTGTCTTTGTGACTTGGTGTCAGTGTATGTCTTTGTTACTTTGTGTCAGTGTGTGTCTGTGTTACTGGGTATCAGTGTATGTCTTTGTGACTTGGTATCAGTGTATGACTTTGTGACCTGGTGTCAGTGCATGTCTGTGTTACTTGGTGTAAGTGTATGTCTTTGTTACTTTGTGTCAGTGTGTGTCTGTGTTACTGGGTATCAGTGTATGTCTTTGTGACTTGGTATCAGTGTATGTCTTTGTTACTTGGTGTAAGTGTGTGTCTGTGTTACTGGGTGTCAGTGTATGTCTTTGTTACTGGGTGTCAGTGTGTGTCTTTGTGACTTGGTGTCAGTGTATGTCTTTGTTACTTTGTGTCAGTGTGTGTCTGTGTTACTGGGTATCAGTGTATGTCTTTGTGACTTGGTATCAGTGTATGGCTTTGTGACCTGGTGTCAGTGTATGTCTTTGTTACTGGGTGTCAGTGTGCGTCTGTGTTACTTGGTGTCAGTACATGTCTGTGTTACTCTTTATTAGTGTTTCTCTGTGTTACTGGGTGTCAATGTGTGATTGTTTGTGTTACTGGGTGTCAGTGTATGGCTTTGTTACTTGGTGTAAGTGTGTGTCTGTGTTACTGGGTATCAGTGTCTGTCTTTGTTACTTGGTGTCAGTGTGTGTCTTTGTTACTTGGTGTAATTGTATGTCTTTGTTACTTGGTGTCAGTGTATGTCTGTGTTACTTGGTGTAAGTGTATGTCTTTGTTAATTGGTGTAAGTGTGTGACTGTGTTACTTGGTGTAAGTGTGTGTCTGTGTTCCTGGGTATCAGTGTACGTCTTTGTTACTTGGTGTCAGTGTATGTCTGTGTTACTTGTTGTAAGTGTGTGTCTGTGTTACTGGGTGTAAGTGTATGTCTGTGTTACTTGGTGTAAGTGTGTGTCTTTGTTACTTGGTGTCCGTGTGTGTCTGTGTTACTGTGTGTCAGTGCATGTCTTTGTTACTTTGTGTCAGTGTTATCTGAGTTACTTGGTGTAAGTGTGTGTCTTTGTTACTTGGTGTAATTGTATGTCTTTGTTACTTGGTGTCAGTGGATGTCAGTGTTACTTGGTGTAAGTGTATGTCTTTGTTACTTGGTGTAAGAGTGTGTCTGTGTTACTTGGTGTAAGTGTGTGTCTGTGTTACGGGGTATCAGTGTATGTCTTTGTTACTTTGTGTCAGTGTATGACTGTGTTACTTGGTGTCAGTGTATGTCTTTGTTACTGGGTGTCAGTGTGTGACTGTGTTAATTGGTGTCAGTGTATGTCTTTGTTACTTTTTATTAGTGTTTCTCTGTGTTACTGTGTGTCAGTGTGCGTTTGTTTGTGTTACTGGGTGTCAGTGTATGTCTTTGTTACTTGGTGTACGTGTGTGTCTTTGTTACTTGGTGTAATTGTATGTCTTTGTTACTTGGTGTCAGTGCATGTCTGTGTTACTTGGTGTAAGTGTATGTCTTTGTTACTTGGTGTCAGTGCATGTCTGTGTTACTTGGTGTAAGTGTATGTCTTTGTTACTTGGTGTAAGTGTGTGATTGTGTTCCTTGGTGTAAGTGTGTGTCTGTGTTGCCGGGTATCAGTGTCTGTCTTTGTTGCTTGGTGTAAGTGTGTGTCTTTGTTACTTGGTGTAATTGTATGTCTTTGTTACTTGGTGTCAGTGCTTGTCCTTGTGACTTGGTGTCAGTGTATGTCTTTGTTACTGTGTGTCAGTGTGTGTCTGTGTTACTTGGTGTCAGTGTATGTCTGTGTTACTGTTTATTAGTGTTTCTCTGTGTTCCTGGGTGTCAGTGTGTGTTTGTTTGTGTTACTGGGTGTCAGTGTATGTCTTTGTTACTTGGTGTAAGTGTGTGTCTGTGTTACTGTGTATCAGTGTCTGTCTTTGTTACTTGGTGTAAGTGTGTGTCTTTGTTATTTGGTGTAATTGTATGTCTTTGTTATTTGGTGTCAGTGTATGTCTGTGTTACTTGGTGTAAGTGCATGTCTTTGTTACTTGGTGTAAGTGTGTGACTGTGTTACTTGGTGTAAGTGAGTGTCTGTGTTCCTGGGTATCAGTGTATGTCTTTGTTACTTGGTGTCAGTGTATGTCTGTGTTACTTGGTGTAAGTCTGTGTCTTTGTTACTTGGTGTCAGTGTGTGTCTGTGTTACTGGGTGTCAGTGTATGTCGATGTTACTGGGTGTCAGTGAATGTCTTTGTTACTTGGTGTAAGTGTGTGTCTGTGTTACTGGGTGTCAGTGTATGTCTGTGTTACTTGGTGTAAGTGTGTGTCTCTGTTACTGGGTATCAGTGTATGTCTTTGTGACTTGGTGTCAGTGCATGTCTTTGTTACTGGGTGTCAGTGTGTGTCTTTGTGACTTGGGGTCAGTGGATGTCTTTGTTACTTGGTCTAAGTGTGTGTCTGTGTTACTGGGTATCAGTGTATGTCTTTGTTACTTGGTGTCAGTGCATGTCAAAATATTTGGTGTAAGTGGATGTCTTTGTTACTTGGTGTAAGTGTATGTCTTTGTTACTTGGCGTCAGTGTATGTCTTTTTTACTTGGTGTCAGTGTGTGTCTGTGTTACTGGGTATCAGTGTGTGACTGTGTTAATTGGTGTCAGTGTATGTCTTTGTTACTTTTTATTAGTGTTTCTCTGTGTTACTGTGTGTCAGTGTGTGTTTGTTTGTGTTACTGGGTGTAAGTGTATGTCTTTGTTACTTGGTGTAAGTGTGTGTCTGTGTTACTGGGTATCAGTGTCTGTCTTTGTTACTTGGTGTAAGTGTGTGTCTTTTTTACTTGGTGTAATTGTTTGTCTTTGTTTCTTGGTGTCAGTGTATGTCTGTGTTACTTGGTGTTAGTGTATGTATTTGTTACTTGGTGTAAGTGTGTGTCTGTGTTACTTGGTGTAAGTGTGTGTCTGTGTTCCTGGGTATCAGTGTATGTCTTTGTTACTTGGTGTCAGTGTATGTCCGTGTTACTTGGTGTAAGTGTGTGTCAATGTTACTGGGTATCAGTGTATGTCTTTGTTACTTGGTGTCAGTGTATGTCTGTGTTACTTGATGTAAGTGTGTGTCTGTGTTACTGGGTGTCAGTGTGTGTCTGTGTTACTTGGTGTAAGTGTGTGTCTTTATTACTTGGTGTCCGTGTGTGTCTGTGTTACTGGGTGTCAGTGCATGTCTTTGTTACTTGGTGTCAGTGTATATCTGTGTTACTTGGTGTAAGTGTGTGTCTTTGTTACTTGGTGTAATTGTATGTCTTTGTTACTTAGTGTCAGTGTATGTCTGTGTTACTTGGTGTAAGTGTATGTCTTTGTTACTTGGTGTAAGTGTGTGTCTGTGTTACTTGGGGTAAGTGCGTGTCTGTGTTCCTGGGTATCAGTGTATGTCTTTGTGACTTGGTGTCAGTGTTTGTCTGTGTTACTTGGTGTATGTGTGTGTCTGTGTTACTGGGTATCAGTGTATGTCTTTGTGACTTGGTGTCAGTGTATGTCTTTGTTACTGGGTGTCAGTTTGTGTCTTTTTGACTTGGTGTCAGTGTATGTCTTTGTTACTTGGTGTAAGTGTGTGTCTGTGTTACTGGGTATCAGTGAATGTCTTTGTTACTTGGTGTCAGTGTATGTCAAAATATTTGGTGTAAGTGGATGTCTTTGTTACTTGGTGTAATTGTCTGTCTTTGTTACTTGGTGTAAGTGTATGTCTTTGTTACTTGGTGTCATTGTATGTATTTGTTACTTGGTGTCAGTGTGTGTCTGTGTTACTGTGTATCAGTGTATGTCTTTGTGAATTGGTATCAGTGTATGTCTTAGTGACTTGGTGTCAGTGTATGTCTTTGTTACTTGGTGTCAGTGTGTGACTGTTTTAATTGGTGTCAGTGTATGTCTTTGTTACTGTTTATTAGTGTTTCTCTGTGTTACTGGGTGTCAGTGCGTGTTTGTTTGTGTTACTGGGTGTCAGTGTATGTCATTGTTACCTGGTGTTAATGTGTGTCTGTTTTACTGGGTATCAGTGTCTGTCTTTGTTACTTGGTGTAGGTGTGTGTCTTTGTTACTTGGTTTTATGTGTCTCTGTGTTACTTGGTGTAAGTGTGTGTCTGTGTTCCTGTGTATCATTGTATGTCTGTGTTACTTGGTGTCAGTGTATGTCTGTGTTACTTGGTGTAAGTGTGTGTCTGTGTTACTGGGTATCAGTGTATGTCTTTGTTACTTGGTGTCAGAGTATGTATGTGTTACTTGGTGTAAGTGTGTGTCTGTTTTACTGGTTGTCAGTGTGTGTCTGTGTTACTTGGTGTCAGTGTATGTCTGTGTTACTTGGTGTAAGTGTGTGTCTGTGTTACTGGGTATCAGTGTATGTTTTTGTTACTTGGTGTCAGTGTATGTCTGTGTCACTTGGTGTAAGTGTGTGTCTGTGTTACTGGGTGTCAGTGTGTGTCTGTGTTACTTGGTGTAAGTGTGTGTCTTTGTTACTTGGTGTCCGTGTGTGCCTGTGTTACTGGGTATCAGTGTATGTCTTTGTTACTTGGTGTCAGTGTATGTCTGTGTTGCTTGGTGTAAGTGTGTGTCTGTGTTACTGGGTGTCAGTGTGTGTCTGTGTTACTTGGTGTAAGTGTGTGTCTTTGTTACTTGGTGTCCGTGTGTGTCTGTGTTACTGGGTGTCAGTGTAAGTCTTTGTTACTGGGTGTCAGTGTATGTCTTTGTTACTTGGTGAAAGTGTGTGTCTGTGTTACTGGGTATCTGTGTCTGTCTTTGTTACTTGGTGTAATTGTGTGTCTTTGTTACTGGGGATCAGTGTATGTCTTTGTTACTTGGTGTCAGGGTGTGTCTGTGTTACTGGGTATCAGTGTATGTCTTTGTTACTGGGTGACAGTGTGTCTCAGTGTTACTGGGTATCAGTGTGTGTCTGTGTTCCTGGGTATTAGTGTATTTCTTTGTGACTTGGTGTCAGTGTATGTCTTTGTTACTTGGTGTCAGTGTATGTCAAAATACTTGGTGTAAGTGTATGTCTTTGATACTTGGTGTAATTGTATGTCTTTGTTACTTGGTGTAAGTGTATGTCTTTGTTACTTGGTGCCAGTGTATGTCTTTGTTACTTGGTGTAAGTGTATGTCTTTGTTACTTGGTGTCATTGTATGTATTTGTTACTTGGTGTCAGTGTGCGTCTGTGTTACTGTGTATCAGTGTATGTCTTTGTGACTTGGTATCAGTGTATGTCTTAGTGACTTGGTGTCAGTGTATGTGTTTGTGACTTGTTGTCAGTGGATGTCTTTGTTACTGGGAGTCAGTGTATGTCTTTGTTACTTGGTGTAAGTGTCTGTCAAAATACTTGGTGTAAGTGCATGTCTGTGTTACTTGGTGTAAGTGTATGTCTTGTTACTTGGTGTAAGTGTGCGTCTGTGTTACTGGGTATCAGTGTATGTCTTTGTTACTGGGTATCAGTGTATGTCTTTGTGACTTGGTGTCAGTGTATGTCTTTGTTACTTGGTGTCAGTGTGTATCTTTGTGACTTGGTGTCAGTGTATGTCTTTGTTACTTGGTGTAAGTGTGTGTCTGTGTTACTGGGTATCAGTGTATGTCTTTGTGACTTGGTATCAGTGTATGTCTTTGTGACTTGGTGTCAGTGTATGTCTTTTTTACTGGGTGTCAGTGTGTGTCTGTGTTACTTGGTGTCAGTGTGTCTCTGTGTTACTGGGTGTCAGTGTATGTCTTTGTTACTGGGTATCAGTGTATGTCTTTGTGACTTGGTGTCAGTGTATGTCTTTGTTACTTTGTGTAAGTGTGTGTCTGTGTTACTGGGTATCAGTGTATGTCTTTGTGACTTGGTATCAGTGTATGTCTTTGTGACTTGGTGTCAGTGTATGTCTTTTTTACTGGGTGTCAGTGTGTGTCTGTGTTACTTGGTGTCAGTGGATGTCTTTGTTACTGGGTGTCAGTGTATGTCTTTGTTACTTGGTGTAAGTGTCTGTCAAAATACTTGGTGTAAGTGCATGTCTGTGTTACTTGGTGTAAGTGTATGTCTTGTTACTTGGTGTAAGTGTGCGTCTGTGTTACTGGGTATCAGTGTATGTCTTTGTTACTGGGTGTCAGTGTTTGTCTGTGTTACTTGGTGTCAGTGTGTGTCTGTGTTACTGGGTGTCAGTGTGTGTCTTAGTGACTTGGTGTCAGTGAATGTCTTTGTTACTTGGTGTAAGTGTGTGTCTGTGTTACTGGGTATAAGTGAATGTCTTTGTTACTTGGTGTCAGTGTATGTCAAAATACTTGGTGTAAGTGTGTGTCTTTGTTACTTGGTGTAATTGTCTGTCTTTGTTCCTTGGTGTCAGTGAATGTCTTTGTTACTTGGTGTAAGTGTGTGTCTTTGTTACTTTGTGTCAATGTGTGTCTGTGTTCCTGGGTGTCAGTGTATGTCTTTGTTACTTGGTGCAAGTGTATGTCATTGTTACTTGGTGTCAGTGTTTGTGTTAGTCACTTATTGTCAGTGGATTTCTTTGTTACTGGGTGTCAGTGTATGTCTTTGTTCCTTGGTGTAAGTGTATGTCTTTGCTACTTGGTGTCAGTTTATGTGTTTGTGACTTGGTGTTATTGTATGTCCTAATTACTGGTTGTCAGTGTATGTCTTTGTTACTTGGTGGAAGTGTGTGTCTGTGTTACTGGGGGTCAGTGTATGTGTTTGTGACTTGGTGTCATTGTGTGTCTTAGTTGCTGGGTGTCAGTGTATGTCAAAATACTTGGTGCAAGTGTATGTCAAAATACTTGGTGTAAGTGTTTGTCTTTGTTACTTGGTGTAAGTGTATGTCTTTGTTACTTGGTGTAATTGTCTGTCTTTGTTACTTGGTGTAAGTGTAAGTCTTTGTTACTTGGTGTCAGTGTATGTCTGTGTTACATGGTGTAAGTATGTGTCTTTGTTACTTGGTGTAAGTGTATGTCTTTGTTACTTGGTGTCAGTGTATGTCTGTGTTACTTGGTGTAAGTATGTGTCTTTGTTACTTGGTGTAAGTGTATGTCTTTGTTACTGGGGTTCAGTGTGTGCATGTGACACTAGGTGTCAGTATTTAGTTTAGTTTCGAGATACAGCACTGAAACAGGCCCTTCGGCCCACCGAGTCTGTGCCGAGCATTAACCAACCATTTATACTAATCCGACACGAATCCCATATTCCAATAACATCCCCACCGGTCCCTATATATTTCCCTACCACCTACCTATACTAGGGGCAATTTATAATGGCCAATTAACCTACCAACCTGCAAGTCTTTGGCATGTGGGTAGGAAACCGGAGCACCCGGATAAAACCCACGCAGACACAGGGAGAACTTGCAAACTCCGCACAGGCAGGACCCAGAATCGAACCCGGGTCCCTGGAGCTGTGACGCCCTGTGTGTGTCTGTGTTACTTGATGTCAGTGTATGTCTTTGTTACTTGGTGTCAGTGTGTGTCTGTGTTACTGGGTGTCAGTGTGTTTGTTTGTGTTACTGGGTGTCAGTGTGTGTCTGTGTTACTTGGTGTAAGTGTGTGTCTTTGTTACTTGGTGTCCGTGTGTGTCTGTGTTACTGGGTGTCAGTGTATGTCTTTGTTACTGGGTGTCAGTGTATGTTTTTGTTACTTGGTGTAAGTGTGTGTCTGTGTTACTGGGTGTCAGTGTATGTCTTTGTTACTGGGTGTCAGTGTGTGTCTTTGTGACTTGGTGTCAGTGTATGTCTTTGTTACTTGGTGTAAGTGTGTGTCTGTGTTACTGGGTATCAGTGTATGTCTTTGTTACTTGGTGTCAGTGTATGTCAACATACTTGGTGTAGGTGTATGTATTTATTACTTGGTGTAATAGTCCGTCTTTGTTACTTCGTGTCAGTGTATGTCTGTGTTACTTGGTGTAAGTGTGTGTCTTTGTTACTTGGTGTCAGTGTGTGTCTGTGTTCCTGGGAGTCAGTGTATGTCTTTGGTACGTGCTGTAAGTGTATGTCTGTGATGCTGGGTATCAGTGTATGTCTTTGTTACTTGGTGTCAGTGTATGTCTTTGTTACTGGGTGTCAGTGTGTGTCATTGTGACTTGGTGTCAGTGTATGTCTTTGTTACTTGGTGTAAGTGTTTGTCTGTGTTGCTGGGTATCAGTGTATGTCTTTGTTACTTGGTGTCAGTGTATGTCTTTGTTACTGGGTGTCAGTGTGTGTCTTTGTGACTTGGTGTCAGTGTATGTCTTTGTTACTTGGTGTAAGTGTGTGTCTGTGTTACTGGGTATCAGTGTATGTCTTTGTTACTTGTTGTCAGTGTATGTCAAAATACTTGGTGTAGGTGTATGTATTTATTACTTGGTGTAATAGTCTGTCTTTGTTACTTCGTGTCAGTGTATGTCTGTGTTACTTGGTGTCAGTGTGTGTCTTTGTTACTTGGTGTCAGTGTGTGTCTGTGTTCCTGGGAGTCAGTGTATGTCTTTGTTACTTGCTGTAAGTGTATGTCTTTGTTACTTGGTGTCAGTGTATGTGTTTGTGACTTGTTGTCAGTGTGTGTCTTTGTTACTGGGTATCAGTGTATGTCTTTGTGACTTGGTGTCAGTGTGTGTCTTTGTGACTTGGTGTCAGTGTATGTCTTTGTTACTTGGTGTAAGTGTGTTTCTGTGTTACTGGGTATCAGTGTGTGTCTGTGTTACTGGGTATCAGTGTATGTCTTTGTTACTGGGTATCAGTGTATGTCTTTGTGACTTGGTGTCAGTGTATGTCTTTGTTACTTGGTGTAAGTGTGTGTCTGTGTTACTGGGTATCAGTGTATGTCTTTGTGACTTGGTATCAGTGTATGTCTTTGTGACTTGGTGTCAGTGTATGTCTTTTTTACTGGGTGTCAGTGTGTGTCTGTGTTACTTGGTGTCAGTGTGTGTCTGTGTTACTGGGTGTCAGTGTGTGTCTTTGTGACTTGGTGTCAGTGAATGTCTTTGTTACTTGGTGTAAGTGTGTGTCTGTGTTACTGGGTATAAGTGAATGTCTTTGTTACTTGGTGTCAGTGCATGTCAAAATACTTGGTGTAAGTGTATGTCTTTGTTACTTGGTGTAATTGTCTGTCTTTGTTCCTTGGTGTCAGTGAATGTCTTTGTTACTTGGTGTAAGTGTGTGTCTTTGTTACTTTTTGTCAATGTGTGTCTGTGTTCCTGGGTGTCAGTGTATGTCTTTGTTACTTGGTGCAAGTGTATGTCATTGTTACTTGGTGTCAGTGTATGTGTTAGTCACTTGTTGTCAGTGGACTTCTTTGTTACTGGGTGTCAGTGTATGTCTTTGTTCCTTGGTGTAAGTGTATGTCTTTGCTACTTGGTGTCAGTTTATGTGTTTGTGACTTGGTGTTATTGTATGTCTTAATTACTGGTTGTCAGTGCATGTCTTTGTTACTTGGTGCAAGTGTATGTCTTTGTTACTTGGTGGAAGTGTGTGTCTGTGTTACTGGGGGTCAGTGTATGTGTTTGTGACTTGGTGTCATTGTGTGTCTTAGTTGCTGGGTGTCAGTGTATGTCAAAATACTTGGTGCAAGTGTATGTCAAAATACTTGGTGTAAGTGTATGTCTTTGTTACTTGGTGTAAGTGTATGTCTTTGTTACTTGGTGTAATTGTCTGTCTTTGTTACTTGGTGTAAGTGTATGTCTTTGTTACTTGGTGTCAGTGTATGTCTGTGTTACTTGGTGTAAGTATGTGTCTTTGTTACTTGGTGTAAGTGTATGTCTTTGTTACTTGGTGTCAGTGTATGTCTGTGTTACTTGGTGTAAGTATGTGTCTTTGTTACTTGGTGTAAGTGTATGTCTTTGTTACTGGGGTTCAGTGTGTGCATGTGACACTAGGTGTCAGTATTTAGTTTAGTTTCGAGATACAGCACTGAAACAGGCCCTTCGGCCCACCGAGTCTGTTCCGACCATTAACCAACCATTTATACTAATCCTACACGAATCCCATATTCCAATAACATCCCCACCGGTCCCTATATATTTCCCTACCACCTAACTATACTAGGGGCAATTTATAATGGCCAATTAACCTACCAAACTGCAAGTCTTTGCCATGTGGGTAGGAAACCGGAGCACCCGGATAAAACCCACGCAGACACAGGGAGAACTTGCAAACTCCGCACAGGCAGTGCCCAGAATCGAACCCGGGTCCCTGGAGCTGTGACGCCCTGTGTGTGTCTGTGTTACTTGATGTCAGTGTATGTCTTTGTTACTTGGTGTCAGTGTGTGTCTGTGTTACTGGGTGTCAGTGTGTTTGTTTGTGTTACTGGGTGTCAGTGTGTGTCTGTGTTACTTGGTGTAAGTGTGTGTCTTTGTTACTTGGTGTCCGTGTGTGTCTGTGTTACTGGGTGTCAGTGTATGTCTTTGTTACTGGGTGTCAGTGTATGTCTTTGTTACTTGGTGTAAGTGTGTGTCTGTGTTACTGGGTGTCAGTGTATGTCTTTGTTACTGGGTGTCAGTGTATGTCTTTGTTACTGGGTGTCAGTGTGTGTCTTTGTGACTTGTTGTCAGTGTATGTCTTTGTTACTTGGTGTAAGTGTGTGTCTGTGTTACTGGGTATCAGTGTATGTCTTTGTTACTTGGTGTCAGTGTATGTCAACATACTTGGTGTAGGTGTATGTATTTATTACTTGGTGTAATAGTCTGTCTTTGTTACTTCGTGTCAGTGTATGTCTGTGTTACTTGGTGTAAGTGTGTGTCTTTGTTACTTGGTGTCAGTGTGTGTCTGTGTTCCTGGGAGTCAGTGTATGTATTTGTTACGTGCTGTAAGTGTATGTCTGTGTTGCTGGGTATCAGTGTATGTCTTTGTTACTTGGTGTCAGTGTATGTCTTTGTTACTGGGTGTCAGTGTGTGTCATTGTGACTTGGTGTCAGTGTATGTCTTTGTTACTTGGTGTAAGTATTTGTCTGTGTTGCTGGGTATCAGTGTATGTCTTTGTTACTTGGTGTCAGTGTATGTCTTTGTTACTGGGTGTCAGTGTGTGTCTTTGTGACTTGGTGTCAGTGTATGTCTTTGTTACTTGTTGTAAGTGTGTGTCTGTGTTACTGGGTATCAGTGTATGTCTTTGTTACTTGTTGTCAGTGTATGTCAAAATACTTGGTGTAGGTGTATGTATTTATTACTTGGTGTAATAGTCTGCCTTTGTTACTTATTGTCAGTGTATGTCTGTGTTACTTGGTGTAAGTGTGTGTCTTTGTTTCTTGGTGTCAGTGTGTGTCTGTGTTCCTGGGAGTCAGTGTATGTCTTTGTTACTTGCTGTAAGTGTATGTCTTTGTTACTTGGTGTCAGTGTATGTGTTTGTGACTTGTTGTCAGTGAATGTCTTTGTTACTGGGTGTCATTGTATGTCTTTGTTACTTGGTGTAAGTGTATGTCAAAATACTTGGTGTAAGTGTATGTCTGTGTTACTAGGTGTAAGTCTATGTCTTTGTTGCTTGGTGTAAGTGTGCGTCTGTGTTACTGGGTATCAGTGCCTGTCTTTGTTACTGGGTATCAGTGTATGTCTTTGTGACTTGGTGTCAGTGTATGTCTTTGTTACTGGGTGTCAGTGTGTGTCTTTGTGACTTGGTGTCAGTGTATGTCTTTGTGACTTGGTGTCAGTGTATGTCTTTGTTACTGGGTGTCAGTGTGTGTCTTTGTGACTTGGTGTCAGTGTATGTCTTTGTTACTTGGTGTAAGTGTGTGTCTGTGTTACTGGGTGTCAGTATATGTCTTTGTTACTTGGTGTCAGTGTAGGTCAAAATACTTGGTGTATGTGTATGTCTTTGTTACTTGGTGTAATTGTATGTCTTTGTTACTTGGTGTAAGTGTATGTCTTTGCTACTTGGTGTCAGTGTGTGTCTGTGTTACGGGGTATCAGTGTATGTCTTTGTGACTTGGTATCAGTGTATGACTTTGTGACTTGGTGTCAGTGTATGTCTTTGTTACTGGGTGTCAGTATATGTCTGTGTTACTGTGTATTAGTGTTTCTCTGTGTTACTGGGTGTCTATGTGTGTTTGTTTGTGTTACTGGGTGTCAGTGTTTGTCTTTGTTACTTGGTGCAAGTGTATGTCTTTGTTACTTGGTGGAAGTGTGTGTCTGTGTTACTGGGGGTCAGTGTGTGTGTTTGTGACTTGGTGTCATTGTGTGTCTTAGTTACTGGGTGTCAGTGTATGTCAAAATACTTGGTGCAAGTGTATGTCAAAATACTTGGTGTAAGTGTATGTCTTTGTTACTTGGTGTAAGTGTATGTCTTTGTTACTTGGTGTAATTGTCTGTCTTTGTTACTTGGTGTAAGTGTATGTCTTTGTTATTTGGTGTCAGTGTATGTCTGTGTTACCTGGTGTAAGTATGTGTCTTTGTTACTTGGTGTAAGTGTATGTCTTTGTTACTTGGTGTCAGTGTATGTCTGTGTTACTTGGTGTAAGTATGTGTCTTTGTTACTTGGTGTAAGTGTATGTCTTTGTAACTGGGGGTCAGTGTGTGTATGTGACACTTGGTGTCAGTATTTAGTTTAGTTTTGAGATACAGCACTGAAACAGGCCCTTCGGCCCACCGAGTCTGTGCCGACCATTAACCAACCATTTATACTAATCCTACACGAATCCCATATTCCAATAACATCCGCACCGGTCCCTATGTATTTCCCTACCACCTACCTATACTAGAGGCAATTTATAATGGCCAATTAACCTACCAAACTGCAAGTCTTTGGCATGTGGGTAGGAAACCGGAGCACCCGGATAAAACCCACGCAGACACAGGGAGAACTTGCAAACTCCGCACAGGCAGTACCCAGAATCGAACCCGGGTCCCTGGAGCTGTGAGGCTGCAGTGCTAACCACTGCGCCACTGTGCCGCCCAGTGTGTGTCCGTGTTACTGGGTGTCAGTGCATGTCTTTGTTACTTGGTGTCAGTGTGTGTCTGTGTTACTGGGTGTCAGTGTGTTTGTTTGTGTTACTGGGTGTCAGTGTGTGTCTGTGTTACTTGGTGTAAGTGTGTGACTTTGTTACTTGGTGTCCGTGTGTGTCTGTGTTACTGGGTGTAAGTGTATGTCTTTGTTACTTGGTGTAAGTGTGTGACTGTGTTACTTGGTGTAAGTGTGTGTCTGTGTTGCTGGGTATCAGTGTATGTCTTTGTGACTTGGTATCAGTGCTTGTCTTTGTGACTTGGTGTCAGTGTATGTCTTTGTTACTGTGTGTCAGTGTTGTCTGTGTTACATGGTGTCAGTGTATGTCTGTGTTACTGTTTATTAGTGTTTCTCTGTGTTATTGGGTGTCAGTGTGTGTTTGTTTGTGTTACTGGGTGTCTGTGTATGTCTTTGTTACTTGGTGTAACTGTGTGTCTGTGTTACTGGGTATCAGTGTCTGTCTTTGTAACTTGGTGTAAGTGTGTGTCTTTGTTACTTGCTGTAATTGTATGTCTTTGTTACTTTGTGTCAGTGTATGTCTGTGTTACTTGGTATAAGTGTATGTCTTTGTTACTTGGTGTAAGTGTGTGACTGTGTTACTTGGTGTAAGTGTGTGTCTGTGTTCCTGGGTATCAGTGTATTTCTTTGTTACTTGGTGTCAGTGTATGTCTGCGTTACTTGGTGTAAGTCTGTGTCTTTGTTACTTGGTGTCCGTGTGTTTCTGTGTTACTGGGTGTCAGTGCATGTCTTTGTTACTGGGTGTCAGTGAATGTCTTTTTTACTTGGTGTAAGTGTGTGTCTGTGTTGCTGGGTGTCAGTGTATGTCTGTGTTACTTGGTGTAAGTGTGTGTCTGTGTTACTGGCTATCAGTGTATGTCTTTGTGACTTGGTGTCAGTGCATGTCTTTGTTACTGGGTGTCAGTGTGTGTCTTTGTGACTTGGGGTCAGTGTATGTCTTTGTTACTTGGTCTAATTGTGTGTCTGTGTTACTGGGTATCAGTGTATGTCTTTGTTACTTGGTGTCAGTGTATGTCAAAATATTTGGTGTAAGTGGATGTCTTTGTTACTTGGTGTAATTGTCTGTCTTTGTTACTTGGTGTAAGTGTATGTCTTTGTTACTTGGTGTCAGTGTCTGTCTTTTTTACTTGGTGTCAGTGTGTGTCTGTGTTACTGGGTATCAGTGTATGTCTTTGTGACTTGGTGTCAGTGTATGTCTTTGTTACTGGGTGTCCGTGTGTGTCTGTGTTACTGTGTGTCAGTGTATGTCTTTGTTACTGGGTGTCAGTGTATGTCTTTGTTACTTGGTGAATGTGTGTGTCTGTGTTACTGGTTATCAGTGTCTGTCTTTGTTACTTGGTGTAATTGTGTGTCTGTGTTACTGGGGATCAGTGTATGTCTTTGTTCCTTGGTGTCAGTGTGTGTCTGTGTTACTGGGTATCAGTGTATGTCTCTGTGATTGGTATCAGTGTATTTCTTTGTTACTGGGTGTCAGTGTGTGTCTTTCTGACTTGGTATCAGTGTATGTCTTTGTTACTGGGTGTCAGTGTGTCTCAGTGTTACTGGGTATCAGTGTGTGTCTGTGTTCCTGGGTATCAGTGTATGTCTTTGTGACTTGGTGTCAGTGTATGTCTTTGTTACTTGGTGTCAGTGTATGTCAAAATACTTGGTGTAAGTGTATGTCTTTGATAATTGGTGTAATTGTCTGTCTTTGTTACTTGGTGTAAGTGTATGTCTTTGTTACTTGGTGTCATTGTATGTATTTGTTACTTGGTGTCAGTGTGTGTCTGTGTTACTGTGTATCAGTGTATGTCTTTGTGACTTGGTATTAGTGTATGTCTTAGTGACTTGGTGTCAGTGTATGTCTTTGTTACTGGGTGTCAGTGTGTGACTGTGTTACTTGGTGTCAGTGTATGTCTTTGTTACTGTTTATTAGTGTTTCTCTGTGTTACTGGGTGTCAGAGTGTGTGTGTCTGTGTTACTGGGTATCAGTGTATGTCTTTGTTACTTGTTGTCAGTGTATGGCTGTGTTACTTGGTGTAAGTGTGTGTCTGTGTTACTGGGTATCAGTGTCTCTCTTTGTTACTTGGTGTAAGTGTGTGTCTTTGTTACTTGGTGTAATTGTATGTCTTTGTTACTTGGTGTCAGTGTATGTCTGTGTTACTTGGTGTTAGTGTATGTCTTTGTTACATGGTTTAATGTGTGTCTGTGTTACTTAGTGTCAGTGTATGTCTGTGTTACTTGGTGTAAGTGTATGTCTTTGTTACTTGGTGTAAGTGTGTGTCTGTGTTACTTGGGGTAAGTTTGTGTCTGTGTTACTGGGTATCAGTGTATGTCTTTGTGACTTGGTGTCAGTGTATGTCTTTGTTACTGGGTGTCAGTGTGTGTCTTTTTGACTTGGTGTCAGTGTATGCCTTTGTTACTTGGTGTCAGTGTATGTCTTTGTTACTGTTTATTAGTGTTTATCTGTGTTACTGGGTGTCAGTGTGTGTGTGTCTGTGTTACTGGGTATCAATGTATGTCTTTGTTACTTGTTGTCAGTGTATGGCTGTGTTACTTGGTGTAAGTGTGTGTCTGTGTTACTGGGTATCAGTGTATGTCTTTGTTACTTGTTGTCAGTGTATGGCTGTGTTACTTGGTGTAAGTGTGTGTCTGTGTTACTGGGTATCAGTGTCTCTCTTTGTTACTTGGTGTAAGTGTGTGTCTTTGTTACTTGGTGTAATTGTATGTCTTTGTTACTTGGTGTCAGTGTATGTCTGTGTTACTTGGTGTTAGTGTATGTCTTTGTTACATGGTTTAATGTGTGTCTGTGTTACTTAGTGTCAGTGTATGTCTGTGTTACTTGGTGTAAGTGTATGTCTTTGTTACTTGGTGTAAGTGTGTGTCTGTGTTACTTGGGGTAAGTTTGTGTCTGTGTTACTGGGTATCAGTGTATGTCTTTGTGACTTGGTGTCAGTGTATGTCTTTGTTACTGGGTGTCAGTGTGTGTCTTTTTGACTTGGTGTCAGTGTATGCCTTTGTTACTTGGTGTCAGTGTATGTCTTTGTTACTGTTTATTAGTGTTTATCTGTGTTACTGGGTGTCAGTGTGTGTGTGTCTGTGTGACTGGGTATCAATGTATGTCTTTGTTACTTGTTGTCAGTGTATGGCTGTGTTACTTGGTGTAAGTGTGTGTCTGTGTTACTGGGTATCAGTGTCTGTCTTTGTTACTTGGTGTAAGTGTGTGTCTTTGTTACTTGGTGTAATCGTATGTCTTTGTTACTTGGTGTCAGTGTATATCTGTGTTATTTGGTGTAAGTGTGTGTCTTTGTTACTTGGTGTAATTGTATGTCTTTGTTACTTAGTGTCAGTGTATGTCTGTGTTACTTGGTGTAAGTGTATGTCTTTGTTACTTGGTGTAAGTGTGTGTCTGTGTTACTTGGGGTAACTGTGTGTCTGTGTTCCTGGGTATCAGTGTATGTCTTTGTTACTTGGTGTCAGTGTTTGTCTGTGTTACTTGGTGTATGTGTGTGTCTGTGTTACTGGGTATCAGTGTATGTCTTTGTGACTTGGTGTCAGTGTATGTCTTTGTTACTGGGTGTCAGTGTGTGTCTTTTTGACTTGGTGTCAGTGTATGCCTTTGTTACTTGGTGTAAGTGTGTGTCTGTGTTACTGGGTATCAGAGAATGTCTTTGTTACTTGGTGTCAGTGTTTGTCAAAATATTTGGTGTAAGTGGATGTCTTTGTTACTTGGTGTAATTGTCTGTCTTTGTTACTTGGTGTAATTGTATGTATTTGTTACTTGGTGTCAGTGTGTGTCTGTGTTACTGTGTATCAGTGTAAGTCTTTGTGACTTGGTATCAGTGTATGTCTTAGTGACTTGGTGTCAGTGCATGTCTTTGTTACTGGGTGTCAGTGTGTGACTGTGTTACTTGGTGTCAGTGTATGTCTTTGTTACAGTTTATTAGTGTTTCTCTGTGTTACTGGGTGTCAGTGTGTGTTTGTTTGTGTTACTGGGTGTCAGTGTATGTCATTGTTACTTGGTGTAAGTGTGTGTCTTTGTTACTTGGTGTAATTGTATGTCTTTGTTACTTGGTGTCAGTGTATGTCTGTGTTACTTGGTGTAAGTGTGTGTCTGTGTTACTTGGTTTAATGTGTCTCTGTGTTACTTGGTGTAAGTGTGTGTCTGTGTTACTGGGTATCAGTGTATGTCTTTGTTACTTGGTGTCAGTGTATGTCTGTGTTACTTGGTGTAAGTGTGTGTCTGTTTTACTGGGTGTCAGTGTGTGTCTGTGTTACTTGGTGTCAGTGTATGTCTGTGTTACATGGTGTAAGTGTGTGTCTGTGTTACTGGGTATCTGTCTATGTCTTTGTTACTTGGTGTCATCGTATGTCTGTGTCACTTGATGTAAGTGTGTGTCTGTGTTACTGGGTGTCTGTGTGTGTATGTGTTACTTGGTGTAAGTGTGTGTCTTTTTTACTTGGTGTCCGAGTGTGCCTGTGTTACTGGGTATCAGTGTATGTCTTTGCTACTTGGTGTCAGTGTATGTCTTTGTTACTTGGTGTAAGTGTCTATCTGTGTTACTGCGTGTCAGTGTGTGTCTGTGTTACTTGGTGTAAGTGTGTGTCTTTGTTACTTGGTGTCCGTGTGTGTCTGTGTTACTGTGTGTCAGTGTATGTCTTTGTTACTGGGTGTCAGTGTATGTCTTTGTTACTTGGTGAATGTGTGTGTCTGTGTTACTGGTTATCAGTGTCTGTCTTTGTTACTTGGTGTAATTGTGTGTCTGTGTTACTGGGGATCAGTGTATGTCTTTGTTCCTTGGTGTCAGTGTGTGTCTGTGTTACTGGGTATCAGTGTATGTCTCTGTGATTGGTATCAGTGTATTTCTTTGTTACTGGGTGTCAGTGTGTGTCTTTCTGACTTGGTATCAGTGTATGTCTTTGTTACTGGGTGTCAGTGTGTCTCAGTGTTACTGGGTATCAGTGTGTGTCTGTGTTCCTGGGTATCAGTGTATGTCTTTGTGACTTGGTGTCAGTGTATGTCTTTGTTACTTGGTGTCAGTGTATGTCAAAATACTTGGTGTAAGTGTATGTCTTTGATAATTGGTGTAATTGTCTGTCTTTGTTACTTGGTGTAAGTGTATGTCTTTGTTACTTGGTGTCATTGTATGTATTTGTTACTTGGTGTCAGTGTGTGTCTGTGTTACTGTGTATCAGTGTATGTCTTTGTGACTTGGTATCAGTGTATGTCTTAGTGACTTGGTGTCAGTGTATGTCTTTGTTACTGGGTGTCAGTGTGTGACTGTGTTACTTGGTGTCAGTGTATGTCTTTGTTACTGTTTATTAGTGTTTCTCTGTGTTACTGGGTGTCAGAGTGTGTGTGTCTGTGTTACTGGGTATCAGTGTATGTCTTTGTTACTTGTTGTCAGTGTATGGCTGTGTTACTTGGTGTAAGTGTGTGTCTGTGTTACTGGGTATCAGTGTCTCTCTTTGTTACTTGGTGTAAGTGTGTGTCTTTGTTACTTGGTGTAATTGTATGTCTTTGTTACTTGGTGTCAGTGTATGTCTGTGTTACTTGGTGTTAGTGTATGTCTTTGTTACATGGTTTAATGTGTGTCTGTGTTACTTAGTGTCAGTGTATGTCTGTGTTACTTGGTGTAAGTGTATGTCTTTGTTACTTGGTGTAAGTGTGTGTCTGTGTTACTTGGGGTAAGTTTGTGTCTGTGTTACTGGGTATCAGTGTATGTCTTTGTGACTTGGTGTCAGTGTATGTCTTTGTTACTGGGTGTCAGTGTGTGTCTTTTTGACTTGGTGTCAGTGTATGCCTTTGTTACTTGGTGTCAGTGTATGTCTTTGTTACTGTTTATTAGTGTTTATCTGTGTTACTGGGTGTCAGTGTGTGTGTGTCTGTGTTACTGGGTATCAATGTATGTCTTTGTTACTTGTTGTCAGTGTATGGCTGTGTTACTTGGTGTAAGTGTGTGTCTGTGTTACTGGGTATCAGTGTCTGTCTTTGTTACTTGGTGTAAGTGTGTGTCTTTGTTACTTGGTGTAATCGTATGTCTTTGTTACTTGGTGTCAGTGTATATCTGTGTTATTTGGTGTAAGTGTGTGTCTTTGTTACTTGGTGTAATTGTATGTCTTTGTTACTTAGTGTCAGTGTATGTCTGTGTTACTTGGTGTAAGTGTATGTCTTTGTTACTTGGTGTAAGTGTGTGTCTGTGTTACTTGGGGTAACTGTGTGTCTGTGTTCCTGGGTATCAGTGTATGTCTTTGTTACTTGGTGTCAGTGTTTGTCTGTGTTACTTGGTGTATGTGTGTGTCTGTGTTACTGGGTATCAGTGTATGTCTTTGTGACTTGGTGTCAGTGTATGTCTTTGTTACTGGGTGTCAGTGTGTGTCTTTTTGACTTGGTGTCAGTGTATGCCTTTGTTACTTGGTGTAAGTGTGTGTCTGTGTTACTGGGTATCAGAGAATGTCTTTGTTAGTTGGTGTCAGTGTTTGTCAAAATATTTGGTGTAAGTGGATGTCTTTGTTACTTGGTGTAATTGTCTGTCTTTGTTACTTGGTGTAATTGTATGTATTTGTTACTTGGTGTCAGTGTGTGTCTGTGTTACTGTGTATCAGTGTAAGTCTTTGTGACTTGGTATCAGTGTATGTCTTAGTGACTTGGTGTCAGTGCATGTCTTTGTTACTGGGTGTCAGTGTGTGACTGTGTTACTTGGTGTCAGTGTATGTCTTTGTTACAGTTTATTAGTGTTTCTCTGTGTTACTGGGTGTCAGTGTGTGTTTGTTTGTGTTACTGGGTGTCAGTGTATGTCATTGTTACTTGGTGTAAGTGTGTGTCTTTGTTACTTGGTGTAATTGTATGTCTTTGTTACTTGGTGTCAGTGTATGTCTGTGTTACTTGGTGTAAGTGTGTGTCTGTGTTACTTGGTTTAATGTGTCTCTGTGTTACTTGGTGTAAGTGTGTGTCTGTGTTACTGGGTATCAGTGTATGTCTTTGTTACTTGGTGTCAGTGTATGTCTGTGTTACTTGGTGTAAGTGTGTGTCTGTTTTACTGGGTGTCAGTGTGTGTCTGTGTTAATTGGTGTCAGTGTATGTCTGTGTTACTTGGTGTAAGTGTGTGTCTGTGTAACTGGGTATCTGTGTATGTCTTTGTTACTTGGTGTCATAGTATGTCTGTGTCACTTGATGTAAGTGTGTGTCTGTGTTACTGGGTGTCTGTGTGTGTATGTGTTACTTGGTGTAAGTGTGTGTCTTTGTTACTTGGTGTCCGAGTGTGCCTGTGTTACTGGGTATCAGTGTATGTCTTTGCGACTTGGTGTCAGTGTATGTCTTTGTTACTTGGTGTAAGTGTGGGTCTGTGTTACTGCGTGTCAGTGTGTGTCTGTGTTACTTGGTGTAAGTGTGTGTCTTTGTTACTTGGTGTCCGTGTGTGTCTGTGTTACTGTGTGTCAGTGTATGTCTTTGTTACTGGGTGTCAGTGTATGTCTTTGTTACTTGGTGAAAGTGTGTGTCTGTGTTACTGGTTATCAGTGTCTGTCTTTGTTACTTGGTGTAATTGTGTGTCTGTGTTACTGGGGAGCAGTGTATGTCTTTGTTACTTGGTGTCAGTGTGTGTCTGTGTTACTGGGTATCAGTGTATGTCTCTGTGATTGGTATCAGTGTATTTCTTTGTTACTGGGTGTCAGTGTGTGTCTTTCTGACTTGGTATCAGTGTATGTCTTTCTTACTGGGTGTCAGTGTGTCTCAGTGTTACTGGGTATCAGTGTGTGTCTGTGTTCCTGGGTATCAGTGTATGTCTTTGTGACTTGGTGTCAGTGTATGTCTTTGTTACTTGGTGTCAGTGTATGTCAAAATACTTGGTGTAAGTGTATGTCTTTGATACTTGGTGTAATTGTCTGTCTTTGTTACTTGGTGTAAGTGTATGTCTTTGTTACTTGGTGTCAGTGTATGTCTGTTTTACTTGGTGGAAGTGTGTGTCTTTGTAACTTGGCGCGAGTGTGTGTCTGTGTTCCTGTGTATCAGTGTGTGTTACTGGGCGTCAGTGCATGTCATTGTTACTTGGTGTCATTGTGTGCCTGTGTTACACGGTATCCGTGTATGTCTTTGTTACTTGGTGTCAGTATATGTCTGTGTTACTTGTTGTAAGTGTGTGTCTGTGTTACTGGGTGTCAGTGTATGTCTTTGTTACTGTGTGTCAGTGTATGTCTGTATTACTTGGTGTAAATGTGTCTGTTTTACTGGGTATCAGTGTATGTCTTTGTGACTTGGTGTCAGTGTATGTCTTTGTTACTTGGTGTAAGTGTGTGTCTGTGTTACTGGGTATCAGTGTATGTCTTTGTTACTTGGTGTCAGTGTGTGTCTGTGTTACTGGGTATCAGTGTATGTCTTTGTGACTTGGTATCAGTGTATGTCTTTGTGAATTGGTGTCAGTGTCTGTCTTTGTTACTGGGTTTCAGTGTTTGTCTGTGTTACTTGGTGTCAGTGTATGTCTTTGTTACTGTTTATCAGTGTTTCTCTGTGTTGCTGGGTGTCAGTCTGTGTTTGTTTGTGTTACTGGGTGTCAGTGTGTATCTGTGACACTAGCTTTCAGTATTTAGTTTAGTTTCGAGATACAGCACTTTAACAGGCCCTTCGGCCCACTGAGTCTGTGCCGACCATCAACCACACATTTATACTAATCCTACAGTAATCCCGTATTCCTATCACATCCCCACCTGTCCCTGTATATTTCCCTACCACCTCCCTATACTAGGGTCAATTTATGATGGCCAATTAACCTATCAACCTGCAAGTCTTAGGCATGTGGGAGGAAACCGGAGGACCCGGAGGAAACCCATGCAAACGCAGGGAGAACTTGCAAACTCCGACAGGCAGTACCCAGAATCGAACCCGGGTCCCTGGAGTTGTGAGGCAGCGGTGCTAACCACTGCGCCAATGTGAAACCCCAACCCCCCACCCCCAGTGTGTGCCTGTGTTACTGGGTATCAGTGTATGTCTTTGTTACTTGGTGTCAGTGTATGTCTGTATTACTTGGTGTAAGTGTGTATCTGTGTTACTGGGTGTCAGTGTGTGTCTGTGTTACTTGGTGTAAGTGTGTGTCTTTGTTACTTTGTGTCCGTGTGTGTCTGTGTTACTGGGTGTCAGTGCATGTCTTTGTTACTTGGTGTCAGTGTATATCTGTGTTACTTGGTGTAAGTGTGTGTCTTTGTTACTTGGTGTAATTGTATGTCTTTGTTACTTAGTGTCAGTGGATGTCTGTGTTACTTGGTGCAAGTGCATGTCTTTGTTACTTGGTGTAAGTGTGTGTCCGTGTTACTTGGGGTTAGTGTGTGTCTGTGTTCCTGGGTATCAGTGTATGTCTTTGTTACTTGGTGTCAGTGTTTGTCTGTGTTACTTGGTGTATGTGTGTGTCTGTGTTACTGGGTATCAGTGTATGTCTTTGTGACTTGGTGTCAGTGTATGTCTTTGTTCCTGGGTGTCCGTGTGTGTCTTTTTGACTTGGTGTCAGTGTATGTCTTTGTTACTTGGTGTCAGTGTATGTCAAAATATTTGGTGTAAGTGGATGTCTTTGTTACTTGGTGTAATTGTCTGTCTTTGTTACTTGGTGTAAGTGTATGTCTTTGTGACTTGGTGTCATTGTATGTATTTGTTACTTGGTGTCAGTGTGTGTCTGTGTTACTGTGTATCAGTGTATGTCTTTGTGACTTGGTATCAGTGTATGTCTTAGTGACTTGGTGTCAGTGTATGTCTTTGTTACTGGGTGTCGGTGTGTGACTGTGTTACTTGGTGTCAGTGTATGTCTTTGTTACTGTTTATTAGTGTTTCTCTGTGTTACTGGGTGTCAGTGTGTGTTTGTTTGTGTTACTGGGTGTCAGTGTATGTCATTGTTACTTGGTGTAAGTGTGTGTCTGTGTTACTGGGTATCAGTGTCTGTCTTTGTTACTTGGTGTAAGTGTGTGTCTTTGTTCCTTGGTGTAATTGTATGTCTTTGTTACTTTGTGTCAGTGTATGTCTGTGTTACTTGGTGTTCGTGTATGTCTTTGTTACTTGGTTTAATGTGTGTCTGTGTTACTTGATGTAAGTGTGTGTCTGTGTTCCTGGGTATCATTGTAAGACTTTGTTACTTGGTGTCAGTGTATGTCTGTGTTACTTGGTGTAAGTGTGTGTCTGTGTTACTGGGTATCAGTGTATGTCTTTGTTACTTGGTGTCAGTGTATGTCTGTGTTACTTGGTGTAAGTGTGTGTCTGTTTTACTGGGTGTCAGTGTATGTCTTTGTTACTTGGTGTCAGTGTATGTCTGTGTCACTTGGTGTAAGTGTGTGTCTGTGTTACTGGGTGTCTGTGTGTGTCTGTGCTCCTTGGTGTAAGTGTGTGTCTTTGTTACTTGGTGTCCGTGTGTGCCTGTGTTACTGGGTGTCAGTGTATGTCCTTGTTACTGTGTGTCAGTGTATGTCTGTATTACTTGGTGTAAATGTGTCTGTTTTACTGGGTATCAGTGAATGTCTTTGTGACTTGGTGTCAGTGTATGTCTTTGTTACTTGGTGTAACTGTGTGTCTGTGTTACTGGGTATCAGTGTATGTCTTTGTTACTTGGTGTCAGTGTATGTGAAAATACTTGGTGTAAGTGTATGTCTTTGTTACTTGGTGTAATTGTCTTTCTTTGTTACTTGGTGTAAGTGTATGTCTTTGTTACTTGGTGTCAGTGTGTGTCTGTGTTACTGGGTATCAGTGTATGTCTTTGTGACTTGGTATCAGTGTATGTCTTTGTGAATTGGTGTCAGTGTCTGTCTTTGTTACTGGGTTTCAGTGTTTGTCTGTGTTACTTGGTGTCAGTGTATGTCTTTGTTACTGTTTATCAGTGTTTCTCTGTGTTGCTGGGTGTCAGTCTGTGTTTGTTTGTGTTACTGGGTGTCAGTGTGTATCTGTGACACTAGCTTTCAGTATTTAGTTTAGTTTCGAGATACAGCACTTTAACAGGCCCTTCGGCCCACTGAGTCTGTGCCGACCATCAACCACACATTTATACTAATCCTACAGTAATCCCGTATTCCTATCACATCCCCACCTGTCCCTATATATTTCCCTACCACCTCCCTATACTAGGGGCAATTTATGATGGCCAATTAACCTATCAACCTGCAAGTCTTAGGCATGTGGGAGGAAACCGGAGGACCCGGAGGAAACCCATGCAAACGCAGGGAGAACTTGCAAACTCCGCACAGGCAGTACCCAGAATCGAACCCGGGTCCCTGGAGCTGTGAGGCTGCGGTGCTAACCACTGCGCCAATGTGAAACCACAACCCCCCCCCACCCCCAGTGTGTGCCTGTGTTACTGGGTATCAATGTATGTCTTTGTTACTTGGTGTCAGTGTATGTCTGTATTACTTGGTGTAAGTGTGTATCTGTGTTACTGGGTGTCAGTGTGTGTCTGTGTTACTTGGTGTAAGTGTGTGTCTTTGTTACCTGGTGTCCGTGTGTGTCTGTGTTACAGTGTGTCAGTGCATGTCTTTGTTACTTGGTGTCAGTGTATATCTGTGTTACTTGGTGTAAGTGTGTGTCTTTGTTACTTGGTGTAATTGTATGTCTTTGTTACTTAGTGTCAGTGGATGTCTGTGTTACTTGGTGCAAGTGTATGTCTTTGTTACTTGGTGTAAGTGTGTGTCCGTGTTACTTGGGGTTAGTGTGTGTCTGTGTTCCTGGGTATCAGTGTATGTCTTTGTTACTTGGTGTCAGTGTTTGTCTGTGTTACTTGGTGTATGTGTGTGTCTGTGTTACTGGGTATCAGTGTATGTCTTTGTGACTTGGTGTCAGTGTATGTCTTTGTTACTAGGTGTCCGTGAGTGTCTTTTTGACTTGGTGTCAGTGTATGTCTTTGTTACTTGGTGTCAGTGTATGTCAAAATATTTGGTGTAAGTGGATGTCTTTGTTACTTGGTGTAATTGTCTGTCTTTGTTACTTGGTGTAAGTGTATGTCTTTGTTACTTGGTGTCATTGTATGTGTTTGTTACTTGGTGTCAGTGTGTGTCTGTGTTACTGTGTATCAGTGTATGTCTTTGTGACTTGGTATCAGTGTATGTCTTAGTGACTTGGTGTCAGTGTATGTCTTTGTTACTGGGTGTCGGTGTGTGACTGTGTTACTTGGTGTCAGTGTATGTCTTTGTTACTGTTTATTAGTGTTTCTCTGTGTTACTGGGTGTCAGTGTGTGTTTGTTTGTGTTACTGGGTGTCAGTGTATGTCATTGTTACTCGGTGTAAGTGTGTGTCTGTGTTACTGGGTATCAGTGTCTGTCTTTGTTACTTGGTGTAAGTGTGTGTCTTTGTTCCTTGGTGTAATTGTATGTCTTTGTTACTTTGTGTCAGTGTATGTCTGTGTTACTTGGTGTTCGTGTATGTCTTTGTTACTTGGTTTAATGTGTGTCTGTGTTACTTGGTGTAAGTGTGTGTCTGTGTTCCTGGGTATCATTGTAAGACTTTGTTACTTGGTGTCAGTGTATGTCTGTGTTACTTGGTGTAAGTGTGTGTCTGTGTTACTGGGTATCAGTGTATGTCTTTGTTACTTGGTGTCAGTGTATGTCTGTGTTACTTGGTGTAAGTGTGTGTCTGTTTTACTGGGTGTCAGTGTGTGTCTGTGTTACTTGGTGTCAGTGTATGTCTGTGATATTTGCTGTAAGTGTGTGTCTGTGTTACTGGATATCAGTGTATGTCTTTGTTACTTGGTGTCAGTGTATGTCTGTGTCACTTGGTGTAAGTGTGTGTCTGTGTTACTGTGTGTCTGTGTGTGTCTGTGCTCCTTGGTGTAAGTGTGTGTCTTTGTTACTTGGTGTCCGTGTGTGCCTGTGTTACTGGGTATCAGTGTATGTCTTTGTTACTTGGTGTCAGTGTATGTCTGTGTTGATTGGTGTAAGTGTGTGTCTGTGTTACTGGGTGTCAGTGTGCGTCTGTGTTACTTGGTTTAAGTGTGTATCTTTGTTACTTGGTGTCCGTGTGTGTCTGTGTTACAGGGTGTCAGTGTATGTCTTTGTTACTGGGTGTCAGTGTATGTCTTTGTTACTTGGTGAAAGTGTGTGTCTGTGTTACAGGGTATCAGTGTCTGTCTTTGTTACTTGGTGTAATTGTGTGTCTGTGCTACTGGGGATCAGTGTATGTCTTTGTTACTTGGTGTCATTGTGTGTCTGTGTTACTGGGTATCAGTGTATGTCTTTGTGATTGGTATCAGTGTATTTCTTTGTTACTGGGTGTCAGTGTGTGTCTTTCTGACTTGGTATCAGTGTATGTCTTTGTTACGGGGTGTCAGTGTGTCTCAGTGTTACTGGGTATCAGTGTGTGTCTGTGTTCCTGGGTATCAGTGTCTGTCTTTGTGACTTGGTGTCAGTGTATGTCTTTGTGACTTGGTGTCAGCGTATGTCTTTGTTGCTTGGTGTCAGTGTATGTCAAAATACTTGGTGTAAGTGTATGTCTTTGATACGTGGTGTAATTGTCTGTCTTTGTTACTTGGTGTCAGTGTATGTCTGTTTTAGTTGGTGTAAGTGTGTGTCTTTGTTACTTGGTGAGAGTGTGTGTCTGTGTTACTGTGTATCAGTGTGTGTTACTGGGTGTCAATGTATGTCTTTGTTACTTGGTGTCATTGTGTGCCTGTGTTACAGGGTATCAGTGTATGTCTTTGTTACTTGGTGTCACTATATGTCTGTGTTACTTGTTGTAAGTGTGTGTCTGTGTTGCTGGGTGTCAATGTGTGTCTGTGTTACTTGGTGTAAGTCTGTGTGTTTGTTACTTGGTGTCCGTGTTTGTCTTTGTGACTTGGTATCAGTGTATGTCTTTGTGAATTGGTGTCAGTGTCTGTCTTTGTTACTGGGTTTCAGTGTGTGTCTGTGTTACTTGGTGTCAGTGTATGTCTTTGTTACTGTTTATCAGTGTTTCTCTGTGTTGCTGGGTGTCAGTCTGTGTTTTTTTGTGTTACTGGGTGTCAGTGTGTATCTGTGACACTAGCTTTCAGTATTTAGTTTAGTTTCGAGATACAGCACTTTAACAGGCCCTTCGGCCCACTGAGTCTGTGCCGACCATCAACCACACATTTATACTAATCCTACAGTAATCCCGTATTCCTATCACATCCCCACCTGTCCCTATATATTTCCCTACCACCTCCCTATACTAGGGGCAATTTATGATGGCCAATTAACCTATCAACCTGCAAGTCTTTGGCATGTGGGAGGAAACCGGAGGACCCGGAGGAAACCCATGCAAACGCAGGGAGAACTTGCAACCTCCGCACAGGCAGTACCCAGAATCGAACCCGGGTCCCTGGAGCTGTGAGGCTGCGGTGCTAACCACTGCCCCAAAGTGAACCCCCAACCCCCCACCCCCAGTGTGTGCCTGTGTTACTGGGTATCAGTGTATGTCTTTGTTACTTGGTGTCAGTGTATGTCTGTATTACTTGGTGTAAGTGTGTATCTGTGTTACTGGGTGTCAGTGTGTGTCTGTGTTACTTGGTGTAAGTGTGTGTCTTTGTTACTTGGTGTCCGTGTGTGTCTGTGTTACTGGGTGTCAGTGCATGTCTTTGTTACTTGGTGTCAGTGTATATCTGTGTTACTTGGTGTAAGTGTGTGTCTTTGTTACTTGGTGTAATTGTATGTCTTTGTTACTTAGTGTCAGTGGATGTCTGTGTTACTTGGTGCAAGTGTATGTCTTTGTTACTTGGTGTAAGTGTGTGTCCGTGTTACTTGGGGTTAGTGTGTGTCTGTGTTCCTGGGTATCAGTGTATGTCTTTGTTACTTGGTGTCAGTGTTTGTCTGTGTTACTTGGTGTATGTGTGTGTCTGTGTTACTGGGTGTCAGTGTATGTGTTTTTGACTTCGTGTCAGTGTATGTCTTTGTTACTTGGTGTCAGTGTATGTCAAAATATTTGGTGTAAGTGGATGTCTTTGTTACTTGGTGTAATTGTCTGTCTTTGTTACTTGGTGTAAGTGTATGTCTTTGTTACTTGGTGTCATTGTATGTATTTGTTACTTGGTGTCAGTGTGTGTCTGTGTTACTGTGTATCAGTGTATGTCTTTGTGACTTGGTAACAGTGTATGTCTTAGTGACTTGGTGTCAGTGTATGTCTTTGTTACTGGGTGTCGGTGTGTGACTTTGTTACTTAGTGTCAGTGTATGTCCTTGTTACTGTTTATTAGTGTTTCTCTGTGTTACTGGGTATCAGTGTCTGTCTTTGTTACTTGGTGTAATTGTGTGTCTGTGCTACTGGGGATCAGTGTATGTCTTTGTTACTTGGTGTCATTGTGTGTCTGTGTTACTGGGTATCAGTGTATGTCTTTGTGATTGGTATCAGTGTATTTCTTTGTTACTGGGTGTCAGTGTGTGTCTTTCTGACTTGGTATCAGTGTATGTCTTTGTTACGGGGTGTCAGTGTGTCTCAGTGTTACTGGGTATCAGTGTGTGTCTGTGTTCCTGGGTATCAGTGTCTGTCTTTGTGACTTGGTGTCAGTGTATGTCTTTGTGACTTGGTGTCAGCGTATGTCTTTGTTGCTTGGTGTCAGTGTATGTCTTTGATACTTGGTGTAAGTGTATGTCTTTGATACGTGGTGTAATTGTCTGTCTTTGTTACTTGGTGTCAGTGTATGTCTGTTTTACCTGGTGTAAGTGTGTGTCTTTGTTACTTGGTGAGAGTGTGTGTCTGTGTTACTGTGTATCAGTGTGTGTTACTGGGTGTCAGTGTATGTCTTTGTTACTTGGTGTCATTGTGTGCCTGTGTTACAGGGTATCAGTGTATGTCTTTGTTACTTGGTGTCACTATATGTCTGTGTTACTTGTTGTAAGTGTGTGTCTGTGTTGCTGGGTGTCAATGTGTGTCTGTGTTACTTGGTGTAAGTCTGTGTGTTTGTTACTTGGTGTCCGTGTTTGTCTTTGTTACTGTGTGTCAGTGTATGTCTTTGTTACTGTGTGTCAGTGTATGTCTGTATTACTTGGTGTAAGTGTGTCTGTTTTACTGGGTATCAGTGTATGTCATTGTGACTTGGTGTCAGTGTATGTCTTTGTTACTGGGTGTCAGTGTGTGACTTTGTTACTTGGTGTCAGTGTATGTGAAAATACTTGGTGTAAGTGTATGTCTTTGTTTCTTTGTGTAATTGTCTTTCTTTGTTACTTGGTGTAAGTGTATGTCTTTGTTACTTGGTGTCAGTGTGTGTCTGTGTTACTGGGTATCAGTGTATGTCTTTGTGACTTTGTATCAGTGTATGTCTTTGTGACTTGGTGTCAGTGGATGTCTTTGTTACTGGGTTTCAGTGTGTGTCTGTGTTACTTGGTGTCAGTGTGTGTCTTTGTTACTGTTTATCAGTGTTTCTCTGTGTTACTGGGTGTCAGTCTGTGTTTGTTTGTGTTACTGGGTGTCAGTGTGTATCTGTGACACTAGCTTTCAGTATTTAGTTTAGTTTCGAGAGCAGCACTTTAACAGGCCCTTTGGTCCACTGAGTCTGTGCCGACCATCAACCACACATTTATACTAATCCTACAGTAATCCCGTATTCCTATCACATCCCCACCTGTCCCTATATATTTCCCTACCACCTACCTATTTCTTTTGGGCCTCCTTATCTCGAGAGACAATGGATACGCGCCTGGAGGTGGTCAGTGGTTTGTGAAGCAGCGCCTGGAGTGGCTATAAAGGCCAATTCTGGAGTGACAGGCTCTTCCACAGGTGCTGCAGAGAAATTTGTTTGTTGGGGCTGTTGCACAGTTGGCTCTCCCCTTGCGCCTCTGTCTTTTTTCCTGCCAACTACTAAGTCTCTTCGACTCGCCACAATTTAGCCCTGTCTTTATGGCTGCCCGCCAGCTCTGGCGAATGCTGGCAACTGACTCCCACGACTTGTGATCAATGTCACACGATTTCATGTCGCGTTTGCAGACGTCTTTATAACGGAGACATGGACGGCCGGTGGGTCTGATACCAGTGGCGAGCTCGCTGTACAATGTGTCTTTGGGGATCCTGCCATCTTCTATGCGGCTCACATGGCCAAGCCATCTCAAGCGCCGCTGACTCAGTAGTGTGTATAAGCTGGGGATGTTGGCCGCTTCAAGGACTTCTGTGTTGGAGATATAGTCCTGCCACCTGATGCCAAGTATTCTCCGAAGGCAGCGAAGATGGAATGAATTGAGACGTCGCTCTTGGCTGGCATACGTTGTCCAGGCCTCGCTGCCGTAGAGTAAGGTACTGAGGACACAGGCCTGATACACTCGGACACCTACCTATACCAGGGGCAATTTATGATGGCGAATTAACCTATCAACCTGCAAGACTTTGGCATGTGGGAGGAAACCGGAGCACCCGGAGGAAACCCATGAAGACGCAGGGAGAACTAGCAAACTCCGCACAGGCAGTACCCAGAATCGAACCCGGGTCCCTGGAGCTGTGAGTCTGCAGTGCTAACCACTGCGCCAATGCGAACCCCCAACCCCTCACCCCCAGTGTGTGCCTGTGTTACTGGGTATCAGTGTATGTCTTTGTTACTTGGTGTCAGTGTGTGTCTGTATTACTTGGTGTAAGTGTGTATCTGTGTTACTGGGTGTCAGTGTGTGTCTGTGTTACTTGGTGTAAGTGTGTGTCTTTGTTACTTGGTGTCCGTGTGTGTCTGTGTTACTGGGTGTCAGTGCATGTCTTTGTTACTTGGTGTCAGTGTATATCTGTGTTACTTGGTGTAATTGTGTGTCTTTGTTACTTGGTGTAATTGTATGTCTTTGTTACTTAGTGTCAGTGTATGTCTGTGTTACTTGGTGTAAGTGTATGTCTTTGTTACTTGGTGTAAGTGTGTGTCCGTGTTACTTGGGGTTAGTGTGTGTCTGTGTTCCTGGGTATCAGTGTATGTCTTTATTACTTGGTGTCAGTGTTTGTCTGTGTTACTTGGTGTATGGGTGTGTCTGTGTTAATGGGTATCAGTGTATGTCTTTGTGACTTGGTGTCAGTGTATGTCTTTGTTACTGGGTGTCAGTGTGTGTCTTTTTGACTTGGTGTCAGTGTATGTCTTTGTTACTTGGTGTAAGTGTTTGTGTTAGTGAGTATCAGTGTATGTCTTTGTTACTTGGTGTCAGTGTATGTCAAAATATTTGGTGTAAGTGGATGTCTTTGTTACTTGGTGTAATTGTCTGTCTTTGTTACTTGGTGTAAGTGTATATCTTTGTTACTTGGTGTCATTGTATTTATTTGTTACTTGGTGTCAGTGTGTGTCTGTGTTACTTGGTGTATGGGTGTGTCTGTTTTACTGTGTATCAGTGTATGTCTTTGTGACTTGGTGTCAGTGTATTTCTTTGTTACTGGGTGTCAGTGTGTGGCTTTGTGACTTGGTGTCAGTGTATGTCTTTGTTACTTGGTGTAAGTGTGTGTCTGTGTTACTGGGTATCAGTGTATGTCTTTGTTACTTGGTGTCAGTGTATGTGAAAATACTTGGTGTAAGTGTATGTCTTTGTTACTTGGTGTAATTGTCTTTCTTTGTAACTTGGTGTAAGTGTATGTCTTTGTTACTTGGTGTCAGTGTGTGCCTGTGTTACTGGGTATCAGTGTATGTCTTTGTGACATGGTATCAGTGTATGTCTTTGTGACTTGGTGTAAGTGTATGTCTTTGTTACTGGGTTTCAGTGTGTGTCTGTGTTACTTGGTGTCAGTGTATGTCTTTGTTACTGTTTATCAGTGTTTCCCTGTGTTACTGGGTGTCAGTCTGTGTTTGCTTGTGTTACTGGGTGTCAGTGTGTATCTGTGACACGAGGTGTCAGTATTTAGTTTAGTTTCGAGATGCAACACTTTAACAGGCCCTTCGGTCCACTGAGTCTGTGCCGACCATCAACCACACATTTATACTAATCCTACAGTAATCCCGTATTCCTATCACATCCCCACCTGTCCCTATATATTTCCCTAGCACCTACCTATACGAGGGGCAATTTATGATGGCCAATTAACCTATCAACCTGCAAGTCATTGGCATGTGGGAGGAAACCGGAGCACCCGGAGGAAACCCATGCAGACGCAGGGTGAACTTGCAAACTACGCACAGGCAGTACCCAGAATCGAACCCGGGTCCCTGGAGCTGTGAGGCTGCGGTGCTAACCACTGCGCCAATGTGAACCCCCAACCCCCCACCCCCAGTGTGTGCCTGTGTTACTGGGTATCAGTGTATGTCTTTGTTACTGGGTGTCAGTGTATGTCTTTGTTACTTGGTGTAAGTGTGTGTCTTTGTTACTTGGTGTCATTGTTTGTCTGTAATACTTGGTGTAAGTGTGTATCTGTGTTACTGGCTGTCAGTGTGTATCTGTGTTACTTGGTGTAAGTCTGTGTCTTTGTTACTTGGTGTCCGTGTGTGTCTGTGTTACTGGGTGTCAGTGTATGTCTTTGTTACTGGGTGTCAGTGTATGTCTTTGTTACTTGGTGTAAGTGTGTGTCTGTGTTACTGTGTGTCAGTGTATGTCTGTGTTACTTGGTGTAGGTGTGTGTCTGTGTTACTGGGTATCAGTGCATGTCTTTGTGACTTGGTGTCAGTGTATGTCTTTGTTACTGGGTGTCAGTGTGTGTCTTTGTGACTTGGTGTCAGTGTATGTCTTTGTTACTTGGTGTAATTGTGTGTCTGTGTTACTGGGTATCAGTGTATGTCTTTGTTACTTTGTGTCAGTGTATGTCAAAATACTTGGTGTAAGTGTATGTCTTTGTTACTTGGTGTAATTGTCTGTCTTTGTTACTTGGTGTAAGTGTATGTCTTTGTTACTTGGTGTCAGTGTATGTCTTTGTTACTTGGTGTAAGTGTGTGTCTTTGTTACTTCGTGTAATTGTATGTCTGTGTTACTTGGTGTCAGTGTCTGTCTGTGTTACTGGGCATCAGTGTACGTCTTTGTGACTAGGTATCAGTGTATGCCTTTGTGACTTGGTGTCAGTGTATGTCTTTTTTACTGGGTATCAGTGCATGTCTTTGTTACTTGGTGCCAGTGTATGTCTGTGTTACGAGGTGTAAGTGTGTGACTCAGTTACTGGGTGTCAGTGTGTGTCTGTGTTACTTGGTGTAAGTCTGTGTCTTTGTTACTTGGTGTCCGTGTGTGTCTGTGTTACTGGTTGCCAGTGTATGTCTTTGTTACTGGGTGTCAGAGTATGTCTTTGTTACTTGGTGTAAGTGTGTGTCTGTGTTACTGGGTGTCAGTGTGTGTCTGTTACTTTTTGTAAGTCTGTGTCTTTGTTACTTGGTGTCCGTGTTTGTCTGTGTTACTGGGTGTCAGAGTATGTCTTTGTTACTTGGTGCAAGTGTGTGTCTGTGTTACTGGGTGTCAGTGTATGTCTGTGTTACATGGTGTAAGTGTGTGTCTGTGTTACTGGGTATCAGTGTATGTCTTTGTGACTTGGTGTCAGTGTGTGTCTTTGTGACTTGGTGTCAGTGTATGTCTTTGTTACTTGGTGTAAGTGTGTGTCTGTGTTCCTGGGTATCAGTGTATGTCTTTGTTACTTGGTGTCAGTGTATGTCATAATAATTGGTGTAAGTGTATGTCTTTGTTACTTGGTGTCAGTGTATGTCTGTGTTACTTGGTGTCAGTGTGTTTGTTTGTGTTACTGGGTGTCTGTGTGTGTCTGTGTTACTTGGTGTCCGTGTGTGTCTGTGTTACTGGGTGCCAGTGTATGTCTTTGTTAATGGGTGTCATTGTATCTCTTTGTTACTTGGTGTAAGTGTGTGTCTGTGTTACTGGGTATCAGTGCATGTCTTTGTTACTTGGTGTCAGTGTATGTCTGTGATGCTTGGTGTGAGTGTGTGTCTGTGTTACTGGGTATCAGTGTATGTCTTTGTGACTTGGCGTCAGTGTATGTCTTTGTTACTGGGTGTCAGTGTGTGTCTTTGTGACTTGGTGTCAGTGTATGTCTTTGTTACTTGGTGTAATTGCCTGTCTTTGTTACTTGATGTAAGTGTATGTCTTTGTTACTTGGTGTCAGTGTTTGTCTGTGTTACTTGGTGTCAGTGTGTGTCTTTGTTACTGGGTGTCAGTGTGTGTCTTTGTGACTTGGTGTCAGTGTATGTCTTTGTTACTTGGTGTAATTGCCTGTCTTTGTTACTTGATGTAAGTGTATGTCTTTGTTACTTGGTGTCAGTGTATGTCTGTGTTACTTGGTGTCAGTGTGTCTGTTTGTGTTACTGGGTGTCTGTGTGTGTCTGTGTTACTTGGTGTCCGTGTGTGTCTGTGTTACTGGGTGCCAGTGTATGTCTTTGTTAATGGGTGTCATTGTATCTCTTTGTTACTTGGTGTAAGTGTGTGTCTGTGTTACTGGGTATCAGTGCATGTCTTTGTTACTTGGTGTCAGTGTATGTCTGTGATGCTTGGTGTGAGTGTGTGTCTGTGTTACTGGGTATCAGTGTATGTCTTTGTGACTTGGCGTCAGTGTATGTCTTTGTTACTGGGTGTCAGAGTGTGTCTTTGTGACTTGGTGTCAGTGTATGTCTTTGTTACTTGGTGTAATTGCCTGTCTTTGTTACTTGATGTCAGTGTTTGTCTGTGTTACTTGGTGTCAGTGTGTGTCTTTGTTACTTGGTGTAAGTGTATGTCTTTGTTACTTGGTGTCATTGCATGTCTTTGTTACTTGGTGTCACTGTGTGTCTGTGTTACTGGGCATCAGTGTATGTCTTTGTGACTTGGTATCAGTGTATGTCTTTGTGACTTGGTGTCAGTGTATGTCTTTTTACTGGGTATCAGTGTATGTCTTTGTTACTTGGTGTCAGTGTATGTCTGTGTAACTTGGTGTAAGCGTGTGTCTGTGTAACTGGGCGTCAGTGTGCGTCTGTGTTACTTGGTGTAAGTCTGTGTGTTTGTTACTTGGTGTCCTTGTGTGTCTGTGTTACTGGGTGTCAGTGCATGTCTTTGTTACTGGGTGTCAGTATATGTCTTTGTTACTTGGTGTAAATGTGTGTCTGTGTTACTGGGCGTCAGTGTATGTTTGTGTTACTTGGTGTAAGTGTGTGTCTGTGTTACTGGGTATCAGTGTATGTCTTTGTGACTTGGTGTCAGTGTATGTCTTTGTTACTGGGTGTCAGTGTGTGATTTTGTGTCTTGGTGTCAGTGTATGCCTTTGTTACTTGGTGTAAATGTGTGTCTGTGTTACTGGGTATCGGTGTATGTATTTGTTACTTGGTGTCAGTGTATGTCAAAATACTTGGTCTCAGTGTATGTTTTTGTTACTTGGTGTCAGTGTATGTCTGTGTTACTTGATGTCAGTGTGTTTGTTTGTGTTACTGGGTGTCTGTGTGTGTCTGTGTTACTTGGTGTAAGTGTGTGTCTTTGTTACTTGGTGTCCGTGTGTGTCGGTGTTACTGGGTGCCAGTGTATGTCTTTGTTACTGGGTGTCAGTGTATCTCTTTGTTACTTGGTCTAAGTGTGTGTCTGTGTTACTGGGTATCAGTGTCTGTCTTTGCTACTTGGTGTAAGTGTGTGTCTGTGTTACTGGGTGTCAGTGTGCGTCTTTGTTACTTGGTGTCAGTGTATGTCTGTGTTACTTGGTGTCAGTGTGTGTCTGTGTTACTGGGTGTCAGTGTATCTCTTTGTTACTTGGTCTAAGTGTGTGTCTGTGTTACTGGGAATCAGTGCCTGTCTTTGTTACTTAGTGTAACTGTGTGTCTGTGTTACTGGGTATCAGTGTATGTCTTTGTGACTTGGCGTCAGTGCATGTCTTTGTTACTGGGTGTCAGTGTGTGTCTTTGTGACTTGGTGTCAGTGTATGTCTTTGTTACTTGGTGTAAGTGTGTGTCTGTGTTCCTGGGTATCAGTGTATGTCTTTGTTACTTGGCGTCAGTGTATATCAAAATAATTGGTGTAAGTGTATGTCTTTGTTACTTGGTGTCAGAGTATGTCTGTGTGACTTGGTGTCAGTGTGTTTGTTTGTGTTACTGGGTGTCAGTGTGTGTCTGTGTTACTTGGTGTCCGTGTGTGTCTGTGTTACTGGGTGCCAGTGTATGTCTTTGTTAATGTTTGTCATTGTATCTCTTTGTTACTTGGTGTAAGTGTGTGTCTGTGTTACTGGGTATCAGTGCATGTCTTTGTTACTTGGTGTCAGTGTATGTCTGTGATACTTGGTGTGAGTGTGTGTCTGTGTTACTGGGTATCAGTGTATGTCTTTGTGACTTGGCGTCAGTGTATGTCTTTGTTACTGGGTGTCAGTGTGTGGCTTTGTGACTTGGTGTCAGTGTATGTCTTTGTTACTTGGTGTAATTGACTGTCTTTGTTACTTGATGTAAGTGAATGTCTTTGTTACTTGGTGTCAGTGTTTGTCTGTGTTACTTGGTGTCAGTGTCTGTCTGTGTTACTGGGTATCAGTGTATGTCTTTGTTACTTGGTGTCAGTGTTTGTCTGTATTACTTGGTGTCAGTGTGTATCTGTGCTACTGGCTGTCAGTGTGTATCTGTGTTACTTGGTCTAAGTGTGTGTCTGTGTTACTGGGTATCAGTGTCTGTCTTTGCTACTTGATGTAAGTGTGTGTCTGTGTTACTTGGTGTCAGTGTGTGTCTGTGTTACTGGGTGCCAGTGTATCTCTTTGTTACTTGGTCTAAGTGTGTGTCTGTGTTACTGGGTATCAGTGTCTGTCTTTGTTACTTAGTGTAAGTGTGTGTCTGTGTTACTGGGTATCAGTGTATGTCTTTGTGACTTGGCGTCAGTGCATGTCTTTGTTACTGGGTGTCAGTGTGTGTCTTTGTGACTTGGTGTCAGTGTATGTCTTTGTTACTTGGTGTAAGTGTGTGTCTGTGTTCCTGGGTATCAGTGTATGTCTTTGTTACTTGGTGTCAGTGTATGTCAAAATAATAGGTGTAAGTGTATGTCTTTGTTACTTGGTGTCAGAGTATGTCTGTGTTACTTGGTGTCAGTGTGTTTGTTTGTGTTACTAGGTGTCAGTGTGTGTCTGTGTTACTTGGTGTCCGTGTGTGTCTGTGTTACTGGGTGCCAGTGTATGTCTTTGTTAATGGGTGTCATTGTATCTCTTTGTTACTTGGTGTAAGTGTGTATCTGTGTTACTGGGTATCAGTGTCTGTCTTTGTTACTGGGTGTAAGTGTGTGTCTGTGTTACTGGGTATCAGTGCATGTCTTTGTTACTTAGTGTCAGTGTGTGTCTGTGTTACTTGGTGTAAGTGTGTGTCTGTGTTACTGGATATCAGTGTATGTCTTTGTGACTTGGCGTCAGTGTATGTCTTTGTTACTGGGTGTCAGTGTGTGTCTTTGTGACTTGGTGTCAGTGTATGTCTTTGTTACTTGGTGTAATTGTCTGTCTTTGTTACTTGATGTAAGTGTATGTCTTTGTTACTTGGTGTCAGTGTATGTCTGTGTTACTTGGTGTCAGTGTGTATCTTTGTTACTTGGTGTAAGTGTATGTCTTTGTTGCTTGGTGTCAGTGCATGTCTTTGTTACTTGGTGTCAGTGTGTGTCTGTGTTACTGGGCATCAGTGTATGTCTTTGTGACTTGGTATCAGTGAATGTCTTTGTGACTTGGTGTCAGTGTATGTCTTTTTACTGGGTATCAGTGTATGTCTTTGTTACTTGGTGTCAGTGTATGTCTGTGTAACTTGGTGTAAGTGTGTGTCTGTGTTACTGGGTGTCAGTGTGCGTCTGTGTTACTTGGTGTAAGTCTGTGTCTTTGTTACTTGGTGTCCGTGTGTGTCTGTGTTACTGGGTGTCAGTGTATGTCTTTGTTACTTGGCGTCAGTGTATGTCTTTGTTACTGGGTGTCAGTGTGTGTCTTTGTGACTTGGTGTCAGTGTATGTCTTTGTTACTTGGTGTAATTGCCTGTCTTTGTTACTTGATGTAAGTGTATGTCTTTGTTACTTGGTGTCAGTGTTTGTCTGTGTTACTTGGTGTCAGTGTGTGTCTTTGTTACTGGGTGTCAGTGTGTGTCTTTGTGACTTGGTGTCAGTGTATGTCTTTGTTACTTGGTGTAATTGCCTGTCTTTGTTACTTGATGTAAGTGTATGTCTTTGTTACTTGGTGTCAGTGTATGTCTGTGTTACTTGGTGTCAGTGTGTTTGTTTGTGTTACTGGGTGTCTGTGTGTGTCTGTGTTACTTGGTGTCCGTGTGTGTCTGTGTTACTGGGTGCCAGTGTATGTCTTTGTTAATGGGTGTCATTGTATCTCTTTGTTACTTGGTGTAAGTGTGTGTCTGTGTTACTGGGTATCAGTGCATGTCTTTGTTACTTGGTGTCAGTGTCTGTCTGTGATGCTTGGTGTGAGTGTGTGTCTGTGTTACTGGGTATCAGTGTATGTCTTTGTGACTTGGCGTCAGTGTATGTCTTTGTTACTGGGTGTCAGTGTGTGTCTTTGTGACTTGGTGTCAGTGTATGTCTTTGTTACTTCGTGTAATTGCCTGTCTTTGTTACTTGATGTAAGTGTATGTCTTTGTTACTTGGTGTCAGTGTTTGTCTGTGTTACTTGGTGTCAGTGTGTGTCTTTGTTACTTGGTGTAAGTGTATGTCTTTGTTACTTGGTGTCATTGCATGTCTTTGTTACTTGGTGTCACTGTGTGTCTGCGTTACTGGGCATCAGTGTATGTCTTTGTGACTTGGTATCAGTGTATGTCTTTTTACTGGGTATCAGTGTATGTCTTTGTTACTTGGTGTCAGTGTATGTCTTTGTTAATGTTTGTCATTGTATCTCTTTGTTACTTGGTGTAAGTGTGTGTCTGTGTTACTGGGTATCAGTGCATGTCTTTGTTACTTGGTGTCAGTGTATGTCTGTGATACTTGGTGTGAGTGTGTGTCTGTGTTACTGGGTATCAGTGTATGTCTTTGTGACTTGGCGTCAGTGTATGTCTTTGTTACTGGGTGTCAGTGTGTGGCTTTGTGACTTGGTGTCAGTGTATGTCTTTGTTACTTGGTGTAATTGCCTGTCTTTGTTACTTGATGTAAGTGAATGTCTTTGTTACTTGGTGTCAGTGTTTATCTGTGTTACTTGGTGTCAGTGTCTGTCTGTGTTTTTGGGTATCAGTGTATGTCTTTGTTACTTGGTGTCAGTGTTTGTCTGTATTACTTGGTGTCAGTGTGTATCTGTGCTACTGGCTGTCAGTGTGTATCTGTGTTACTTGGTGTAAGTGTGTGTCTTTGTTACTTGGTGTCCGTGTGTGTCGATGTTACTGGGTGCCAGTGTATGTCTTTGTTACTGGGTGTCAGTGTATCTCTTTGTTACTTGGTCTAAGTGTGTGTCTGTGTTACTGGGTATCAGTGTCTGTCTTTGCTACTTGATGTAAGTGTGTGTCTGTGTTACTGGGTATCAGTGCATGTCTTTGTTACTTGGTGTCAGTGTATGTCTGTGTTACTTGGTGTCAGTGTGTGTCTGTGTTACTGGGTGTCAGTGTATCTCTTTGTTACTTATTCTAAGTGTGTGTCTGTGTTACTGGGTATCAGTGTCTGTCTTTGTTACTTAGTGTAAGTGTGTGTCTGTGTTACTGGGTATCAGTGTATGTCTTTGTGACTTGGCGTCAGTGCATGTCTTTGTTACTGGGTGTCAGTGTGTGTCTTTGTGACTTGGTGTCAGTGTATGTCTTTGTTACTTGGTGTAAGTGTGTGTCTGTGTTCCTGGGTATCGGTGTATGTCTTTGTTACTTGGTGTCAGTGTATGTCAAAATAATAGGTGTAAGTGTATGTCTTTGTTACTTGGTGTCAGAGTATGTCTGTGTGACTTGGTGTCAGTGTGTTTGTTTGTGTTACTGGGTGTCAGTGTGTGTCTGTGTTACTTGGTGTCCGTGTGTGTCTGTGTTACTGGGTGCCAGTGTATGTCTTTGTTAATGGGTGTCATTGTATCTCTTTGTTACTTGGTGTAAGTGTGTATCTGTGTTACTGGGTATCAGTGCATGTCTTTGTTACTTGGTGTCAGTGTGTGTCTGTGTTACTTGGTGTAAGTGTGTGTCTGTGTTACTGGATATCAGTGTATGTCTTTGTGACTTGGCGTCAGTGTATGTCTTTGTTACTGGGTGTCAGTGTGTGTCTTTGTGACTTGGTGTCAGTGTATGTCTTTGTTACTTGGTGTAATTGTCTGTCTTTGTTACTTGATGTAAGTGTATGTCTTTGTTACTTGGTGTCAGTGTATGTCTGTGTTACTTGGTGTCAGTGTGTATCTTTGTTACTTGGTGTAAGTGTATGTCTTTGTTGCTTGGTGTCAGTGCATGTCTTTGTTACTTGGTGTCAGTGTGTGTCTGTGTTACTGGGCATCAGTGTATGTCTTTGTGACTTGGTATCAGTGAATGTCTTTGTGACTTGGTGTCAGTGTATGTCTTTTTACTGGGTATCAGTGTATGTCTTTGTTACTTGGTGTCAGTGTATGTCTGTGTAACTTGGTGTAAGTGTGTGTCTGTGTTACTGGGTGTCAGTGTGCGTCTGTGTTACTTGGTGTAAGTCTGTGTCTTTGTTACTTGGTGTCCGTGTGTGTCTGTGTTACTGGGTGTCAGTGTATGTCTTTGTTACTTGGCGTCAGTGCATGTCTTTGTTACTGGGTGTCAGTGTGTGTCTTTGTGACTTGGTGTCAGTGTATGTCTTTGTTACTTGGTGTAATTGCCTGTCTTTGTTACTTGATGTAAGTGTATGTCTTTGTTACTTGGTGTCAGTGTTTGTCTGTGTTACTTGGTGTCAGTGTGTGTCTTTGTTACTGGGTGTCAGTGTGTGTCTTTGTGACTTGGTGTCAGTGTATGTCTTTGTTACTTGGTGTAATTGCCTGTCTTTGTTACTTGATGTAAGTGTATGTCTTTGTTACTTGGTGTCAGTGTATGTCTGTGTTACTTGGTGTCAGTGTGTTTGTTTGTGTTACTGGGTGTCTGTGTGTGTCTGTGTTACTTGGTGTCCGTGTGTGTCTGTGTTACTGGGTGCCAGTGTATGTCTTTGTTAATGGGTGTCATTGTATCTCTTTGTTACTTGGTGTAAGTGTGTGTCTGTGTTACTGGGTATCAGTGCATGTCTTTGTTACTTGGTGTCAGTGTATGTCTGTGATGCTTGGTGTGAGTGTGTGTCTGTGTTACTGGGTATCAGTGTATGTCTTTGTGACTTGGCGTCAGTGTATGTCTTTGTTACTGGGTGTCAGTGTGTGTCTTTGTGACTTGGTGTCAGTGTATGTCTTTGTTACTTGGTGTAATTGCCTGTCTTTGTTACTTGATGTAAGTGTATGTCTTTGTTACTTGGTGTCAGTGTTTGTCTGTGTTACTTGGTGTCAGTGTGTGTCTTTGTTACTTGGTGTAAGTGTATGTCTTTGTTACTTGGTGTCATTGCATGTCTTTGTTACTTGGTGTCACTGTGTGTCTGTGTTACTGGGCATCAGTGTATGTCTTTGTGACTTGGTATCAGTGTATGTCTTTGTGACTTGGTGTCAGTGTATGTCTTTTTACTGGGTATCAGTGTATGTCTTTGTTACTTGGTGTCAGTGTATGTCTGTGTAACTTGGTGTAAGCGTGTGTCTGTGTTACTGGGCGTCAGTGTGCGTCTGTGTTACTTGGTGTAAGTCTGTGTGTTTGTTACTTGGTGTCCTTGTGTGTCTGTGTTACTGGGTGTCAGTGCATGTCTTTGTTACTGGGTGTCAGTATATGTCTTTGTTACTTGGTGTAAGTGTGTGTCTGTGTTACTGGGCGTCAGTGTATGTTTGTGTTACTTGGTGTAAGTGTGTGTCTGTGTTACTGGGTATCAGTGTATGTCTTTGTGACTTGGTGTCAGTGTATGTCTTTGTTACTGGGTGTCAGTGTGTGATTTTGTGTCTTGGTGTCAGTGTATGCCTTTGTTACTTGGTGTAAATGTGTGTCTGTGTTACTGGGTATCGGTGTATGTATTTGTTACTTGGTGTCAGTGTATGTCAAAATACTTGGTCTAAGTGTATGTTTTTGTTACTTGGTGTCAGTGTATGTCTGTGTTACTTGATGTCAGTGTGTTTGTTTGTGTTACTGGGTGTCTGTGTGTGTCTGTGTTACTTGGTGTAAGTGTGTGTCTTTGTTACTTGGTGTCCGTGTGTGTCGGTGTTACTGGGTGCCAGTGTATGTCTTTGTTACTGGGTGTCAGTGTATCTCTTTGTTACTTGGTCTAAGTGTGTGTCTGTGTTACTGGGTATCAGGGTCCGTCTTTGCTACTTGGTGTAAGTGTGTGTCTGTGTTACTGGGTATCAGTGCATGTCTTTGTTACTTGGTGTCAGTGTATGTCTGTGTTACTTGGTGTCAGTGTGTGTCTGTGTTACTGGGTGTCAGTGTATCTCTTTGTTACTTGGTCTAAGTGTGTGTCTGTGTTACTGGGTATCAGTGCCTGTCTTTGTTACTTAGTGTAAGTGTGTGTCTGTGTTACTGGGTATCAGTGTATGTCTTTGTGACTTGGCGTCAGTGCATGTCTTTGTTACTGGGTGTCAGTGTGTGTCTTTGTGACTTGGTGTCAGTGTATGTCTTTGTTACTTGGTGTAAGTGTGTGTCTGTGTTCCTGGGTATCAGTGTATGTCTTTGTTACTTGGCGTCAGTGTATGTCAAAATAATCGGTGTAAGTGTATGTCTTTGTTACTTGGTGTCAGAGTATGTCTGTGTGACTTGGTGTCAGTGTGTTTGTTTGTGTTACTGGGTGTCAGTGTGTGTCTGTGTTACTTGGTGTCCGTGTGTGTCTGTGTTACTGGGTGCCAGTGTATGTCTTTGTTAATGTTTGTCATTGTATCTCTTTGTTACTTGGTGTAAGTGTGTGTCTGTGTTACTGGGTATCAGTGCATGTCTTTGTTACTTGGTGTCAGTGTATGTCTGTGATACTTGGTGTGAGTGTGTGTCTGTGTTACTGGGTATCAGTGTATGTCTTTGTGACTTGGCGTCAGTGTATGTCTTTGTTACTGGGTGTCAGTGTGTGGCTTTGTGACTTGGTGTCAGTGTATGTCTTTGTTACTTGGTGTAATTGCCTGTCTTTGTTACTTGATGTAAGTGAATGTCTTTGTTACTTGGTGTCAGTGTTTATCTGTGTTACTTGGTGTCAGTGTCTGTCTGTGTTACTGGGTATCAGTGTATGTCTTTGTTACTTGGTGTCAGTGTTTGTCTGTATTACTTGGTGTCAGTGTGTATCTGTGCTACTGGCTGTCAGTGTGTATCTGTGTTACTTGGTGTAAGTGTGTGTCTTTGTTACTTGGTGTCCGTGTGTGTCGGTGTTACTGGGTGCCAGTGTATGTCTTTGTTACTGGGTGTCAGTGTATCTCTTTGTTACTTGGTCTAAGTGTGTGTCTGTGTTACTGGGTATCAGTGTCTGTCTTTGCTACTTGATGTAAGTGTGTGTCTGTGTTACTGGGTATCAGTGCATGTCTTTGTTACTTGGTGTCAGTGTATGTCTGTGTTACTTGGTGTCAGTGTGTGTCTGTGTTACTGGGTGTCAGTGTATCTCTTTGTTACTTGGTCTAAGTGTGTGTCTGTGTTACTGGGTATCAGTGTCTGTCTTTGTTACTTAGTGTAAGTGTGTGTCTGTGTTACTGGTTATCAGTGTATGTCTTTGTGACTTGGCGTCAGTGCATGTCTTTGTTACTGGGTGTCAGTGTGTGTCTTTGTGACTTGGTGTCAGTGTATGTCTTTGTTACTTGGTGTAAGTGTGTGTCTGTGTTCCTGGGTATCGGTGTATGTCTTTGTTACTTGGTGTCAGTGTATGTCAAAATAATTGGTGTAAGTGTATGTCTTTGTTACTTGGTGTCAGAGTATGTCTGTGTTACTTGGTGTCAGTGTGTTTGTTTGTGTTACTGGGTGTCAGTGTGTGTCTGTGTTACTTGGTGTCCGTGTGTGTCTGTGTTACTGGGTGCCAGTGTATGTCTTTGTTAATGGGTGTCATTGTATCTCTTTGTTACTTGGTGTAAGTGTGTATCTGTGTTACTGGGTATCAGTGCATGTCTTTGTTACTTGGTGTCAGTGTGTGTCTGTGTTACTTGGTGTAAGTGTGTGTCTGTGTTACTGGATATCAGTGTATGTCTTTGTGACTTGGCGTCAGTGTATGTCTTTGTTACTGGGTGTCAGTGTGTGTCTTTGTGACTTGGTGTCAGTGTATGTCTTTGTTACTTGGTGTAATTGTCTGTCTTTGTCACTTGATGTAAGTGTATGTCTTTGTTACTTGGTGTCAGTGTATGTCTGTGTTACTTGGTGTCAGTGTGTATCTTTGTTACTTGGTGTAAGTGTATGTCTTTGTTGCTTGGTGTCAGTGCATGTCTTTGTTACTTGGTGTCAGTCTGTGTCTGTGTTACTGGGCATCAGTGTATGTCTTTGTGACTTGGTATCAGTGAATGTCTTTGTGACTTGGTGTCAGTGTATGTCTTTTTACTGGGTATCAGTGTATGTCTTTGTTACTTGGTGTCAGTGTATGTCTGTGTAACTTGGTGTAAGTGTGTGTCTGTGTTACTGGGTGTCAGTGTGCGTCTGTGTTACTTGGTGTAAGTCTGTGTCTTTGTTACTTGGTGTCCGTGTGTGTCTGTGTTACTGGGTGTCAGTGTATGTCTTTGTTACTTGGCGTCAGTGTATGTCTTTGTTACTGGGTGTCAGTGTGTGTCTTTGTGACTTGGTGTCAGTGTATGTCTTTGTTACTTGGTGTAATTGCCTGTCTTTGTTACTTGATGTAAGTGTATGTCTTCGTTACTTGGTGTCAGTGTTTGTCTGTGTTACTTGGTGTCAGTGTGTGTCTTTGTTACTGGGTGTCAGTGTGTGTCTTTGTGACTTGGTGTCAGTGTATGTCTTTGTTACTTGGTGTAATTGCCTGTCTTTGTTACTTGATGTAAGTGTATGTCTTTGTTACTTGGTGTCAGTGTATGTCTGTGTTACTTGGTGTCAGTGTGTTTGTTTGTGTTACTGGGTGTCTGTGTGTGTCTGTGTTACTTGGTGTCCGTGTGTGTCTGTGTTACTGGGTGCCAGTGTATGTCTTTGTTAATGGGTGTCATTGTATCTCTTTGTTACTTGGTGTAAGTGTGTGTCTGTGTTACTGGGTATCAGTGCATGTCTTTGTTACTTGGTGTCAGTGTATGTCTGTGATGCTTGGTGTGAGTGTGTGTCTGTGTTACTGGGTATCAGTGTATGTCTTTGTGACTTGGCGTCAGTGTATGTCTTTGTTACTGGGTGTCAGTGTGTGTCTTTGTGACTTGGTGTCAGTGTATGTCTTTGTTACTTGGTGTAATTGCCTGTCTTTGTTACTTGATATAAGTGTATGTCTTTGTTACTTGGTGTCAGTGTTTGTCTGTGTTACTTGGTGTCAGTGTGTGTCTTTGGTACTTGGTGTAAGTGTATGTCTTTGTTACTTGGTGTCATTGCATGTCTTTGTTACTTGGTGTCACTGTGTGTCTGTGTTACTGGGCATCAGTGTATGTCTTTGTGACTTGGTATCAGTGTATGTCTTTGTGACTTGGTGTCAGTGTATGTCTTTTTACTGGGTATCAGTGTATGTCTTTGTTACTTGGTGTCAGTGTATGTCTGTGTAACTTGGTGTAAGCGTGTGTCTGTGTTACTGGGCGTCAGTGTGCGTCTGTGTTACTTGGTGTAAGTCTGTGTGTTTGTTACTTGGTGTCCTTGTGTGTCTGTGTTACTGGGTGTCAGTGCATGTCTTTGTTACTGGGTGTCAGTATATGTCTTTGTTACTTGGTGTAAGTGTGTGTCTGTGTTACTGGGCGTCAGTGTATGTTTGTGTTACTTGGTGTAAGTGTGTGTCTGTGTTACTGGGTATCAGTGTATGTCTTTGTGACTTGGTGTCAGTGTATGTCTTTGTTACTGGGTGTCAGTGTGTGATTTTGTGTCTTGGTGTCAGTGTATGCCTTTGTTACTTGGTGTAAATGTGTGTCTGTGTTACTGGGTATCGGTGTATGTATTTGTTACTTGGTGTCAGTGTATGTCAAAATACTTGGTCTAAGTGTATGTTTTTGTTACTTGGTGTCAGTGTATGTCTGTGTTACTTGATGTCAGTGTGTTTGTTTGTGTTACTGGGTGTCTGTGTGTGTCTGTGTTACTTGGTGTAAGTGTGTGTCTTTGTTACTTGGTGTCCGTGTGTGTCGGTGTTACTGGGTGCCAGTGTATGTCTTTGTTACTGGGTGTCAGTGTATCTCTTTGTTACTTGGTCTAAGTGTGTGTCTGTGTTACTGGGTATCAGGGTCCGTCTTTGCTACTTGGTGTAAGTGTGTGTCTGTGTTACTGGGTATCAGTGCATGTCTTTGTTACTTGGTGTCAGTGTATGTCTGTGTTACTTGGTGTCAGTGTGTGTCTGTGTTACTGGGTGTCAGTGTATCTCTTTGTTACTTGGTCTAAGTGTGTGTCTGTGTTACTGGGTATCAGTGCCTGTCTTTGTTACTTAGTGTAAGTGTGTGTCTGTGTTACTGGGTATCAGTGTATGTCTTTGTGACTTGGCGTCAGTGCATGTCTTTGTTACTGGGTGTCAGTGTGTGTCTTTGTGACTTGGTGTCAGTGTATGTCTTTGTTACTTGGTGTAAGTGTGTGTCTGTGTTCCTGGGTATCAGTGTATGTCTTTGTTACTTGGCGTCAGTGTATGTCAAAATAATCGGTGTAAGTGTATGTCTTTGTTACTTGGTGTCAGAGTATGTCTGTGTGACTTGGTGTCAGTGTGTTTGTTTGTGTTACTGGGTGTCAGTGTGTGTCTGTGTTACTTGGTGTCCGTGTGTGTCTGTGTTACTGGGTGCCAGTGTATGTCTTTGTTAATGTTTGTCATTGTATCTCTTTGTTACTTGGTGTAAGTGTGTGTCTGTGTTACTGGGTATCAGTGCATGTCTTTGTTACTTGGTGTCAGTGTATGTCTGTGATACTTGGCGTGAGTGTGTGTCTGTGTTACTGGGTATCAGTGTATGTCTTTGTGACTTGGCGTCAGTGTATGTCTTTGTTACTGGGTGTCAGTGTGTGGCTTTGTGACTTGGTGTCAGTGTATGTCTTTGTTACTTGGTGTAATTGCCTGTCTTTGTTACTTGATGTAAGTGAATGTCTTTGTTACTTGGTGTCAGTGTTTATCTGTGTTACTTGGTGTCAGTGTCTGTCTGTGTTACTGGGTATCAGTGTATGTCTTTGTTACTTGGTGTCAGTGTTTGTCTGTATTACTTGGTGTCAGTGTGTATCTGTGCTACTGGCTGTCAGTGTGTATCTGTGTTACTTGGTGTAAGTGTGTGTCTTTGTTACTTGGTGTCCGTGTGTGTCGGTGTTACTGGGTGCCAGTGTATGTCTTTGTTACTGGGTGTCAGTGTATCTCTTTGTTACTTGGTCTAAGTGTGTGTCTGTGTTACTGGGTATCAGAGTCTGTCTTTGCTACTTGATGTAAGTGTGTGTCTGTGTTACTGGGTATCAGTGCATGTCTTTGTTACTTGGTGTCAGTGTATGTCTGTGTTACTGGGTGTCAGTGTGTGTCTTTGTGACTTGGTGTCAGTGCATGTCTTTGTTACTTGGTGTAAGTGTGTGTCTGTGTTCCTGGGTATCAGTGTATGTCTTTGTTACTTGGCGTCAGTGTATGTCAAAATAATCGGTGTAAGTGTATGTCTTTGTTACTTGGTGTCAGAGTATGTCTGTGTGACTTGGTGTCAGTGTGTTTGTTTGTGTTACTGGGTGTCAGTGTGTGTCTGTGTTACTTGGTGTCCGTGTGTGTCTGTATTACTGGGTGCCAGTGTATGTCTTTGTTAATGTTTGTCATTGTATCTCTTTGTTACTTGGTGTAAGTGTGTGTCTGTGTTACTGGGTATCAGTGCATGTCTTTGTTACTTGGTGTCAGTGTATGTCTGTGATACTTGGTGTGAGTGTGTGTCTGTGTTACTGGGTATCAGTGTATGTCTTTGTGACTTGGCGTCAGTGTATGTCTTTGTTACTGGGTGTCAGTGTGTGGCTTTGTGACTTGGTGTCAGTGTATGTCTTTGTTACTTGGTGTAATTGCCTGTCTTTGTTACTTGATGTAAGTGAATGTCTTTGTTACTTGGTGTCAGTGTTTATCTGTGTTACTTGGTGTCAGTGTCTGTCTGTGTTACTGGGTATCAGTGTATGTCTTTGTTACTTGGTGTCAGTGTTTGTCTGTATTACTTGGTGTCAGTGTGTATCTGTGCTACTGGCTGTCAGTGTGTATCTGTGTTACTTGGTGTAAGTGTGTGTCTTTGTTACTTGGTGTCCGTGTGTGTCGGTGTTACTGGGTGCCAGTGTATGTCTTTGTTACTGGGTGTCAGTGTATCTCTTTGTTACTTGGTCTAAGTGTGTGTCTGTGTTACTGGGTATCAGTGTCTGTCTTTGCTACTTGATGTAAGTGTGTGTCTGTGTTACTGGGTATCAGTGCATGTCTTTGTTACTTGGTGTCAGTGTATGTCTGTGTTACTTGGTGTCAGTGTGTGTCTGTGTTACTGGGTGTCAGTGTATCTCTTTGTTACTTGGTCTAAGTGTGTGTCTGTGTTACTGGGTATCAGTGTCTGTCTTTGTTACTTAGTGTAAGTGTGTGTCTGTGTTACTGGGTATCAGTGTATGTCTTTGTGACTTGGCGTCAGTGCATGTCTTTGTTACTGGGTGTCAGTGTGTGTCTTTGTGACTTGGTGTCAGTGTATGTCTTTGTTACTTGGTGTAAGTGTGTGTCTGTGTTCCTGGGTATCAGTGTATGTCTTTGTTACTTGGTGTCAGTGCATGTCAAAATAATAGGTGTAAGTGTATGTCTTTGTTACTTGGTGTCAGAGTATGTCTGTGTTACTTGGTGTCAGTGTGTTTGTTTGTGTTACTGGGTGTCAGTGTGTGTCTGTGTTACTTGGTGTCCGTGTGTGTCTGTGTTACTGGGTGCCAGTGTATGTCTTTGTTAATGGGTGTCATTGTATCTCTTTGTTACTTGGTGTAAGTGTGTATCTGTGTTACTGGGTATCAGTGTCTGTCTTTGTTACTGGGTGTAAGTGTGTGTCTGTGTTACTGGGTATCAGTGCATGTCTTTGTTACTTGGTGTCAGTGTGTGTCTGTGTTACTTGGTGTAAGTGTGTGTCTGTGTTACTGGATATCAGTGTATGTCTTTGTGACTTGGCGTCAGTGTATGTCTTTGTTACTGGGTGTCAGTGTGTGTCTTTGTGACTTGGTGTCAGTGTATGTCTTTGTTACTTGGTGTAATTGTCTGTCTTTGTTACTTGATGTAAGTGTATGTCTTTGTTACTTGGTGTCAGTGTATGTCTGTGTTACTTGGTGTCAGTGTGTATCTTTGTTACTTGGTGTAAGTGTATGTCTTTGTTGCTTGGTGTCAGTGCATGTCTTTGTTACTTGGTGTCAGTGTGTGTCTGTGTTACTGGACATCAGTGTATGTCTTTGTGACTTGGTATCAGTGAATGTCTTTGTGACTTGGTGTCAGTGTATGTCTTTTTACTGGGTATCAGTGTATGTCTTTGTTACTTGGTGTCAGTGTATGTCTGTGTAACTTGGTGTAAGTGTGTGTCTGTGTTACTGGGTGTCAGTGTGCGTCTGTGTTACTTGGTGTAAGTCTGTCTCTTTGTTACTTGGTGTCCGTGTGTGTCTGTGTTACTGGGTGTCAGTGTATGTCTTTGTTACTGGGTGTCAGTGTATGTCTTTGTTACTTGGTGTAAGTGTGTGTCTGTGTTACTGGGCGTCAGTGTATGTTTGTGTTACTTGGTGTAAGTGTGTGTCTGTGTTACTGGGTATCAGTGTATGTCTTTGTGACTTGGTATCATTGTATGTCTTTGTTACTGGGTGTCAGTGTATGTCTTTGAAACTTGGTGTCAGTGTATGTCTTTGTGACTTGGTGTCAGTGTATGTCTTTTTACTGCTTATCATTGTATGTCTTTGTTACTTGGTGTCATTGTAAGTCTGTGTAACTTGGTGTAAGCGTTTGTCTGTGTTACTGGGTGTCAGTGTGCGTCTGTGTTACTTGGTGTAAGTTTGTGTCTGTGTTACTGGGTATGTCTTTGTGACTTGGCGTCATTGTATGTCTTTGTTACTGGGTGTCAGTGTGTGTCTTTGTGACTTGGTGTCAGTGTATGTCTTTGTTACTTGGTGTAAGTGTGTGTCTGTGTTACTGTGTATCAGTGTATGTCTTTGTTACTTAGTGTCAGTGTATGTCAAAATACTTGGTGTAAGTGATTGTCTTTGTTACTTGGTGTCAGTGTGTTTGTTTGTGTTACTGGGTGTCTGTGTGTGTCTGTGTTACTTGGTGTAAGTGTGTGTCTTTGTTACTTGGTGTCCGTCTGTGTCGGTGTTACTGGGTGTCAGTGGATGTCTTTGTTACTGGGTGTCAGTGTATCTCTTTGTTACTTGGTCTAAGTGTGTGTCTGTGTTACTGGGTATCAGTGTCTGCCTTTGTTACTTGGTGTAAGTGTGTGTCTGTGTTACTGGGTATCAGTGCATGTCTTTGTTACTTGTTGTCAGTGTATGTCTGTGTTACTGGGTGTCAGTGTATCTCTTTGTTACTTGGTCTAAGTGTGTGTCTGTGTTACTGGGTATCAGCGTCTGTCTTTGTTACTCAGTGTAAGTGTGTGTCTGTGTTCCTGGGTATCAGTGTATGTCTTTGTGACTTGGCGTCAGTGCATGTCTTTGTTACTGGGTGTCAGTGTGTGTCTTTGTGACTTGGTGTCAGTGAATGTCTTTGTTACTGGGTGTAAGTGTGTGTCTGAGTTGCTGGGTATCAGTGTATGTCTTTGTTACTTGGTGTCAGTGTATGTCTTTTTTACTGGGTGTCAGTGTGTGTCTGTGTTACTTGGTGTCAGTGTATGTCTTTGTTACTTGGTGTCAGTGTATGTCTTTGTTACTTGGGGGAAGTGTGTGTCTTTGTTACTTGGTGTAAGTGTATATCTTTGTTACTTGGTGTCAGTGTATGACTTTGTTACTTGGTGTCAGTGTATGTCTTTGTTACTAGGTGTCAGTGTATTTCTTTGTTACTGGGTGTCAGTGTAAGTCTTTGTTACTTGGTGTCAGGGTATGTCTTTGTTACTTGGGGTAAGTGTATGTCTTTGTTACTTGGTGTCAGTGTATGTCTTTGTTACTTGTTGTAAGTGTGCGTCTGTGTTACTGGGTATCAGTGTATGTCTTTGTTCATTGGTGTCAGTGTATGTCTTTGTGACTTGGTGTCAGTGTATGTCTTTGTTACTTGGTGCCAGTGTATGACTTTGTTACTTGGTGTCAGTGTATGTCTTTGTTACTTGGTGTAAGTGTGTGTCTGTGTTACTGGGTATCAGTGGATGTCTTTGTAACTTGGTGTAAGTGTATGTCTGTGTTACTTGGTGTAAGTGTATGTCTTTGTTACTTGGTGTCAGTGTATGACTTTGTTACTTGGTGTAAGTGTGTGTCTGTGTTACTGGGTATCAGTGTATGTCTTTGCTATTTGGTGTCAGTGTATGTCTTTGTGACTTGGTGTCAGTGTATGTCTTTGTTACTGGGTGTAAGTGTGTGTCTGAGTTGCTGGGTATCAGTGTATGTCTTTGTTACTTGGTGTCAGTGTATGTCTTTTTTACTGGGTGTCAGTGTGTGTCTGTGTTACTTGGTGTCAGTGTATGTCTTTGTTACTTTGTGTCAGTGTATGTCTTTGTTACTAGGGGGAAGTGTGTGTCTTTGTTACTTGGTGTAAGTGTATATCTTTGTTACTTGGTGTCAGTGTATGACTTTGTTACTTGGTGTCAGTGTATGTCTTTGTTACTAGGTGTCAGTGTATTTCTTTGTTACTGGGTGTCAGTGTAAGTCTTTGTGACTTGGTGTCAGTGTATGTCTTTGTTACTTGGTGTCAGGGTATGTCTTTGTTACTTGGGGTAAGTGTATGACTTTGTTACTTGGTGTCAGTGTATGTCTTTGTTACTTGTTGTAAGTGTGCGTCTGTGTTACTGGGTATCAGTGTATGTCTTTGTTCCTTGGTGTCAGTGTATGTCTTTGTGACTTGGTGTCAGTGTATGTCTTTGTTAATTGGTGCCAGTGTATGACTTTGTTACTTGGTGTCAGTGTATGTCTTTGTTACTTGGTGTAAGTGTGTGTCTGTGTTACTGGGTATCAGTGGATGTCTTTGTAACTTGGTGTAAGTGTATGTCTGTGTTACTTGGTGTAAGTGTATGTCTTTGTTACTTGGTGTCAGTGCATGACTTTGTTACTTGGTGTAAGTGTGTGTCTGTGTTACTGGGTATCAGTGTATGTCTTTGTTACTTGGTGTCAGTGTATGTCTTTGTGACTTGGTGTCAGTGTATGTCTTTGTTACTTGGTGTAAGTTTGTGTCTTTGTTACTTGGTCTAAGTGTGTGTCTGTGTTACTGGGTATCAGCGTCTGTCTTTGTTACTCAGTGTAAGTGTGTGTCTGTGTTCCTGGGTATCAGTGTATGTCTTTGTGACTTGGCGTCAGTGCATGTCTTTGTTACTGGGTGTCAGTGTGTGTCTTTGTGACTTGGTGTCAGTGAATGTCTTTGTTACTGGGTGTAAGTGTGTGTCTGAGTTGCTGGGTATCAGTGTATGTCTTTGTTACTTGGTGTCAGTGTATGTCTTTTTTACTGGGTGTCAGTGTGTGTCTGTGTTACTTGGTGTCAGTGTATGTCTTTGTTACTTGGTGTCAGTGTATGTCTTTGTTACTTGGGGGAAGTGTGTGTCTTTGTTACTTGGTGTAAGTGTATATCTTTGTTACTTGGTGTCAGTGTATGACTTTGTTACTTGGTGTCAGTGTATGTCTTTGTTACTAGGTGTCAGTGTATTTCTTTGTTACTGGGTGTCAGTGTAAGTCTTTGTTACTTGGTGTCAGGGTATGTCTTTGTTACTTGGGGTAAGTGTATGTCTTTGTTACTTGGTGTCAGTGTATGTCTTTGTTACTTGTTGTAAGTGTGCGTCTGTGTTACTGGGTATCAGTGTATGTCTTTGTTCATTGGTGTCAGTGTATGTCTTTGTGACTTGGTGTCAGTGTATGTCTTTGTTACTTGGTGCCAGTGTATGACTTTGTTACTTGGTGTCAGTGTATGTCTTTGTTACTTGGTGTAAGTGTGTGTCTGTGTTACTGGGTATCAGTGGATGTCTTTGTAACTTGGTGTAAGTGTATGTCTGTGTTACTTGGTGTAAGTGTATGTCTTTGTTACTTGGTGTCAGTGTATGACTTTGTTACTTGGTGTAAGTGTGTGTCTGTGTTACTGGGTATCAGTGTATGTCTTTGCTATTTGGTGTCAGTGTATGTCTTTGTGACTTGGTGTCAGTGTATGTCTTTGTTACTGGGTGTAAGTGTGTGTCTGAGTTGCTGGGTATCAGTGTATGTCTTTGTTACTTGGTGTCAGTGTATGTCTTTTTTACTGGGTGTCAGTGTGTGTCTGTGTTACTTGGTGTCAGTGTATGTCTTTGTTACTTTGTGTCAGTGTATGTCTTTGTTACTAGGGGGAAGTGTGTCTTTGTTACTTGGTGTAAGTGTATATCTTTGTTACTTGGTGTCAGTGTATGACTTTGTTACTTGGTGTCAGTGTATGTCTTTGTTACTAGGTGTCAGTGTATTTCTTTGTTACTGGGTGTCAGTGTAAGTCTTTGTGACTTGGTGTCAGTGTATGTCTTTGTTACTTGGTGTCAGGGTATGTCTTTGTTACTTGGGGTAAGTGTATGACTTTGTTACTTGGTGTCAGTGTATGTCTTTGTTACTTGTTGTAAGTGTGCGTCTGTGTTACTGGGTATCAGTGTATGTCTTTGTTCCTTGGTGTCAGTGTATGTCTTTGTGACTTGGTGTCAGTGTATGTCTTTGTTAATTGGTGCCAGTGTATGACTTTGTTACTTGGTGTCAGTGTATGTCTTTGTTACTTGGTGTAAGTGTGTGTCTGTGTTACTGGGTATCAGTGGATGTCTTTGTAACTTGGTGTAAGTGTATGTCTGTGTTACTTGGTGTAAGTGTATGTCTTTGTTACTTGGTGTCAGTGCATGACTTTGTTACTTGGTGTAAGTGTGTGTCTGTGTTACTGGGTATCAGTGTATGTCTTTGTTACTTGGTGTCAGTGTATGTCTTTGTGACTTGGTGTCAGTGTATGTCTTTGTTACTTGGTGTAAGTTTGTGTCTTTGTTACTTGGTGTCAGTGGATGTCTGTGTTACTTTGTGTAAGTGTATGTCTTTGTTACTTGGTGTCAGTGTATGTCTTTGTTACTTGGTGTCAGTGTATGTCTGTGTTACTTGGTGTCAGTGTGTATCTTTGTTACTTGGTGTAAGTGTATGTCTTTGTTGCTTGGTGTCAGTGCATGTCTTTGTTACTTGGTGTCAGTGTGTGTCTGTGTTACTGGGCATCAGTGTATGTCTTTGTGACTTGGTATCAGTGTATGTCTTTGTGACTTGGTGTCAGTGTATGTCTTTTTACTGGGTATCAGTGTATGTCTTTGTTACTTGGTGTCAGTGTATGTCTGTGTAACTTGGTGTAAGTGTGTGTCTGTGTTACTGGGTGTCAGTGTGCGTCTGTGTTACTTGGTGTAAGTCTATGTCTTTGTTACTTGGTGTCCGTGTGTGTCTGTGTTACTGGGTGTCAGTGTATGTCTTTGTTACTGGGTGTCAGTGTATGTCTTTGTTACTTGGTGTAAGTGTGTGTCTGTGTTACTGGGCGTCAGTGTATGTTTGTGTTACTTGGTGTAAGTGTGTGTCTGTGTTACTGGGTATCAGTGTATGTCTTTGTGACTTGGTATCATTGTATGTCTTTGTTACTGGGTGTCAGTGTATGTCTTTGTAACTTGGTGTCAGTGTATGTCTTTGTGACTTGGTGTCAGTGTATGTCTTTTTACTGCGTATCATTGTATGTCTTTGTTACTTGGTGTCATTGTAAGTCTGTGTAACTTGGTGTAAGTATTTGTCTGTGTTACTGGGTGTCAGTGTGCGTCTGTGTTACTTGGTTTAAGTTTGTGTCTGTGTTACTGGGTATCAGTGTATGTCTTTGTGACTTGGCGTCATTGTATGTCTTTGTTACTGGGTGTCAGTGTGTGTCTTTGTGACTTGGTGTCAGTGTATGTCTTTGTTACTTGGTGTAAGTGTGTGTCTGTGTTACTGTGTATCAGTGTATGTCTTTGTTACTTAGTGTCAGTGTATGTCAAAATACTTGGTGTAAGTGTATGTCTGTGTTACTTGGTGTCAGTGTGTTTGTTTGTGTTACTGGGTGTCTGTGTGTGTCTGTGTTACTTGGTGTAAGTGTGTGTCTTTGTTACTTGGTGTCCGTCTGTGTCGGTGTTACTGGGTGTCAGTGGATGTCTTTGTTACTGGGTGTCAGTGTATCTCTTTGTTACTTGGTCTAAGTGTGTGTCTGTGTTACTGGGTATCAGTGTCTGTCTTTGTTACTTGGTGTAAGTGTGTGTCTGTGTTACTGGGTATCAGTGCATGTCTTTGTTACTTGTTGTCAGTGTATGTCTGTGTTACTGGGTGTCAGTGTATCTCTTTGTTTTTTGGTCTAAGTGTGTGTCTGTGTTACTGGGTATCAGCGTCTGTCTTTGTTACTCAGTGTAAGTGTGTGTCTGTGTTACTGGGTGTCAGTGTATGTCTTTGTAACTTGGTGTCAGTGTATGTCTTTGTGACTTGGTGTCAGTGTATGTCTTTTTACTGCGTATCATTGCATGTCTTTGTTACTTGGTGTCATTGTAAGTCTGTGTAACTTGGTGTAAGTATTTCTCTGTGTTACTGGGTGTCAGTGTGCGTCTGTGTTACTTGGTGTAAGTTTGTGTCTGTGTTACTGGGTATCAGTGTATGTCTTTGTGACTTGGCGTCATTGTATGTCTTTGTTACTGGGTGTCAGTGTGTGTCTTTGTGATTGGTGTCAGTGTATGTCTTTGTTACTTGGTGTAAGTGTGTGTCTGTGTTACTGTGTATCAGTGTATGTCTTTGTTACTTAGTGTCAGTGTATGTCAAAATACTTGGTGTAAGTGTATGTCTGTGTTACTTGGTGTCAGTGTGTTTGTTTGTGTTACTGGGTGTCTGTGTGTGTCTGTGTTACTTGGTGTAAGTGTGTGTCTTTGTTACTTGGTGTCCGTCTGTGTCGGTGTTAGCGGGTGTCAGTGGATGTCTTTGTTACTGGGTGTCAGTGTATCTCTTTGTTACTTGGTCTAAGTGTGTGTCTGTGTTACTGGGTATCAGTGTCTGTCTTTGTTACTTGGTGTAAGTGTGTGTCTGTGTTACTGGGTATCAGTGCATGTCTTTGTTACTTGTTGTCAGTGTATGTCTGTGTTACTGGGTGTCAGTGTATCTCTTTGTTACTTGGTCTAAGTGTGTGTCTGTGTTACTGGGTATCAGCGTCTGTCTTTGTTACTCAGTGTAAGTGTGTGTCTGTGTTACTGGGTATCAGTGTATGTCTTTGTGACTTGGCGTCAGTGCATGTCTTTGTTACTGGGTGTCAGTGTGTGTCTTTGTGACTTGGTGTCAGTGAATGTCTTTGTTACTGGGTGTAAGTGTGTGTCTGAGTTGCTGGGTATCAGTGTATGTCTTTGTTACTTGGTGTCAGTGTATGTCTTTTTTACTGGGTGTCAGTGTGTGTCTGTGTTACTTGGTGTCAGTGTATGTCTTTGTTACTTGGTGTCAGTGTATGACTTTGTTACTTGGTGTAAGTGTGTGTCTGTGTTACTGGGTATCAGTGTATGTCTTTGTTATTTGGTGTCAGTGTATGTCTTTGTGACTTGGTGTCAGTGTATGTCTTTGTTACTGGGTGTAAGTGTGTGTCTGAGTTGCCGGGTATCAGTGTATGTCTTTGTTACTTGGTGTCAGTGTATGTCTTTTTTACTGGGTGTCAGTGTGTGTCTGTGTTACTTGGTGTCAGTGTATGTCTTTGTTACTTGGTGTCAGTGTAAGTCTTTGTTACTTGGGGGAAGTGTGTGTCTTTGTTACTTGGTGTAAGTGTATATCTTTGTTACTTGGTGTCAGTGTATGACTTTGTTACTTGGTGTCAGTGTATGTCTTTGTTACTAGGTGTCAGTGTATTTCTTTGTTACTGGGTGTCAGTGTAAGTCTTTGTGACTTGGTGTCAGTGTATGTCTTTGTTACTTGGTGTCAGGGTATGTCTTTGTTACTTGGGGTAAGTGTATGACTTTGTTACTTGGTGTCAGTGTATGTCTTTGTTACTTGTTGTAAGTGTGCGTCTGTGTTACTGGGTATCAGTGTATGTCTTTGTTCCTTGGTGTCAGTGTATGTCTTTGTGACTTGGTGTCAGTGTATGTCTTTGTTAATTGGTGCCAGTGTATGACTTTGTTACTTGGTGTCAGTGTATGTCTTTGTTACTTGGTGTAAGTGTGTGTCTGTGTTACTGGGTATCAGTGGATGTCTTTGTAACTTGGTGTAAGTGTATGTCTGTGTTACTTGGTGTAAATGTATGTCTTTGTTACTTGGTGTCAGTGCATGACTTTGTTACTTGGTGTAAGTGTGTGCTGTGTTACTGGGTATCAGTTTATGTCTTTGTTACTTGGTGTCAGTGTATGTCTTTGTGACTTGGTGTCAGTGTATGTCTTTATTACTTGGTGTAAGTTTGTGTCTTTGTTACTTGGTGTCAGTGGATGTCTGTGTTACTTTGTGTAAGTGTATGTCTTTGTTACTTGGTGTCAGTGTATGTCTTTGTTACTTGGTGTATGTGTGTGTCTGTGTTACTGGGTAACAAAGTATGTATTTGTTCCTTGGTGTCAGTGTATGTCTTTGTGACTTGGTGTCAGTGTATGTCTTTGTTACTCGTTGTCAGTGTATGGCTTTGTTACTGGGTGTCATTGTATGTCTTTGTTACTAGGTGTCAGTGTATGACTTTGTTACTTGGTGTTAGTGTGTGTCTGTGTTACTGTGGATCAGTGTATGTCTTTGTAACTTGGTGTAAGTGTGTGTCTGTGTACTTGGTATCAGTGGATGTCTTTGTTACTTGGTGTCAGTCCATGTCTTTGTTACTTTGTGTAAGAGTATATCTTTGTTACTTGGTGTCAGTGTATGACTTTGTTACTTGGTGTCAGTGTATGTCTTTGTTACTTGTTGTCAGTGTGTGTCTGTGTTACTGGGTATCAGTGTATATCTTTGATACTTGGTGTCAGTGTAAGTCTTTGTTCCTTGGTGTAAGTGTGTGTCTGTGTTACTTGGTGTAAGTGTATGTCTTTGTTACTTGGTGTCAGTGTATGTCTTTGTTACTTGGTGTATGTGTGTGTCTGTGTTACTGGGTATCATTGTATGTCTTTGTTCCTTGGTGTCAGTGTATGTCTTTGTGACTTGGTGTCAGTGTATGTCTTTGTTACTTGGCGTCAGCGTATGTCTTTGTTACTTGTTGTAAGTGTGTGTCTGTGTTACTGGATATCAGTGTGTGTCTGTGTTACTGGGTATCAGTGTATGTCTTTGTTGCTTGGTGTCTGTGCATGTCTGTCTTACTTGGTGTCAGTGTCTGTCTTTGTTACTTGGTGTCAGTGTATGTCTTGTTTACTTGGTGTAAGTGTGTGTCTGTGTTACTGGGTATCAGTGTATGTCTTTGTTACCTGGTGTCAGTGTATGTATTTGTTACTTGGTGTATGTGTGTGTCTGTGTTACTGGGTATCAGTGTATGTCTTTGTTACTTGGTGTCAGTGTATGTCTTTGTTACTTCGTGTAAGTGTATGTCTTTGTTACTTGGTGTCAGTGTATTTCTTTGTTACTTGGTGTAATTGTGTGTCTGTGTTACTGGGCATCAGTGTATGTCTTTGTTACTTGTGTAAGTGTGTGTCTGTGTTACTGGGTATCAGTGCATGTCTTTGTTACTTGGTGTCAGTGTATGTCTGTTTTTTTGGTGTAAGTGTGTGCCTTTGTTACTTGGTGTCAGTGGATGTCTGTGTTACTTTGTGTAATTGTATGTCTTTGTTACTTGGTGTCAGTGTATGTCTTTGCTACTTGGTGTATCTGTGTGTCTGTGTTACTGGGTATCAAAGTATGTCTTTGTTCCTTGGTGTCAGTGTATGTCTTTGAGACTTGGTATCTGTGCATGTCTTTGTTACTCGTTGTCAGTGTATGTCTTTGTTACTTGGGGTCAGTGTATGTCTTTGTTACTGTGTGTCATTGTATGTCTTTGTTACTTGGTGTCAGTGTATGACTTTGTTACTTGGTATCAGTGTATGTCTTTGTTACTTGGAGGAAGTGTGTGTCTTTGTTACTGTGTATCAGTGTATGTCTTTGTTACTTGCTGTAAGTGTGTGTCTGTGTTACTGGGTATCAGTGGAAGTCTTTGTTACTGGGTGTCAGTGCTTGTCTTTGTTACTTGGTGTACCTGTATGTCTTTTTTACTTGGTGTCAGTGTATGACTTTGTTACTTGGTGTAAGTGTGTGTCTGTGTTACTGGGTATCAGTGTATGTCTTTGTTACTTGGTGTCAGTGTATGTCTTGTTTACATGGTGTAAGTGTGTGTCTGTGTTACTGGGTATCAGTGTATGTCTTTGTTACTTTGTGTCAGTGTATGTCTTTGTTATTTTGTGTATGCGTATGTCTTTGTTACTTGGTATCAGTGTATGTATCTGTTACTTGGTGTATGTGTGTGTCTGTGTTACTGGGTATCAGTGTATGTCTTTGTTACTTGGTGTAAGTGTGTGTCTGTGTAACTGGGTATCAGTGTATGACTTTGTTACTTGGTGTTAGTGTATGTCTGTGTTATTTGGTGTAAGTTTGTGTCTTTGTTACTTGGTGTCAGTGGATGTCTGTGTTAGTTTGTGTAAGTGTATGTCTTTGTTACTTGGTGTCAGTGTATGTCTTTGTTACTTGGTGTATGTGAGTGTCTGTGTTACTGGGTATCAAAGTATGTCTTTGTTCCTTGGTGTCAGTGTATGTCTTTGTTACTCGTTGTCAGTGTATGTCTTTGTCATTTGGTGTCAGTGTATGTCTTTGTTACTGGGTGTCATTGTATGTCTTTGTTACTTGGTGTCAGTGTATGACTTTGTTACTTGGTGTCACTGTATGTCTTTGTTACTTGGTGTAAGTGTGTGTCTGTGTTACTGTGGATCAGTGCATGTCTTTGTTACTTGGTGTAAGTGTGTGTCTGTGTTACTTGGTATCAGTGGATGTCTTTGTTACTTGGTGTCAGTGCATGTCTTTGTTACTTGGTGTAAGTATATATCTTTGTTACTTGGTGTCAGTGTATGACTTTGTTACTTGGTGTCAGTGTATGTCTTTGTTACTAGGTGTCAGTGTATTACTTTGTTACTGGGTGTCAGTGTATGTCTTTGTTACTTGGTGTCAGTGTATGTCTTTGTGACTTGGTGTCAGTGCATGTCTTTGTTACTTGGTGTAAGTGTGTGTCTGTGTTACTGGGTATCAGTGTATGTCTTTGTTACTTGGTGCAAGTGTATGTCTTTGTTACTTGGTGTCAGTGTATGTCTTTGTTACTCGGTGTCAGTGTATGTCTTTGTTACTTGGTGTAAGTGTATGTCTTTGTTACTTGGTGTCAGTGTATGTCTTTGTTACTTGGTGTATGTGTGTGTCTGTGTTAATGGGTATCACTGTATGTCTTTGTTCCTTGGTGTCAGTGTATGTCTTTGAGACTTGGTGTCAGTGTATGTCTTTGTTACTTGGTGTCAGTGTATGTCTTTGTTACTTGGTGTAAGTGTGTGTCTGTGTTGCTGGGTATCAGTGTATGTCTTTGTTACTTGGTGTCAGTGTATGTCTTTGTTACTTGGTGTCAGTGTATTTCTTTGTTACTGGGTGTCAGTGTATGTCTTTGTGACTTGGAGTCAGTGGATGTCTTTGTTACTTGGTGTAAGTGTATGTCTTTGTTACTTGGTGTAAGAGTGTGGCTGTGTTACTGGGTATCAGTGTATGTCTTTGTTACTTGGTGTAAGTGTGTGTCTGTGTTACTGGGTATCAGTGGATGTCTTTGTTACTTGTTGTCAGTGCATGTCTTTGTTACTTGGTGTAAGTGTTTGTCTGTGTTACTGGGTATCAGTGTATGTCTTTGTTACTTGGTGTCAGTGTATGTCTTTGTTACTTGGTGTCAGTGTATTTCTTTGTTACTGGGTGTCAGTGGATGTCTTTGTGACTTGGTGTCAGTGTATGTCTTTGTTACTTGGTGTCAGGGTATGTCTTTGTTACTTGGTGTAAGTGTATTTCTTTCTTATTTGGTGTCAATGTATGTCTTTGTTACTTGTTGTAAGTGTGTGTCTGTGTTACTTGGTGTAAGTGTGTGTCTGTGTTACTTGGCGTAAGTGTATGTCATTGTTACTTGGTGTCAGTGTATGTCTTTGTTACTTGGTGTATGTGTTTGTCTGTGTTACTGGGTATCATTGTATGTCTTTGTTCCTTGGTGTCAGCGCTTGTCTTTGTTACTTGGTGTAAGTGTATGTCTTTGTTACTTGGTGTCAGTGTATGACTTTGTTACTTGGTGTAAGTGTGTGTCTGTGTTACTGGGTATCAGTGTATGTCTTTGTTACTTGGTGTCAGTGTATGTCTTGTTTACTTGGTGTACGTGTGTGTCTGTGTTACTGGGTATCAGTGTATGTCTTTGTTACTTTGTGTCAGTGTATGTCTTTCTTATTTGGTGTAAGCGTATGTCTTTGTTACTTGGTGTCAGCTTATGTATCTGTTACTTGGTGTATGTGTGTGTCTGTGTTACTGGGGATCAGTGTATGACTTTGTTACTTGGTGTAATTGTGTGTCTGTGTAACTGGGTATTAGTGTATGTCTTTGTTACTTGGTGTCAGTGTATGTCTGTGTTATTTGGTGTAAGTTTGTGTCTTTGTTACTTGGTGTCAGTTAATGTCTGTGTTACTTTGTGTAAGTGTATGTCTTTGTTACTTGGTGTCAGTGTATGTCTTTGTTACTTGGTGTCAGTGTATGTCTTTGTTACTCGTTGACAGTGTATGTCTTTGTCATTTGGTGTCAGTGTATGTCTTTGTTACTGGGTGTCATTGTATGACTTTGTTACTTGGTGTCAGTGTATGACTTTGTTACTTGGTGTAAGTGTGTGTCTGTGTTACTGTGGATCAGTGTATGTCTTTGTTACTTGGTGTAAGTGTATGTCTTTGTGACTTGGTGTCAGTGTATGTCTTTGTTACTCGTTGAAAGTGTATGTCTTTGTCATTTGGTGTCAGTGTATGTCTTTGTTACTTGGTGTAAGTGTGTGTCTGTGTTACTGTGGATCAGTGTATGTCTTTGTTACTTGGTGTCAGTGCATGTCTTTGTTACTTGGTGTTAGTGTATACCTTTGTTACTTGGTGTCAGTGTATGACTTTGTTACTTGGTGTCAGTGTATGTCTTTGTTACTAGGTGTCAGTGTATTTCTTTGTTCCTGGGTGTCAGTGTATGTCTTTGTTACTTGGTGTCAGTGTATGTCTTTGTGACTTGGTGTCAGGATATGTCTTTGTTACTTGGGGTAAGTGCATGTCTTTGTTACTTGGTGTCAGTGTATGTCTTTGTTACTTGTTGTAAGTGTGTGTCTGTTACTGGGTATCAGTGTATGTCTTTGTTACTTGGTATCAGTGTATGTCTTTGTTACTTGGCGTAAGTGTGTGTCTGTGTTACTTGGTGTAAGTGTATGTCTTTGTTACTTGGTGTCAGTGTATGTCTTTGTTACTTGGTGTATGTGTGTGTCTGTGTTACTGGGTATCACTGACTGTCTTTGTTCCTTGCTGTCGGTGTATGTCTTTGTGACAGGGTGTCAGTGTATGTCTTTGTTACTTGGTGTAAGTGTGTGTCTGTGTTGCTGGGTATCAGTGTATGTCTTTGATACTTGGTGTCAGTGTATGTCTTTGTTACTTGGTGTCAGTGTATTTCTTTGTTACTGGGTGTCAGTGCATGTCTTTGTGACTTGGTGTCAGTGTATGACTTTGTTACTTGGTGTCAGTGTATGTCTTTGTTACTTGGTGTAAGTGTGTGTCTGTGTTACTGGGTATCAGTGTATGTCTTTGTTACTTGGTGTCAGTGTATGTCTTTGTTACTCGGTGTCACTGTGTATGTCTTTGCTACTTGGTGTAAGTGTCTGTCTTTGTTACTTGGTGTCAGTGTATGTCTTTGTTATTTGGTGTATGTGTGTGTCTGTGTTACTGGGTATCACTGTATGTCTTTGTTCCTTGGTGTCAGTGTATGTCTTTGTGACTTGGTGTCAGTGTATGTCTTTGTTACTTGGTGTCAGTGTATGACTTTGTTACTTGGTGTCAGTGTATGTCTTTGTTACTTGGTGTAAGTGTGTGTCTGTGTTGCTGGGTATCAGTGTATGTCTTTGTTACTTGGTGTCAGTGTATGTCTTTGTTACTTGGTGTCAGTGTATTCCTTTGTTACTGGGTGTCAGTGCATGTCTTTGTGACTTGGTGTCACTGTATGTCTTTGTTACTTGGTGTAAGTGTATGTCTTTGTTACGTGGTGTAAGAGTGTGTCTGTGTTACTTGGTGTAAGATTGTGTCTGTGTTACTGGGTATCAGTGTATGTCTTTGTTACTTGGTGTAAGTGTGTGTCTGTGTTACTGGGTATCAGTGGATGTCTTTGTTACTGGGTATCAGTGTATGTCTTTGTTACTTGTTGTCAGTGTATGTCTTTGTTACTTGGTGTAAGTGTGTGTCTGTGTTACTGTGGATCAGTGTATGTCTTTGTTACTTGGTGTCAGTGCATGTCTTTGTTACTTGGTGTAAGTGTATGTCTTTGAGACTTGGTGTCAGTGTATGTCTTTGTTACTTGGTGTCAGTGTATGTCTTTGTTACTTGGTGTAAGTGTGTGTCTGTGTTGCTGGGTATCAGTGTATGTCTTTGTTACTTGGTGTCAGTGTATGTCTTTGTTACTTGGTGTCAGTGTATTTCTTTGTTACTGGGTGTCAGTGTATGTCTTTGTGACTTGGAGTCAGTGGATGTCTTTGTTACTTGGTGTAAGTGTATGTCTTTGTTACTTGGTGTAAGAGTGTGGCTGTGTTACTGGGTATCAGTGTATGTCTTTGTTACTTGGTGTAAGTGTGTGTCTGTGTTACTGGGTATCAGTGGATGTCTTTGTTACTTGTTGTCAGTGCATGTCTTTGTTACTTGGTGTAAGTGTTTGTCTGTGTTACTGGGTATCAGTGTATGTCTTTGTTACTTGGTGTCAGTGTATGTCTTTGTTACTTGGTGTCAGTGTATTTCTTTGTTACTGGGTGTCAGTGGATGTCTTTGTGACTTGGTGTCAGTGTATGTCTTTGTTACTTGGTGTCAGGGTATGTCTTTGTTACTTGGTGTAAGTGTATTTCTTTCTTATTTGGTGTCAATGTATGTCTTTGTTACTTGTTGTAAGTGTGTGTCTGTGTTACTTGGTGTAAGTGTGTGTCTGTGTTACTTGGCGTAAGTGTATGTCATTGTTACTTGGTGTCAGTGTATGTCTTTGTTACTTGGTGTATGTGTTTGTCTGTGTTACTGGGTATCATTGTATGTCTTTGTTCCTTGGTGTCAGCGCTTGTCTTTGTTACTTGGTGTAAGTGTATGTCTTTGTTACTTGGTGTCAGTGTATGACTTAGTTACTTGGTGTAAGTGTGTGTCTGTGTTACTGGGTATCAGTGTATGTCTTTGTTACTTGGTGTCAGTGTATGTCTTGTTTACTTGGTGTACGTGTGTGTCTGTGTTACTGGGTATCAGTGTATGTCTTTGTTACTTTGTGTCAGTGTATGTCTTTCTTATTTGGTGTAAGCGTATGTCTTTGTTACTTGGTGTCAGCTTATGTATCTGTTACTTGGTGTATGTGTGTGTCTGTGTTACTGGGGATCAGTGTATGACTTTGTTACTTGGTGTAATTGTGTGTCTGTGTAACTGGGTATTAGTGTATGTCTTTGTTACTTGGTGTCAGTGTATGTCTGTGTTATTTGGTGTAAGTTTGTGTCTTTGTTACTTGGTGTCAGTTAATGTCTGTGTTACTTTGTGTAAGTGTATGTCTTTGTTACTTGGTGTCAGTGTATGTCTTTGTTACTTGGTGTCAGTGTATGTCTTTGTTACTCGTTGACAGTGTATGTCTTTGTCATTTGGTGTCAGTGTATGTCTTTGTTACTGGGTGTCATTGTATGACTTTGTTACTTGGTGTCAGTGTATGACTTTGTTACTTGGTGTAAGTGTGTGTCTGTGTTACTGTGGATCAGTGTATGTCTTTGTTACTTGGTGTAAGTGTATGTCTTTGTGACTTGGTGTCAGTGTATGTCTTTGTTACTCGTTGAAAGTGTATGTCTTTGTCATTTGGTGTCAGTGTATGTCTTTGTTACTTGGTGTAAGTGTGTGTCTGTGTTACTGTGGATCAGTGTATGTCTTTGTTACTTGGTGTCAGTGCATGTCTTTGTTACTTGGTGTTAGTGTATACCTTTGTTACTTGGTGTCAGTGTATGACTTTGTTACTTGGTGTCAGTGTATGTCTTTGTTACTAGGTGTCAGTGTATTTCTTTGTTCCTGGGTGTCAGTGTATGTCTTTGTTACTTGGTGTCAGTGTATGTCTTTGTGACTTGGTGTCAGGATATGTCTTTGTTACTTGGGGTAAGTGCATGTCTTTGTTACTTGGTGTCAGTGTATGTCTTTGTTACTTGTTGTAAGTGTGTGTCTGTTACTGGGTATCAGTGTATGTCTTTGTTACTTGGTATCAGTGTATGTCTTTGTTACTTGGCGTAAGTGTGTGTCTGTGTTACTTGGTGTAAGTGTATGTCTTTGTTACTTGGTGTCAGTGTATGTCTTTGTTACTTGGTGTATGTGTGTGTCTGTGTTACTGGGTATCACTGACTGTCTTTGTTCCTTGCTGTCGGTGTATGTCTTTGTGACAGGGTGTCAGTGTATGTCTTTGTTACTTGGTGTAAGTGTGTGTCTGTGTTGCTGGGTATCAGTGTATGTCTTTGATACTTGGTGTCAGTGTATGTCTTTGTTACTTGGTGTCAGTGTATTTCTTTGTTACTGGGTGTCAGTGCATGTCTTTGTGACTTGGTGTCAGTGTATGACTTTGTTACTTGGTGTCAGTGTATGTCTTTGTTACTTGGTGTAAGTGTGTGTCTGTGTTACTGGGTATCAGTGTATGTCTTTGTTACTTGGTGTCAGTGTATGTCTTTGTTACTCGGTGTCACTGTGTATGTCTTTGCTACTTGGTGTAAGTGTCTGTCTTTGTTACTTGGTGTCAGTGTATGTCTTTGTTATTTGGTGTATGTGTGTGTCTGTGTTACTGGGTATCACTGTATGTCTTTGTTCCTTGGTGTCAGTGTATGTCTTTGTGACTTGGTGTCAGTGTATGTCTTTGTTACTTGGTGTCAGTGTATGACTTTGTTACTTGGTGTCAGTGTATGTCTTTGTTACTTGGTGTAAGTGTGTGTCTGTGTTGCTGGGTATCAGTGTATGTCTTTGTTACTTGGTGTCAGTGTATGTCTTTGTTACTTGGTGTCAGTGTATTCCTTTGTTACTGGGTGTCAGTGCATGTCTTTGTGACTTGGTGTCACTGTATGTCTTTGTTACTTGGTGTAAGTGTATGTCTTTGTTACGTGGTGTAAGAGTGTGTCTGTGTTACTTGGTGTAAGATTGTGTCTGTGTTACTGGGTATCAGTGTATGTCTTTGTTACTTGGTGTAAGTGTGTGTCTGTGTTACTGGGTATCAGTGGATGTCTTTGTTACTGGGTATCAGTGTATGTCTTTGTTACTTGTTGTCAGTGTATGTCTTTGTTACTTGGTGTAAGTGTGTGTCTGTGTTACTGTGGATCAGTGTATGTCTTTGTTACTTGGTGTCAGTGCATGTCTTTGTTACTTGGTGTAAGTGTATATCTTTGTTACTTGGTGTCAGTGTATGACTTTGTTACTTGATGTCAGTGTATGTCTTTGTTACTAGGTGTCAGTGTATTTCTTTGTTACTGTGTGTCAGTGTATGTCTTTGTGTCTTGGTGTCAGTGTATGTCTTTGTTACTTGGTGTCAGGGTATGTCTTTGTTACTTGGGGTAAGTGTATGTCTTTGTTACTTGGTGTCAGTGTATGTCTTTGTTACTTGGTGTATGTGTGTGTCTTTGTTACTGGGTATCACTGTATGTCTTTGTTCCTTGGTATCAGTGTATGTCTTTGTGACTTGGTGTCAGTGTATGTCTTTGTTACTTGGTGTCAGTGTATGACTTTGTTACTTGGTGTCAGTGTATGTCTTTGTTACTTTGTGTAAGTGTGTGTCTGTGTTGCTGGGTATCAGTGTATGTCTTTGTTACTTGGTGTCAGTGTATGTCTTTGTTACTTGGTGTCAGTGTATTTCTTTGTTACTGGGTGTCAGTGCATGTCTTTGTGACTTGGTGTCAGTGTATGTCTTTGTTACTTGGTGTAAGTGTATGTCTTTGTCACTTGGTGTAAGAGTGTGTCTGTGTTACTGGGTATCAGTGTATGTCTTTGTTACTTGGTGTAAGTGTGTGTCTGTGTTACTGGGTATCAGTGGATGTCTTTGTTACTTGGTGTCAGTGCATGTCTTTGTTACTTGGTGTAAGTGTATGTCTTTGTTACTTGGTGTAAGTGTGTGTCTGCGTTACCGTGGATCAGTGTATGTCTTTGTTACTTGGTGTCAATGCATGTCTTTGTTACTTGGTGTAAGTGTATATCTTTGTTACTTGGTGTCAGTGTATGACTTTGATACTTGATGTCAGTGTATGTCTTTGTTACTAGGTGTCAGTGTATTTCTTTGTTACTGTGTGTCAGTGTATGTCTTTGTGTCTTGGTGTCAGTGTATGTCTTTGTTACTTGGTGTCAGGGTATGTCTTTGTTACTTGGGGTAAGTGTATGTCTTTGTTACTTGGTGTCAGTGTATGTCTTTGTTACTTGTTGTAAGTGTGTGTCTGTGTTACTGGGTATCAGTGTATGTCATTGTTACTTGGTGTCAGTGTATGTCTTTGTTACTTGATGTAAGTGTGTGTCTGTGTTACTTGGTGTAAGTGTATGTCTTTGTTACTTGGTGTCAGTGTATGTCTGTGTTACTTGGTGCATGTGTGTGTCTGTGTTACTGGGTATCACTGTATGTCTTTGTTCCTTGGTGTCAGTGTATGTCTTTGAGACTTGGTGTCAGTGTATGTCTTTGTTACTTGGTGTCAGTGTATGACTTTGTTACTTGGTGTCAGTGTATGACTTTGTTACTTGGTGTCAGTGTATGTCTTTGTTACTAGGTGTCAGTGTATTTCTTTGTTCCTGGGTGTCAGTGTATGTCTTTGTTACTTGGTGTCAGTGTATGTCTTTGTGACTTGGTGTCAGGATATGTCTTTGTTACTTGGGGTAAGTGCATGTCTTTGTTACTTGGTGTCAGTGTATGTCTTTGTTACTTGTTGTAAGTGTGTGTCTGTTACTGGGTATCAGTGTATGTCTTTGTTACTTGGTATCAGTGTATGTCTTTGTTACTTGGCGTAAGTGTGTGTCTGTGTTACTTGGTGTAAGTGTATGTCTTTGTTACTTGGTGTCAGTGTATGTCTTTGTTACTTGGTGTATGTGTGTGTCTGTGTTACTGGGTATCACTGACTGTCTTTGTTCCTTGCTGTCGGTGTATGTCTTTGTGACAGGGTGTCAGTGTATGTCTTTGTTACTTGGTGTAAGTGTGTGTCTGTGTTGCTGGGTATCAGTGTATGTCTTTGATACTTGGTGTCAGTGTATGTCTTTGTTACTTGGTGTCAGTGTATTTCTTTGTTACTGGGTGTCAGTGCATGTCTTTGTGACTTGGTGTCAGTGTATGACTTTGTTACTTGGTGTCAGTGTATGTCTTTGTTACTTGGTGTAAGTGTGTGTCTGTGTTACTGGGTATCAGTGTATGTCTTTGTTACTTGGTGTCAGTGTATGTCTTTGTTACTCGGTGTCACTGTGTATGTCTTTGCTACTTGGTGTAAGTGTCTGTCTTTGTTACTTGGTGTCAGTGTATGTCTTTGTTATTTGGTGTATGTGTGTGTCTGTGTTACTGGGTATCACTGTATGTCTTTGTTCCTTGGTGTCAGTGTATGTCTTTGTGACTTGGTGTCAGTGTATGTCTTTGTTACTTGGTGTCAGTGTATGACTTTGTTACTTGGTGTCAGTGTATGTCTTTGTTACTTGGTGTAAGTGTGTGTCTGTGTTGCTGGGTATCAGTGTATGTCTTTGTTACTTGGTGTCAGTGTATGTCTTTGTTACTTGGTGTCAGTGTATTCCTTTGTTACTGGGTGTCAGTGCATGTCTTTGTGACTTGGTGTCACTGTATGTCTTTGTTACTTGGTGTAAGTGTATGTCTTTGTTACGTGGTGTAAGAGTGTGTCTGTGTTACTTGGTGTAAGATTGTGTCTGTGTTACTGGGTATCAGTGTATGTCTTTGTTACTTGGTGTAAGTGTGTGTCTGTGTTACTGGGTATCAGTGGATGTCTTTGTTACTGGGTATCAGTGTATGTCTTTGTTACTTGTTGTCAGTGTATGTCTTTGTTACTTGGTGTAAGTGTGTGTCTGTGTTACTGTGGATCAGTGTATGTCTTTGTTACTTGGTGTCAGTGCATGTCTTTGTTACTTGGTGTAAGTGTATATCTTTGTTACTTGGTGTCAGTGTATGACTTTGTTACTTGATGTCAGTGTATGTCTTTGTTACTAGGTGTCAGTGTATTTCTTTGTTACTGTGTGTCAGTGTATGTCTTTGTGTCTTGGTGTCAGTGTATGTCTTTGTTACTTGGTGTCAGGGTATGTCTTTGTTACTTGGGGTAAGTGTATGTCTTTGTTACTTGGTGTCAGTGTATGTCTTTGTTACTTGGTGTATGTGTGTGTCTTTGTTACTGGGTATCACTGTATGTCTTTGTTCCTTGGTATCAGTGTATGTCTTTGTGACTTGGTGTCAGTGTATGTCTTTGTTACTTGGTGTCAGTGTATGACTTTGTTACTTGGTGTCAGTGTATGTCTTTGTTACTTTGTGTAAGTGTGTGTCTGTGTTGCTGGGTATCAGTGTATGTCTTTGTTACTTGGTGTCAGTGTATGTCTTTGTTACTTGGTGTCAGTGTATTTCTTTGTTACTGGGTGTCAGTGCATGTCTTTGTGACTTGGTGTCAGTGTATGTCTTTGTTACTTGGTGTAAGTGTATGTCTTTGTCACTTGGTGTAAGAGTGTGTCTGTGTTACTGGGTATCAGTGTATGTCTTTGTTACTTGGTGTAAGTGTGTGTCTGTGTTACTGGGTATCAGTGGATGTCTTTGTTACTTGGTGTCAGTGCATGTCTTTGTTACTTGGTGTAAGTGTATGTCTTTGTTACTTGGTGTAAGTGTGTGTCTGCGTTACCGTGGATCAGTGTATGTCTTTGTTACTTGGTGTCAATGCATGTCTTTGTTACTTGGTGTAAGTGTATATCTTTGTTACTTGGTGTCAGTGTATGACTTTGATACTTGATGTCAGTGTATGTCTTTGTTACTAGGTGTCAGTGTATTTCTTTGTTACTGTGTGTCAGTGTATGTCTTTGTGTCTTGGTGTCAGTGTATGTCTTTGTTACTTGGTGTCAGGGTATGTCTTTGTTACTTGGGGTAAGTGTATGTCTTTGTTACTTGGTGTCAGTGTATGTCTTTGTTACTTGTTGTAAGTGTGTGTCTGTGTTACTGGGTATCAGTGTATGTCATTGTTACTTGGTGTCAGTGTATGTCTTTGTTACTTGATGTAAGTGTGTGTCTGTGTTACTTGGTGTAAGTGTATGTCTTTGTTACTTGGTGTCAGTGTATGTCTGTGTTACTTGGTGCATGTGTGTGTCTGTGTTACTGGGTATCACTGTATGTCTTTGTTCCTTGGTGTCAGTGTATGTCTTTGAGACTTGGTGTCAGTGTATGTCTTTGTTACTTGGTGTCAGTGTATGACTTTGTTACTTGGTGTCAGTGTATGTCTTTGTTACTTGGTGTAAGTGTGTGTCTGTGTTACTGGGTATCAGTGTATGTCTTTGTTACTTGGTGTCAGTTTATGTCTTTGTTACTCAGTGTCAGTGTATGTCTTTGTTACTTGGTGTAAGTGTATGTCTTTGTTACTTGGTGTCAGTGTATGTCTTTGTTACTTGGTGTAAGTGTGTGTCTGTGATACTGGGTATCAGTGTATGTCTTTGTTACTTGGTGTAAGTATGTGTCTGTGTTACTGGGTATCAGTGGATGTCATTGTAACTTGGTGTCAGTGCATGTCTTTGTTACTTGGTGTAAGTGTATGTCTTTGTTACTTGGTGTCAGTGTATGACTTTGTTACTTGGTGTAAGTGTGTGCCTGTGTTACTGGGTATCAGTGTATGTCTTTGTTACTGGGTGTCAGTGTATTTCTTTGTTACTGGGTGTCAGTGTATGTCTTTGTGACTTGGTGTCAGTGTATGTCTGTGTTACTTTGTGTAAGTGTATGACTTTGTTACTTGGTGTCAGTGTGTGTCTGTGTTACTGGGTATCAAAGTATGTCTTTGTTCCTAGGTGTCAGTGTATGTCTTTGTGAGTTGGTGTCAGTGTATGTCTTTGTTACTCGTTGTCAGAGAATGTCTTTGTTATTTGGTGTCAGTGTATGTCTTTGTTACTGGGTGTCATTGTATGTCTTTGTTACTTGGTGTAAGTGTGTGTCTTTGTTACTGTGGATCAGTGTATGTCTTTGTTACTTGGTGTAAGTGTGTGTCTGTGTTACTTGGTATCAATGGATGTCTTTGTTACTTGGTGTCAGTGCATGTCTTTGTTACGTGGTGTAAGTGTATATCTTTGTTGCTTGTTGTCAGTGTATGACTTTGTTACTTGGTGTCAGTGTATGTCTTTGTTACTAGGTGTCAGTATATTTCTTTGTAACTGGGTGTCAGTGTCTGTCTTTGTGACCTGGTGTCAGTGTATGTCTTTGTTACTTGGTGTCGGGGTATGTCTTTGTTACTTGGGGTAAGAGTATGTCTTTGTTACTTGGTGTAAGTGTATGTCTTTGTTATTTGTTGTAAGTGTGTGTCTGTGTTACTTGGTGTCAGTGCATGTCTTTGTTACTTGGTGTAAGTGTATACCTTTGTTACTTGGTGTCAGTGTATGAATTTGTTACTTGGTGTCAGTGTATGTCTTTGTTACTAGGTGTCAGTGTATTTCTTTGTTACTGGGTGTCAGTGTATGTCTTTGTTACTTGGTGTCAGTGTATGTCTTTGTGACTTGGTGTCAGTGTATGTCTTTGTTACTTGGGGTAAGTGCATGTCTTTGTTACTTGGTGTCAGTGTAAGTCTTTGTTACTTGTTGTAAGTGTGTGTCTGTTACTGGGTATCAGTTTATGTCTTTGTTACTTGGTGTCAGTGTATGTCTTTGTTACTTGGCGTAAGTGCGTGTCTGTGTTACTTGGTATCAATGGATGTCTTTGTTACTTGGTGTCAGTGTATGTCTTTGTTACTTGGTGTATGTGTGTGTCTGTGTTACTGGGTATCACTGACTGTCTTTGTTCCTTGCTGTCGGTGTATGTCTTTGTGACAGGGTGTCAGTGTTTGTCTTTGTTACTTGGTGTCAGTGTATGACTTTGTTACTTGGTGTCAGTGTATGTCTTTGTTACTTGGTGTAAGTGTGTGTCTGTGTTACTGGGTATCAGTGTATGTCTTTGTTACTTGGTGTAAGTGTATGTCTTTGTTACATGGTGTCAGTGTATGTCTTTGTTACTCGGTGTCAGTGTATGTCTTTGCTACTTGGTGTAAGTGTATGTCTTTGTTACTTGGTGTCAGTGTATGTCTTTGTTACTTGGTGTATGTGTGTGTCTGTGTTACTGGGAATCACTGTATGTCTTTGTTCCTTGGTGTCAGTGTATGTCTTTGTGACTTGGTGTCAGTGTATGTCTTTGTTACTTGGTGTCAGTGTATGACTTTGTTACTTGGTGTCAGTGTATGTCTTTGTTACTTGGTGTAAGTGTGTGTCTGTGTTGCTGGGTATCAGTGTATGTCTTTGTTACTTGGTGTCAGTGTATGTCTTTGTTACTTGGTGTCAGTGTATTTCTTTGTTACTGGGTGTCAGTGCATGTCTTTGTGACTTGGTGTCAGTGTATGTCTTTGTTACTTGGTGTAAGTGTATGTCTTTGTTACTTGGTGTAAGAGTGTGTCTGTGTTACTTGGTGTAAAAGTGTGTCTGTGTTACTTGGTATCAGTGTATATCTTTGTTACTTGGTGTAAGTGTGTGTCTGTGTTACTGGGTATCAGTGGATGTCTTTGTTACTGGGTGTCAGTGCATGTCTTTGTTACTTGGTGTAATTGTATGTCTTTGTTACTGGGTATCAGTGTATGTCTTTGTTACTTGTTGTCAGTGTATGTCTTTGTTACTTGGTGTAAGTGTGTGTCTGTGTTACTGTGGATCAGTGTATGTCTTTGTTACTTGGTGTCAGTGCATGTCTTTGTTACTTGGTGTAAGTGTATATCTTTGTTACTTGGTGTCAGTGTATGACTTTGTTACTAGATGTCAGTGTATGTCTTTGTTACTAGGTGTCAGTGTATTTCTTTGTTACTGTGTGTCAGTGTATGTCTTTGTGTCTTGGTGTCAGTTTATGTCTTTGTTACTTGGTGTCAGGGTATGTCTTTGTTACTTGGGGTAAGTGTATGTCTTTGTTACTTGGTGTCAGTGTATGTCTTTGTTACTTGGTGTATGTGTGTGTCTGTGTTACTGGTATCACTGTATGTCTTTGTTCCTTGGTGTCAGTGTATGTATGTGTTACTGGGTATCAATGTATGTCTTTGTTACTGGGTGTCAGTGCATGTCTTTCTGACTTGGTGTCAGTGTATGTCTTTGTTACTTCATGTAAGTGTATGTCTTTGTTACTTGGTGTAAGAGTGTGTCTGTGTTACTGGGTATCAGTGTATGTCTTTGTTACTTGGTGTAAGTGTGTGTCTGTGTTACTGGGTATCAGTGGATGTCTTTGTTACTTGGTGTCAGTGCATGTCTTTGTTACTTGGTGTAAGTGTATGTCTTTGTTACTGGGTATCAGTGTATGTCTTTGTTACTTGTTGTCAGTGTATGTCTTTGTGACTTGGTGTAAGTGTGTGTCTGTGTTACTGTGGATCAGTGTATGTCTTTGTTACTTGGTGTCAGTGCATGTCTTTGTTACTTGGTGTCAGTGTATGATTTTTTACTTGATGTCAGTGTATGTCTTTGTTACTAGGTGTCAGTGTATTTCTTTGTTACTGTGTGTCAGTGTATGTCTTTGTGTCTTGGTGTCAGTGTATGTCTTTGTTACCTGGTGTCAGGGTATGTCTTTGTTACTTGGGGTAAGTGTATGTCTTTGTTACTTGGTGTCAGTGTATGTCTTTGTTACTTGGTGTATGTGTGTGTCTTTGTTACTGGGTATCACTGTATGTCTTTGTTCCTTGGTATCAGTGTATGTCTTTGTGACTTGGTGTCAGTGTATGTCTTTGTTACTTGGTGTCAGTGTATGACTTTGTTACTTGGTGTCAGTGTATGTCTTTGTTACTTTGTGTAAGTGTGTGTCTGTGTTGCTGGGTATCAGTGTATGTCTTTGTTACTTGGTGTCAGTGTATGTCTTTGTTACTTGGTGTCAGTGTATTTCTTTGTTACTGGGTGTCAGTGCATGTCTTTGTGACTTGGTGTCAGTGTATGTCTTTGTTACTTGGTGTAAGTGTATGTCTTTGTTACTTGGTGTAAGAGTGTGTCTGTGTTACTGGGTATCAGTGTATGTCTTTGTTACTTGGTGTAAGTGTGTGTCTGTGTTACTGGGTATCAGTGGATGTCTTTGTTACTTGGTGTCAGTGCATGTCTTTGTTACTTAGTGTAAGTGTATGTCTTTGTTACTGGGTGTCAGTGTATGTCTTTGTTACTTGTTGTCAGTGTATGTCTTTGTTACTTGGTGTAAGTGTGTGTCTGTGTTACTGTGGATCAGTGTATGTCTTTGTTACTTGGTGTCAGAGCATGTCTTTGTTACTTGGTGTAAGTGTATATCTTTGTTACTTGGTGTCAGTGTATGACTTTGTTACTTGATGTCAGTGTATGTCTTTGTTACTAGGTGTCAGTGTATTTCTTTGTTACTGTGTGTCAGTGTATGTCTTTGTGTCTTGGTGTCAGTGTATGTCTTTGTTACTTGGTGTCAGGGTATGTCTTTGTTACTTGGGGTAAGTGTATGTCTTTGTTACTTGGTGTCAGTGTATGTCTTTGTTACTTGTTGTAAGTGTGTGTCTGTGTTACTGGGTATCAGTGTATGTCTTTGTTACTTGGTGTCAGTGTATGTCTTTGTTACTTGATGTAAGTGTGTGTCTGTGTTACTTGGTGTAAGTGTATGTCTTTGTTACTTGGTGTCAGTGTATGTCTGTGTTACTTGGTGCATGTGTGTGTCTGTGTTACTGGGTATCACTGTATGTCTTTGTTCCTTGGTGTCAGTGTATGTCTTTGTGACTTGGTGTCAGTGTATGTCTTTGTTACTTGGTGTCAGTGCATGACTTTGTTACTTGGTGTCAGTGTATGTCTTTGTTACTTGGTGTAAGTGTGTGTCTGTGTTACTGGGTATCAGTGTATGTCTTTGTTACTTGGTGTAAGTGTATGTCTTTGTTACTTGGTGTCAGTGTATGTCTTTGTTACTCAGTGTCAGTGTATGTCTTTGTTACTTGGTGTAAGTGTATGTCTTTGTTACTTGGTGTCAGTGTATGTCTTTGTTACTTGGTGTAAGTGTGTGTCTGTGATACTGGGTATCAGTGTATGTCTTTGTTACTTGGTGTAAGTGTGTGTCTGTGTTACTGGGTATCAGTGGATGTCATTGTAACTTGGTGTCAGTGCATGTCTTTGTTACTTGGTGTAAGTGTATGTCTTTGTTACTTGGTGTAAGTGTGTGCCTGTGTTACTGGGTATCAGTGTATGTCTTTGTTACTGGGTGTCAGTGTATTTCTTTGTTACTGGGTGTCAGTGTATGTCTTTGTGACTTGGTGTCAGTGTATGTCTGTGTTACTTTGTGTAAGTGTATGTCTTTGTTACTTGGTGTCAGTGTGTGTCTGTGTTACTGGGTATCAAAGTATGTCTTTGTTCCTAGGTGTCAGTGTATGTCTTTGTGAGTTGGTGTCAGTGTATGTCTTTGTTACTCGTTGTCAGAGAATGTCTTTGTTATTTGGTGTCAGTGTATGTCTTTGTTACTGGGTGTCATTGTATGTCTTTGTTACTTGGTGTAAGTGTGTGTCTTTGTTACTGTGGATCAGTGTATGTCTTTGTTACTTGGTGTAAGTGTGTGTCTGTGTTACTTGGTATCAATGGATGTCTTTGTTACTTGGTGTCAGTGCATGTCTTTGTTACGTGGTGTAAGTGTATATCTTTGTTGCTTGGTGTCAGTGTATGACTTTGTTACTTGGTGTCAGTGTATGTCTTTGTTACTAGGTGTCAGTATATTTCTTTGTAACTGGGTGTCAGTGTCTGTCTTTGTGACTTGGTGTCAGTGTATGTCTTTGTTACTTGGTGTCGGGGTATGTCTTTGTTACTTGGGGTAAGAGTATGTCTTTGTTACTTGGTGTAAGTGTATGTCTTTGTTATTTGTTGTAAGTGTGTGTCTGTGTTACTGGGTATCTGTGGATGTCTTTGTTACTTGGTGTCAGTGCATGTCTTTGTTACTTGGTGTAAGTGTATACCTTTGTTACTTGGTGTCAGTGTATGACTTTGTTACTTGGTGTCAGTGTATGTCTTTGTTACTAGGTGTCAGTGTATTTCTTTGTTACTGGGTGTCAGTGTATGTCTTTGTTACTTGGTGTCAGTGTATGTCTTTGTGACTTGGTGTCAGTGTATGTCTTTGTTACTTGGGGTAAGTGCATGTCTTTGTTACTTGGTGTCAGTGTAAGTCTTTGTTACCTGTTGTAAGTGTGTGTCTGTTACTGGGTATCAGTTTATGTCTTTGTTACTTGGTGTCAGTGTATGTCTTTGTTACTTGGCGTAAGTGTGTGTCTGTGTTACTTGGTGTAAGTGTATGTCTTTGTTACTTGGTGTCAGTGTATGTCTTTGTTACTTGGTGTATGTGTGTGTCTGTGTTACTGGGTATCACTGACTGTCTTTGTTCCTTGCTGTCGGTGTATGTCTTTGTGACAGGGTGTCAGTGTTTGTCTTTGTTACTTGGTGTCAGTGTATGACTTTGTTACTTGGTGTCAGTGTATGTCTTTGTTACTTGGTGTAAGTGTGTGTCCGTGTTACTGGGTATCAGTGTATGTCTTTGTTACTTGGTGTAAGTGTATGTCTTTGTTACTTGGTGTCAGTGTATGTCTTTGTTACTCGGTGTCAGTGTATGTCTTTGCTACTTGGTGTAAGTGTATGTCTTTGTTACTTGGTGTCAGTGTATGTCTTTGTTACTTGGTGTATGTGTGTGTCTGTGTTACTGGGAATCACTGTATGTCTTTGTTCCTTGGTGTCAGTATATGTCTTTGTGACTTGGTGTCAGTGTATGTCTTTGTTACTTGGTGTCAGTGTATGACTTTGTTACTTGGTGTCAGTGTATGTCTTTGTTACTTGGTGTAAGTGTGTGTCTGTGTTGCTGGGTATCAGTGTATGTCTTTGTTACTTGGTGTCAGTGTATGTCTTTGTTACTTGGTGTCAGTGTATTTCTTTGTTACTGGGTGTCAGTGCATGTCTTTGTGACTTGCTGTCAGTGTATGTCTTTGTTACTTGGTGTAAGTTTAGGTCTTTGTTACTTGGTGTAAGAGTGTGTCTGTGTTGCTTGGTGTAAAAGTGTGTCTGTGTTACTGGGTATCAGTGTATGTCTTTGTTACTTGGTGTAAGTGTGTGTCTGTGTTACTGGGTATCAGTGGATGTCTTTGTTACTGGGTGTCAGTGCATGTCTTTGTTACTTGGTGTAAGTGTATGTCTTTGTTACTTGGTGTAAGTGTGTGTCTGTGTTACTGTGGATCAGTGTATGTCTTTGTTACTTGGTGTCAGTGCATGTCTTTGTTACTTGGTGTAAGTGTATATCTTTGTTACTTGGTGTCAGTGTATGACTTTGTTAATAGATGTCAGTGTATGTCTTTGTTACTAGGTGTCAGTGTATATCTTTGTTACTGTGTGTCAGTGTATGTCTTTGTGCTTTGGTGTCAGTTTATGTCTTTGTTACTTGGTGTCAGGGTATGTCTTTGTTACTTGGGGTAAGTGTATGTCTTTGTTACTTGGTGTCAGTGTATGTCTTTGTTACTTGGTGTATGTGTGTGTCTGTGTTACTGGGTATCACTGTATGTCTTTGTTCCTTGGTGTCAGTGTATGTCTGTGTTACTGGGTATCAAAGTATGTCTTTGTTACTGGGTGTCAGTGCATGTCTTTCTGACTTGGTGTCAGTGTATGTCTTTGTTACTTGGTGTAAGTGTATGTCTTTGTTACTTGGTGTAAGAGTGTGTCTGTGTTACTGGGTATCAGTGTATGTCTTTGTTACTTGGTGTAAGTGTGTGTCTGTGTTACTGGGTATCAGTGGATGTCTTTGTTACTTGGTGTCAGTGCATGTCTTTGTTACTTGGTGTAAGTGTATGTCTTTGTTACTGGGTATCAGTGTATGTCTTTGTTACTTGTTGTCAGTGTATGTCTTTGTTACTTGGTGTAAGTGTGTGTCTGTGTTACTGTGGATCAGTGTATGTCTTTGTTACTTGGTGTCAGTGCATGTCTTTGTTACTTGGTGTAAGTGTATATCTTTGTTACTTGGTGTCAGTGTATGACTTTGTTACTTGATGTCAGTGTATGTCTTTGTTACTAGGTGTCAGTGTATTTCTATGTTACTGTTTGTCAGTGTATGTCTTTGTGTCTTGGTGTCAGTGTATGTCTTTGTTACTTGGTGTCAGGGTATGTCTTTGTTACTTGGGGTAAGTGTATGTCTTTGTTACTTGGTGTCAGTGTATGTCTTTGTTACTTGATGTAAGTGTGTGTCTGTGTTACTTGGTGTAATTGTATGTCTTTGTTACTTGGTGTCAGTGTATGTCTGTGTTACTTGGTGTATGTGTGTGTCTGTGTTACTGGGTATCACTGTATGTCTTTGTTCCTTGGTGTCAGTGTATGTCTTTGTGACTTGGTGTCAGTGTATGTCTTTGTTACTTGGTGTCAGTGTATGACTTTGTTACTTGGTGTCAGTGTATGTCAAAATACTTGGTGTAAGTGTATGTCTTTGTTACTTGGTGTAAGTGTGCGTCTGTGTTACTGGGTATCAAAGTATGTCTTTGTTCCTAGGTGTCAGTGTATGTCTTTGTGAGTTGGTGTCAGTGTATGTCTTTGTTACTCGTTGTCAGAGAATGTCTTTGTTATTTGGTGTCAGTGTATGTCTTTGTTACTGGGTGTCATTGTATGTCTTTGTTACTTGGTGTAAGTGTGTGTCTTTGTTACTGTGGATCAGTGTATGTCTTTGTTACTTGGTGTAAGTGTGTGTCTGTGTTACTTGGTATCAATGGATGTCTTTGTTACTTGGTGTCATTGCATGTCTTTGTTACGTGGTGTAAGTGTATATCTTTGTTGCTTGGTGTCAGTGTATGACTTTGTTACTTGGTGTCAGTGTATGTCTTTGTTACTAGGTGTCAGTATATTACTTTGTAACTGGGTGTCAGTGTCTGTCTTTGTGACTTGGTGTCAGTGTATGTCTTTGTTACTTGGTGTCGGGGTATGTCTTTGTTACTTGGGGTAAGATTATGTCTTTGTTACTTGGTGTAAGTGTATGTCTTTGTTATTTGTTGTAAGTGTGTGTCTGTGTTACTGGGTATCAGTGGATGTCTTTGTTACTTGGTGTCAGTGCATGTCTTTGTTACTTGGTGTAAGTGTATACCTTTGTTACTTGGTGTCAGTGTATGACTTTGTTACTTGGTGTCAGTGTATGTCTTTGTTACTAGGTGTCAGTGTATTTCTTTGTTACTGGGTGTCAGTGTATGTCTTTGTTACTTGGTGTCAGTGTATGTCTTTGTGACTTGGTGTCAGTGTATGTCTTTGTTACTTGGGGTAAGTGCATGTCTTTGTTACTTGGTGTCAGTGTAAGTCTTTGTTACTTGGTGTATGTGTGCGTCTGTGTTACTGGGTATCACTGTATGTCTTTGTTCCTTGGTGTCAGTGTATGTCTGTGTTACTGGGTATCAAAGTATGTCTTTGTTACTGGGTGTCAGTGCATGTCTTTCTGACTTGGTGTCAGTGTATGTCTTTGTTACTTGGTGTAAGTGTATGTCTTTGTTACTTGGTGTAAGAGTGTGTCTGTGTTACTGGGTATCAGTGTATGTCTTTGTTACTTGGTGTAAGTGTGTGTCTGTGTTACTGGGTATCAGTGGATGTCTTTGTTACTTGGTGTCAGTGCATGTCTTTGTTACTTGGTGTAAGTGTATGTCTTTGTTACTGGGTTTCAGTGTATGTCTTTGTTACTTGTTGTCAGTGTATGTCTTTGTTACTTGGTGTAAGTGTGTGTCTGTGTTACTGTGGATCAGTGTATGTCTTTGTTACTTGGTGTCAGTGCATGTCTTTGTTACTTGGTGTAAGTGTATATCTTTGTTACTTGGTGTCAGTGTATGACTTTGTTACTTGATGTCAGTGTATGTCTTTGTTACTAGGTGTCAGTGTATTTCTTTGTTACTGTTTGTCAGTGTATGTCTTTGTGTCTTGGTGTCAGTGTATGTCTTTGTTACTTGGTGTCAGGGTATGTCTTTGTTACTTGGGGTAAGTGTATGTCTTTGTTACTTGGTGTCAGTGTATGTCTTTGTTACTTGATGTAAGTGTGTGTCTGTGTTACTTGGTGTAATTGTATGTCTTTGTTACTTGGTGTCAGTGTATGTCTGTGTTACTTGGTGTATGTGTGTGTCTGTGTTACTGGGTATCACTGTATGTCTTTGTTCCTTGGTGTCAGTGTATGTCTTTGTGACTTGGTGTCAGTGTATGTCTTTGTTACTTGGTGTCAGTGTATGACTTTGTTACTTGGTGTCAGTGTATGTCTTTGTTACTTGGTGTAAGTGTGTGTCTGTGTTACTGGGTATCAGTGTATGTCTTTGTTACTTGGTGTAAGTGTATGTCTTTGTTACTTGGTGTCAGTGTATGTCTTTGTTACTCGGTGTCAGTGTATGACTTTGTTACTTGGTGTAAGTGTATATCTTTGTTACTTGGTGTCAGTGTATGTCTTTGTTACTTGGTGTAAGTGTGTGTCTGTGATACTGGGTATCAGTGTATGTCTTTGTTACTTGGTGTAAGTTTGTGTCTGTGTTACTGGGTATCAGTGGATGTAATTGTAACTTGGTGTCAGTGCATGTCTTTGTTACTTGGTGTAAGTGTATGTCTTTGTTACTTGGTGTCAGTGTATGACTTTGTTACTTGGTGTAAGTGTGTGCCTGTGTTACTGGGTATCAGTGTATGTCTTTGTTACTGGGTGTCAGTGTATTTCTTTGTTACTGGGTGTCAGTGTATGTCTTTGTGACTTGGTGTCAGTGTATGTCTTTGTTACTTGGTGCAAGTTTGTGTCTTTGTTACTTGGTGTCAGTGGATGTCTGTGTTACTTTGTGGAAGTGTATGTCTTTGTTACTTGGTGACAGTGTGTGTCTGTGTTACTGGGTATCAAAGTATGTCTTTGTTCCTAGGTGTCAGTGTATGTCTTTGTGAGTTGGTGTCAGTGTATGTCTTTGTTACTCGTTGTCAGAGTATGTCTTTTTTATTTGGTGTCATTGTATGTCTTTGTTACTGGGTGTCATTGTATGTCTTTGTTACTTGGTGTAAGTGTGTGTCTTTGTTCCTGTGGATCAGTGTATGTCTTTGTTACTTGGTGTAAGTGTGTGTCTGTGTTACTTGGTATCAGTGGATGTCTTTGTTACTTGGTGTCAGTGCATGTCTTTGTTACGTGGTGCAAGTGTATATCTTTGTTGCTTGGTGTCAGTGTATGACTTTGTTACTTAGTGTCAGTGTATGTCTTTGTTACTAGGTGTCAGTGTATTTCTTTGTAACTGGGTGTCAGTGTATGTCTTTGTGACTTGGTGTCAGTGTATGTATTTGTTACTTGGTGTCGGGGTATGTCTTTGTTACTTGGGGTAAGAGTATGTCTTTGTTACTTGGTGTAAGTGTATGTCTTTGTTACTTGTTGTAAGTGTGTGTCTGTGTTACTGGGTATCAGTGGATGTCTTTGTTACTTGGTGTCAGTGCATGTCTTTGTTACTTGGTGTAAGTGTATACCTTTGTTACTTGGTGTCAGTGTATGACTTTGTTACTTGGTGTCAGTGTATGTCTTTGTTACTAGGTGTCAGTGTATTTCTTTGTTACTGGGTGTCAGTGTATGTCTTTGTTACTTGGTGTCAGTGTATGTCTTTGTGACTTGGTGTCAGTGTATGTCTTTGTTACTTGGGGTAAGTGCATGTCTTTGTTACTTGGTGTCAGTGTATGTCTTTGTTACTTGTTGTAAGTGTGTGTCTGTTACTGGGTATCAGTGTATGTCTTTGTTACTTGGTGTCAGTGTATGTCTTTGTTACTTGGCGTAAGTGTGTGTCTGTGTTATTTGGTGTAAGTGTATGTCTTTGTCACTTGGTGTCAGTGTATGTCTTTGTTACTTGGTGTATGTGTGTGTCTGTGTTACTGGGTATCACTGACTGTCTTTGTTCCTTGCTGTCGGTGTATGTCTTTGTGACAGGGTGTCAGTGTTTGTCTTTGTTACTTGGTGTCAGTGTATGACTTTGCTACTTGGTGTAAGAGTGTGTCTGTGTTACTGGGTATCAGTGTATGTCTGTGTTACTTGGTGTAAGTGTGTGTCTGTGTTACTGGGTATCAGTGGATGTCTTTGTTACTGGGTGTCAGTGCATGTCTTTGTTACTTGGTGTAAGTGTATGTCTTTGTTACTGGGTATCAGTGTATGTCTTTGTTACTTGTTGTCAGTGTATGTCTGTGTTACTAGGTGTCAGTGTATTTCTTTGTTACTGTGTGTCAGTGTATGTCTTTGTGTCTTGGTGTCAGTGTATGTCTTTGTTCCTTGGTGTCAGTGTATGTCTTTGTGACTTGGTGTCAGTGTATGTCTTTGTTACTTGGTGTCAGTGTATGACTTTGTTACTTGGTGTCAGTGTTAGTCTTTGTTACTTTGTGTAAGTGTGTGTCTGTGTTGCTGGGTATCAGTGTGTGTCTTTGTTACTTGGTGTCAGTGTATTTCTTTGTTACTGGGTGTCAGTGCATGTCTTTCTGACTTGGTGTCAGTGTATGTCTTTGTTACTTGGTGTAAGTGTATGTCTTTGTTACTTGGTGTAAGAGTGTGTCTGTGTTACTGGGTATCAGTGTATGTCTTTGTTACTTGGTGTAAGTGTGTGTCTGTGTTACTGGGTATCAGTGGATGTCTTTGTTACTTGGTGTCAGTGCATGTCTTTGTTACTTGGTGTAAGTGTATGTCTTTGTTACTGGGTATCAGTGTATGTCTTTGTTACTTGTTGTCAGTGTATGTCTTTGTTACTTGGTTTAAGTGTGTGTCTGTGTTACTGTGGATCAGTGTATGTCTTTGTTACTTGGTGTCAGTGCATGTCTTTGTTACTTGGTGTAAGTGTATATCTTTGTTACTTGGTGTCAGTGTATGACTTTGTTACTTGATGTCAGTGTATGTCTTTGTTACTAGGTGTCAGTGTATTTCTTTGTTACTGTGTGTCAGTGTATGTCTTTGTGTCTTGGTGTCAGTGTATGTCTTTGTTACTTGGTGTCAGGGTATGTCTTTGTTACTTGGGGTAAGTGTATGTCTTTGTTACTTGGTGTCAGTGTATGTCTTTGTTACTTGATGTAAGTGTGTGTCTGTGTTACTTGGTGTAATTGTATGTCTTTGTTACTTGGTGTCAGTGTATGTCTGTGTTACTTGGTGTATGTGTGTGTCTGTGTTACTGGGTATCACTGTATGTCTTTGTTCCTTGGTGTCAGTGTATGTCTTTGTGACTTGGGGTCAGTGTATGTCTTTGTTACTTGGTGTCAGTGTATGTCTTTGTTACTTGGTGTAAGTGTGTGTCCGTGTTACTGGGTATCAGTGTATGTCTTTGTTACTTGGTGTAAGTGTATGTCTTTGTTACTTGGTGTCAGTGTATGTCTTTGTTACTCGGTGTCAGTGTATGTCTTTGTTACTTGGTGTAAGTGTATGACTTTGTTACTTGGTGTCAGTGTATGTCTTTGTTACTTGGTGTAAGTGTGTGTCCGTGTTACTGGGTATCAGTGTATGTCTTTGTTACTTGGTGTAAGTGTATGTCTTTGTTACTTGGTGTCAGTGTATGACTTTGTTACTTGGTGTAAGTGTGTGCCTGTGTAACTGGGTATCAGTGTATGTCTTTGTTACTGGGTGTCAGTGTATTTCTTTGTTACTGGGTGTCAGTGTATGTCTTTGTGACTTGGTGTCAGTGTATGTCTTTGTTACTTGGTGCAAGTTTGTGTCTTTGTTACTTGGTGTCAGTGGATGTCTGTGTTACTTTGTGTAAGTGTATGTCTTTGTTACTTGGTGACAGTGTGTGTCTGTGTTACTGGGTATCAAAGTATGTCTTTGTTCCTAGGTGTCAGTGTATGTCTTTGTGAGTTGGTGTCAGTGTATGTCTTTGTTACTCGTTGTCAGAGTATGTCTTTTTTATTTGGTGTCAGTGTATGTCTTTGTTACTGGGTGTCATTGTATGTCTTTGTTACTTGGTGTAAGTGTGTGTCTGTGTTACTTGGTATCAGTGCATGTCTTTGTTACTTGGTGTCAGTGCATGTCTTTGTTACGTGGTGCAAGTGTATATCTTTGTTGCTTGGTGTCAGTGTATGACTTTGTTACTTGGTGTCAGTGTATGTCTTTGTTACTAGGTGTCAGTGTATTTCTTTGTAACTGGGTGTCAGTGTATGTCTTTGTGACTTGGTGTCAGTGTATGTCTTTGTTACTTGGTGTCGGGGTATGTCTTTGTTACTTGGGGTAAGAGTATGTCTTTGTTACTTGGTGTAAGTGTATGTCTTTGTTACTTGTTGTAAGTGTGTGTCTGTGTTACTGGGTATCAGTGGATGTCTTTGTTACTTGGTGTCAGTGCATGTCTTTGTTACTTGGTGTAAGTGTATACCTGAGTTACTTGGTGTCAGTGTATGACTTTGTTACTTGGTGTCAGTGTATGTCTTTGTTACTAGGTGCCAGTGTATTTCTTTGTTACTGGGTGTCAGTGTATGTCTTTGTTACTTGGTGTCAGTGTATGTCTTTGTTACTTGGGGTAAGTGCATGTCTTTGTTACTTGGTGTCAGTGTATGTCTTTGTTACTTGTTGTAAGTGTGTGTCTGTTACTGGGTATCAGTGTATGTCTTTGTTACTTGGTGTCAGTGTATGTCTTTGTTACTTGGCGTAAGTGTGTGTCTGTGTTACTTGGTGTAAGTGTATGTATTTGTCACTTGGTGTCAGTGTATGTCTTTGTTACTTGGTGTATGTGTGTGTCTGTGTTACTGGGTATCACTGACTGTCTTTGTTCCTTGCTGTCGGTGTATGTCTTTGTGACAGGGTGTCAGTGTTTGTCTTTGTTACTTGGTGTCAGTGTATGACTTTGTTACTTGGTGTAAGAGTGTGTCTGTGTTACTGGGTATCAGTGTATGTCTTTGTTACTTGGTGTAAGTGTGTGTCTGTGTTACTGGGTATCAGTGGATGTCTTTGTTACTGGGTGTCAGTGCATGTCTTTGTTACTTGGTGTAAGTGTATGTCTTTGTTACTGGGTATCAGTGTATGTCTTTGTTACTTGTTGTCAGTTTATGTCTGTGTTAAAAGGTGTCAGTGTATTTCTTTGTTACTGTGTGTCAGTGTATGTCTTTGTGTCTTGGTGTCAGTGTATGTCTTTGTTCCTTGCTGTCGGTGTATGTCTTTGTGACAGGGTGTCAGTGTTTGTCTTTGTTACTTGGTGTCAGTGTATGACTTTGCTACTTGGTGTAAGAGTGTGTCTGTGTTACTGGGTATCAGTGTATGTCTGTGTTACTTGGTGTAAGTGTGTGTCTGTGTTACTGGGTATCAGTGGATGTCTTTGTTACTGGGTGTCAGTGCATGTCTTTGTTACTTGGTGTAAGTGTATGTCTTTGTTACTGGGTATCAGTGTATGTCTTTGTTACTTGTTGTCAGTGTATGTCTGTGTTACTAGGTGTCAGTGTATTTCTTTGTTACTGTGTGTCAGTGTATGTCTTTGTGTCTTGGTGTCAGTGTATGTCTTTGTTCCTTGGTGTCAGTGTATGTCTTTGTGACTTGGTGTCAGTGTATGTCTTTGTTACTTGGTGTCAGTGTATGACTTTGTTACTTGGTGTCAGTGTTAGTCTTTGTTACTTTGTGTAAGTGTGTGTCTGTGTTGCTGGGTATCAGTGTGTGTCTTTGTTACTTGGTGTCAGTGTATTTCTTTGTTACTGGGTGTCAGTGCATGTCTTTCTGACTTGGTGTCAGTGTATGTCTTTGTTACTTGGTGTAAGTGTATGTCTTTGTTACTTGGTGTAAGAGTGTGTCTGTGTTACTGGGTATCAGTGTATGTCTTTGTTACTTGGTGTAAGTGTGTGTCTGTGTTACTGGGTATCAGTGGATGTCTTTGTTACTTGGTGTCAGTGCATGTCTTTGTTACTTGGTGTAAGTGTATGTCTTTGTTACTGGGTATCAGTGTATGTCTTTGTTACTTGTTGTCAGTGTATGTCTTTGTTACTTGGTTTAAGTGTGTGTCTGTGTTACTGTGGATCAGTGTATGTCTTTGTTACTTGGTGTCAGTGCATGTCTTTGTTACTTGGTGTAAGTGTATATCTTTGTTACTTGGTGTCAGTGTATGACTTTGTTACTTGATGTCAGTGTATGTCTTTGTTACTAGGTGTCAGTGTATTTCTTTGTTACTGTGTGTCAGTGTATGTCTTTGTGTCTTGGTGTCAGTGTATGTCTTTGTTACTTGGTGTCAGGGTATGTCTTTGTTACTTGGGGTAAGTGTATGTCTTTGTTACTTGGTGTCAGTGTATGTCTTTGTTACTTGATGTAAGTGTGTGTCTGTGTTACTTGGTGTAATTGTATGTCTTTGTTACTTGGTGTCAGTGTATGTCTGTGTTACTTGGTGTATGTGTGTGTCTGTGTTACTGGGTATCACTGTATGTCTTTGTTCCTTGGTGTCAGTGTATGTCTTTGTGACTTGGGGTCAGTGTATGTCTTTGTTACTTGGTGTCAGTGTATGTCTTTGTTACTTGGTGTAAGTGTGTGTCCGTGTTACTGGGTATCAGTGTATGTCTTTGTTACTTGGTGTAAGTGTATGTCTTTGTTACTTGGTGTCAGTGTATGTCTTTGTTACTCGGTGTCAGTGTATGACTTTGTTACTTGGTGTAAGTGTATGACTTTGTTACTTGGTGTCAGTGTATGTCTTTGTTACTTGGTGTAAGTGTGTGTCCGTGTTACTGGGTATCAGTGTATGTCTTTGTTACTTGGTGTAAGTGTATGTCTTTGTTACTTGGTGTCAGTGTATGACTTTGTTACTTGGTGTAAGGGTGTGCCTGTGTAACTGGGTATCAGTGTATGTCTTTGTTACTGGGTGTCAGTGTATTTCTTTGTTACTGGGTGTCAGTGTATGTCTTTGTGACTTGGTGTCAGTGTATGTCTTTGTTACTTGGTGCAAGTTTGTGTCTTTGTTACTTGGTGTCAGTGGATGTCTGTGTTACTTTGTGTAAGTGTATGTCTTTGTTACTTGGTGACAGTGTGTGTCTGTGTTACTGGGTATCAAAGTATGTCTTTGTTCCTAGGTGTCAGTGTATGTCTTTGTGAGTTGGTGTCAGTGTATGTCTTTGTTACTCGTTGTCAGAGTATGTCTTTTTTATTTGGTGTCAGTGTATGTCTTTGTTACTGGGTGTCATTGTATGTCTTTGTTACTTGGTGTAAGTGTGTGTCTGTGTTACTTGGTATCAGTGCATGTCTTTGTTACTTGGTGTCAGTGCATGTCTTTGTTACGTGGTGCAAGTGTATATCTTTGTTGCTTGGTGTCAGTGTATGACTTTGTTACTTGGTGTCAGTGTATGTCTTTGTTACTAGGTGTCAGTGTATTTCTTTGTAACTGGGTGTCAGTGTATGTCTTTGTGACTTGGTGTCAGTGTATGTCTTTGTTACTTGGTGTCGGGGTATGTCTTTGTTACTTGGGGTAAGAGTATGTCTTTGTTACTTGGTGTAAGTGTATGTCTTTGTTACTTGTTGTAAGTGTGTGTCTGTGTTACTGGGTATCAGTGGATGTCTTTGTTACTTGGTGTCAGTGCATGTCTTTGTTACTTGGTGTAAGTGTATACCTGAGTTACTTGGTGTCAGTGTATGACTTTGTTACTTGGTGTCAGTGTATGTCTTTGTTACTAGGTGTCAGTGTATTTCTTTGTTACTGGGTGTCAGTGTATGTCTTTGTTACTTGGTGTCAGTGTATGTCTTTGTTACTTGGGGTAAGTGCATGTCTTTGTTACTTGGTGTCAGTGTATGTCTTTGTTACTTGTTGTAAGTGTGTGTCTGTTACTGGGTATCAGTGTATGTCTTTGTTACTTGGTGTCAGTGTATGTCTTTGTTACTTGGCGTAAGTGTGTGTCTGTGTTACTTGGTGTAAGTGTATGTATTTGTCACTTGGTGTCAGTGTATGTCTTTGTTACTTGGTGTATGTGTGTGTCTGTGTTACTGGGTATCACTGACTGTCTTTGTTCCTTGCTGTCGGTGTATGTCTTTGTGACAGGGTGTCAGTGTTTGTCTTTGTTACTTGGTGTCAGTGTATGACTTTGTTACTTGGTGTAAGAGTGTGTCTGTGTTACTGGGTATCAGTGTATGTCTTTGTTACTTGGTGTAAGTGTGTGTCTGTGTTACTGGGTATCAGTGGATGTCTTTGTTACTGGGTG